>NC_051155.1:3590011-3900011 GCF_013339745.2 Dermacentor silvarum | reverse complement strand
TGTGGTGAGGCAGATCATTTGTACCACCAGTGCCCATACCGACGCCTCGGGTTGCGGGGCTTTTCTGCCTATTCGCCGCCACCCCGACTGGGCCAACGACCTCGGGACATTGAGGATTATCTGGCTCAGCAACGCATGCCACCGCCTACCGGGCGGCAGTCACGCTCGCCGTCGCCAAGGCGATTTTCACCATCGCCCCAGCGGTATTCGAGCGGACGGTCGCCAAGTCCCCGCCGGGAAAACTAACTACAGCGACCTTTGGGGGCGAGGCCGCTGGCAGTCGACGCGCTGAAGACCTCCGATCGACGCGAGTAAACAAGGGTACCGGTACGCCATCAACTGAACGGAATGACCGGCTTTCGCTCGACATACCGGTGGTGATCGACGGTTACGCGGTTAGCGCTTTAGTGGATACCGGAGCGACTATTCTATATTAAGCGGGAAGATGGCGACGTTTCTGAAGAAAGTAATTACACCTTGGCATGGCTCGCAGATTCGTACGGCTGGCGGTCACGTCGTTACTCCACTGGGAACCTGCACGACAAGAGTTCGGATTCGAGGATCGACATTCGTGGCGAGTTGCCTTGTCCTACGCGAATGCTCCCGCGACGTCATTCTCGGAGTTGACTTCCTGCAGGAATACGGCGCTGTTATTGACTTACGGGGCGGTGTAGTCACCTTCTCAGCCGACCAAGCAATCGACGCAAACGACGACAAACGACGTGATGACGCGCTACGTGTTTCCACCGAAAGTGTTACGCTTCCTCCACGAGCCAGTGTTCTAGTCGAAGTGATGTGCGGTGGAATGCGCGAAGGTGGAGTGGTCGCAGAAAGTAACTTAGCGCATCTACTGACACAAGGTGTTTGTGCGGCCAGGAGTGTGCTACAGCTTCGTGATGGCCGATATAACTTGCTAGTCACCAACTTTAGTAATGAGCATCGACACCTCTTCCGCGATACTTCGATAGCGTTTGCCGAAGAAGTGGAACACGTAGCTGAATGTTTTGCCCCTGAACCAGTGAGGCTGGCTGACAAGTCACTGGGCACCGTCGACATTAATCCCGAGTTATCTAACGACAAACAGGCAGCACTGCACGAGCTCTTGCTTGAATTCAGGGCATGCTTCGCAAGCTCGTCTAAGGTACGCCAGACTTCGGTTACAAGGCACAGGATCATCACATGCGACGACGCACGCCCGATACACCAGCAGCCTTACCGCGTGTCGGCAAAGGAACGCGCGGCGATTCGTACGCAAGTACAAGAGATGCTTGAAGATGGCGTGATCGAACCTTCCAACAGCTCATGGTCAGCCCCTTTTGAAGACCCGTGGCAATATGCGCTTGTGCCAGCGTTTTGACAGTCGTTGTCTGCAGTCATTCAGTGTGATCTATTCATGTTTGTTTGTGCGCGCTCACACCACGCTTGTTCAATCAGTTAGTAATAGTCGGGCCACATTTTCCAACGCACGCTACACATGCAATGCTGCCCGGGTCGGCAGTGCAGCGCTACAGGCGTGTCCCTTCGCACGCGCTGCCCTCGGGAAGCGCTTCTCATCAACACCACCGTTTCACACACGCCTCCTCGTGGTCATCGAGTCTCTCTTCATGTCGGTCTACTTACGCCGCAGCACACCTGCTTACTTAATGTAGTAAATCAGTCGGACGCCCAGTGGTGAAATGAACGTAGGTTTATTGACGCACACTCCTTTTATAGCATGAGTGAAACTCGTGATAAGGCCACCGCTGCTTGCGTGGGTGATAAGCGATGAAATGTACATGTGACGTCAGTACATAACACTCCTTCCTTCTAAGATTAGTTATACAAAGAATACAAAGCTACGTTGGGCTATTCATTAATGCCATAACGTAGGACAGGCCGTCGAACGCGCGTTGACCTTCGAGGCGCGATCGAATCTTGGTTGGTATGCTCTGGGCTTGCCTCTGGTGCCTCTGGGTTCGTCAGCTGCTGCTGTGGGCGTCTTGCGCTTGGCTCTTGAACAGGTTGACTCGGGCTCGCCCTTGTGGTTGCTTCTGGGGCCGTCGGCTGCGGCTGGGGTCGTGTTGCCGTGGGAAACAACTCGGCATGGCAGCCCTCCCCGGTACCTTTGTCTGATTCGGACCTCGTCCAGGCGCTTCTCAGTTGGTTCCGATGTCGGTGA
The DNA here is from genome assembly GCF_013339745.2 of Dermacentor silvarum. Classification (NCBI taxonomy): domain Eukaryota; kingdom Metazoa; phylum Arthropoda; class Arachnida; order Ixodida; family Ixodidae; genus Dermacentor; species Dermacentor silvarum. The sequence goes on along the minus strand of NC_051155.1, from coordinate 3,897,853 downwards.
TGGCGCTCGCCGTTATCCAGTTGGACCGTGTACGACACCGGGCCTCTGACCGCCACCACTCTGGCCGCCTTCCACCTGGGACCTGGAGTGAAGCTTTTAGAGTAGACAGTGTCACCGACACAGTACCTCTTTGTAACTGGGTGGTGAACCTCAGGTGCATGTTGTCGGTCCGGATGAAGACGATCCAGCGCAGTTCTCAACCTTCGCCCCATCATCATTTCTGCTGGCGATTTCCCTGTGACAGAATGTGGCGTCGTGTGCTGTTTAAACAGGAATCGCGAAATCTTGCACTGTGTTGTTCCTTCCCGTTGCTTTTTTAAAGCTTCTTTCACTTCTCTTACCATCCTCTCGGCTCTGCCATTACTGGCGGGATGATAAGGTGCAGTAAAAACAGTACGCACACCATTACACTTCAAAAAAGTTTGCAACTCAGCGCTTGTGAAGGCCGTTCCATTATCCGAAACGATAACGTCTGGCACACCATGTGTCGCAAACATTTTCCTTAAGCTTGTCACGACGGCCGCAGCTTTCATTGATGACATGATTTCAACCTCCGCCCAGTTGCTGTACGCATCTACCACGACAAGGAATACATCTCCTTTGACTGGGCCCGCGAAATCCATGTGTAGACGACTCCAAGGTTGGTCTGGTTTGACCCAAAAGTGAACGGGAGCCTTGGGGTCACTTTGTCGGTTGCTCTGACATGTCTGGCAGTACCGTACGTACTCTTCAATCTGGTGGTCCATTTTTGGCCACCACATGAGCCCTCTAGCTGCTGCTTTCATAGCGCTCATCCCCGGGTGATTTGCATGCAGTAGTTGGAGCACTCGCTCTCTTGCGGCTTCGGGAATTATCACACGATTCCCCCAGAGTATGCAATCCCGGTGCAACGACAACTCTGTCTTCCTCACCTCGTATGGTGTAAACGTGCTGTCTAGTTGTGTCGAAGGCCAACCACTCAGGATCCAGTCCTTCACCCTGGTCAAGACGCTGTCTTTTTTGATCAGCTTGACGATGTCCGGTGCCTGTAACGGTGCACACTCGACAGCTTCCAGTAGAAGCACGTCTCCAGGTGGTTGTGGTTCGTCCTCGTCTCCGGGGGCTGGCAGACGACTGAGTGCATCAGCGTTGGAGTTGTCCTCACCTCGCCTGTACTGGATGCGATAGTTATACGCAGACAACAACAAAATCCAGCGCAGCATTCTGGGTGACAGTACTTCCGGCACTCGCTTGTCCGTGTTTAATAAACCCAAAAGCGGTTTGTGATCTGTTATCACCGTGAATTCTCGCCCAGCCAGGTACTGATGAAATTTTTTTACCCCGAAGACGACTGCTAGACCCTCCTTGTCAATTTGGGCGTAGTTACGCTCACTTGCGCCTAGAGTTCGTGAAGCATAAGCTATGGGTTGCTCCCTCCCGTCAGCTGCTTTATGGGCCAGCACCGCCCCCACCCCTACAGGGGATGCGTCACAGCACAGCATCAAGGGACGCTCGGGGTCATAAGAAACAAGTACGGCATCGGAGCTAAGTAGCTTCTTCAGCTTCTCGAAAGCACGTTGGTGCTCACCTTTCCATTCCCATTCGTGGTCGTGGTCTAGGAGCCGGTATAGAGGTTCCGCCGCTCCGGTCCTGCCCTTGAGGAAACTGCTATAGAAGTTCAGTAGCCCCAAAAAGGCTTGCAGCTGCTTCTTGCTAGTGGGCGTTGGCGCTTGCTGGATGGCGTCAGTCTTGCTTTGGCTCGGGTGGATCCCTGTATTATCAATCCGATGTCCCAAGAATTCAATGCTCGTCTGGTTGAATTCACACTTCTCCTTGTTAACTCTCAACTGCGCTCTTTGCAAACGCGACAACACAGCCTCCAGTCTTTCTGCGTGTTCTGCTGCGTTACGCCCGAAAATCAGGATATCATCAAGATAAGCTTTAACGCCAGGAATGCCTGCCAACAACGTGTCGATGACTCGTTGAAACACCCATGGCGCGACAGAAATTCCAAACGGTAGCCGCCTGACCTTGTGTAGCCCCTTGATAGTGTTAACTGTGAGCACTTCGGCCGACACCTCATCCAGAATAAGCTGTTGATAAGCTTGAGCTAGGTCGAGCTTAGTAAATATCTTGCTTGACCCGAGAGTCGACAATATTTCCGCGGCAGTAGGCAAAGGATACCCGCTGGTTTTAACTGCCTTGTTTACCGTGCTACGGTAATCCCCGCAGAGACGCAAGGTTCCGTCTTTTTTCCTTACCACCACGAGCGGAGTTGCCCAGTTGGAGTACTCGACTGGTTCCCAGACTCCTTGTTGCACCAAGCGGTCCACTTCCTTGGCCACATCGTCTTTCAGTGCTAGTGGAACTGTACGACTTTTGAGAAACGTTGGTTTGGCGTCGTCTTTCAGTTCGATGTGCACTGGCGGTCCATTGAAGCCAGGAAGGTCACTGCGAAACACCTCAGAAAATCGTGAAGTGACGTCTTCAACATTCAGTTGCTGAATTCCATGCAGCCCAATGCCCAACGGCCTAAACCAGTTCCGCCCAAGCAAACTGTTACCGCTTCTCTTCACTACCAACAAAGGCAGCTTTGCCGTCCGACCCTTGAATTCCACCACAACACTTGCGCGACCAACTACAGGCAACGCCTCTTTTGACCAGGTTACGAGCGTTGTGCTTGACTCTCGAAGGGGTATTTTACTTTGCTTTCCCTCGATAGAGCGAAACGTTTCTTCACTCACAATTGAGCACGATGCTCCAGAATCAATTTCCATGGGTACATTCTGCCCTTCAATCTGTACTTCAACCATGAATTTTTCTTCTTGCTCATTCACCTCGCAGAGGGAAAATAATTCGGTCATTTCGTAGGCGCCCTTGCTTTTACTCTCTTTTTTCTTCTGCTCGTGTGAAGTTTTTCTTTGAAACTTTCTAACTTCGTCTTTCGAACGACAGGCTTTCGCAATGTGTCCGATTTTCTTGCACTTGAAACATGCCGCCTTTCTAAAACTGCATAAATGCGGAGCGTGCTTACCGTTGCAGCGATAGCAACTGGACTCTTCCGCTGCGGTGTCTTGCTTCGTGCGAGTTGCTTGAATTAGGCCCTGGCTGTCTTTTGTCTCGTCTCGTCCCTGGTTGCGTATGTCTCGCTGCTGCTTTGCTGTAGCCTCAGCTGTCACGGCCATGTTGTACGCGACCTGGAACGTAAGGTTGGGCTCGGCGAGAAGTCTCTGCTGGACTGCTTCGTTCTTGATGCCGCACACGAAACGATCTCGCATCATGACGTCCAGCGGTAGTTGCTTGTCACCAAAACCGCAGTCTTCCGTTAGCTTCCGCAGAGACGTGACGTAGTCTGCCACCGATTCATCAGCCGCCTGGTTTCTCCTGTAGAACAAAAACCTTGCGTGCAGCTCGGAAGGCCTCGGATGCAGGTGCTTGCGAACGGCCGTCTTGATTTCGTCGTAGCTTGCCATGGTCGGTCTTACTGGCTTCACCAGGGTTACGATGAGCCCGTACGCTGCTTCGCCGCAACAACTCAGCAGAACTGCTCTTTTCTGCTCGTCCGTTGTTATCTTGTTCGCGTCGCAAAACATTTCCAACCGCTCGACGTACTCATCCCAAGACGCGCCCGTGCCAAGACGATACTCGCCGATCTTGCCGACAGCCATCCCGCCTTCTTTAACGGCGGCCTCGCCGGGCCGGTCCGCCTCGTCGCCAATGTAGTAAATCAGTCGGACGCCCAGTGGTGAAATGAACGTAGGTTTATTGACGCACACTCCTTTTATAGCATGAGTGAAACTCGTGATAAGGCCACCGCTGCTTGCGTGGGTGATAAGCGATGAAATGTACATGTGACGTCAGTACATAACACTTAATCAGCTCATGTTTACTACAATTCATATTGCTACCAAAGCCACTCACCTTACTTCGTATGACATTGCTGTGTTGCTATCGCATTCATTGCTTCGCCCTTAGGGCGAAACTGTGACATTTTTTTCAGTTATTTGTTGATAAGGTACAAACTAGCTTTACATCCCGTGTGATTTACGTGTGCTACTTTTAGAGCTGTTTTGTAGTTGTTTCTTTATGCTCAAGTATTTGTTTTTGCTATATATTTCATGCCTCTTATGCTCATACATAAATTTTTATTGCTATTGTGTTGTTACTAGAACTTGTATTACCGTTACAGTTTCCTACAGTTGCAGATCGATCAAAATTCTTTTAAGTTGCTTGGCAAAGAGAGCACAGAATCTTCCACAGAAATTTCACCTTGGAACATAATGTTGTTGAAAGCAAAAGTTTGCTAATTTAAATGTTCTTAGGATGGCGACCTGCTCCAAAACTCACTACAAAACAACAAATTTGTTGCTTCGATGCTGCTCCAAAATATCGTATTTGCTGCTTCAAAACGGCCCATTTGCTGCTTCCAGTCCTGCTGCAAAACATTGGAGCCTGCTTCCAGCTCCGATAGTGCATGAAGCTGTGAGCAGCGGTGCACAGCCAAGCAGGTTCCCGCTTAAATCGAAGCACAATGCCAACACTGTTGCTTCCAGTCCTTGTTAAGTCATTGTAGGAGCAGGTATTTATCACCTTTTTGTGATGCGGCAAGCATATCATTTGAGAAAACTTAGCAAAGTGTGTGCTGACGAGTGACAGGGTAGGCCCGTGTGCATTAACAGGCCCCTAAAGATGGGGACTTGTCAGCATTTGTTTGCTGTTGTGGCCCAATAAGCTTACGAGGAGTCCAAAGCCCCTCGAGATGTATGCACAGCTTTTTGCCTGGTCCTTTCTTGCAACATTAAATAGACACTGTTACTATTATTATTATTACGTGCCAGGTCTAATCTGCCGAACACTGGTGCATGCTGGGCAGAGCACCAGCGCTCGTGAGGATACGAGCATCTGCAAGTGATTTGATGCGACACCGATGCACAAGAGCTTTGCTTATACTGCCCTCGTTCGGCTGTTTTCTGCCGCAGCTAGCCTGCAAGACGGCTGGACAATGCTCAGGCACCAAAGTCAACACCTTGCAGCAGTGCATCACAAGCAAGACAGATAAACAGCAACACAGTTGGCTGCTTCATTTGGAGTAGTTGGAGGATGTGTCCACGGGAGCGCTGCAATTCAGTATCCTCTAGAGTATTTGGGCAAAATGTTAGTTGCATGTATCATACAAATGAAGCAAATACTGTGCAGATGGTTGCAGGGCACCTGAATATGCGTCAAGTGGTGAAATGTGATTGAACAGGCGTGTAGAGCATAATTGGCCCCTATGCAGAGGCTGGATGGACCCCCCCCAGCCATGACTGCCCGAGGGAACCCCCAGCAGCAGCAGCAGGGCAGTGGTGGGGGTGACCAGGAGCCGCCCCCTGCCAGCAATCATGAGGAGGTGAGTGTGGGGTCTGTGTCCGGGTGTCGAACTTCACTCCGTTCCCATTTGGGAAAATAAAATACTATAATGGGCTTGCGAAATTGTTCAGCAAATTCGACTTTATCCTCTGCCTTGGCTGCTCGTTGCGCACAGACTGTTTTAACTGTGTAAAGGAATTCAATTTTGAGGTTGCTACAAGTTTGTGCACCAATGCAGGCATTTTAGACAGTGGCACTGTGGTAGTGTGTGTGCAGAAAGGACAATGCACAGAAAGCAACTAAAAAACATGCGGCACAATCGTGCAATGCACAAGTACAGTGGCATCTCGTTAAATCAAACCCCAAAGGGAGTGGAAATTTACTTGAATAAAACGGTGTTCCAACTAAGGGGAGCCCCTAGTATAGTGCCCAATCGATGGTGTGGTACAGCGTGCAAAGCGAAAACCGTCAAGGAGCTCGCATTGAAAAAGTCTTATCTTTCTTGCATGAGCGCGCGACATGTGCCTAAAGAAGCTTAGGTTTTGTACAAATTGCAAGTGCAATAAGATTGTGCCTCTTGCGCCGTTTTCTGTGGGTGCAAGGGATACGTGCGAGGGTGAGCCGAGAAGGATGCTGGCTTGACACACGCCGTACTCCTGCGCACCCAATCGTGGAGAGCACCGAGGGCTCCTGCGTACTATTATGGTGGAATTCCTGCTCCATGTGCACCATCCTGCTTCATTTGAACTTTCCTGCGCCATTCTGCTCCATCGCCCGCCAATTGCACCAAAACTAAAGCCCTGCGCTGCACTGCGCCATACAGGAAATTTTGCTACAAATAAGGCCGGCCACTTTGGCTAGTTTCGGTTTCAGTACTAGGCAAGCTCGTCTTTTGCTGACTAGTTCCAATTCTGGCTACAATTTGGCTGTAGCAATTTTCAAGAGCAAAGCTGTTTAACCCAGCCGTAATTTGTGGTGCGTATCAAGAAACTACCAAGAAAGAAAATAAAATAAGCTTTCTTGCTGAGGTGGGATTCGAACCAGTGTACCCCCGGTCCCAAACCGAGCGTCGTAACCACTAGGCTATACAGCTACACTTGCAGAACATGCATTTATGCGAACCATATGATTGCGTTCGACCGTCGTCGTGTTCGTCCACAGCTGGCACATTCGTACGCTCGTGCTCTGCGAGGTGAAGAGGTTTTGCGCGCTATGAGAGCGAGTGAGCGAGAGAGAGAGCCGCATTCACGGAGCGGGTCTTCTGGAACGTGGTGTCGGCATTGGAACGCGCTGTCAGTGTTGCAAGCTGCGCTATCCAATGCGTAGTGACGTTCGTAAGTCCGAGACATGCGGAAAGAAATTATCATCATCACGAGTAATAAGAAGAAAAGTTTGCACACACTTCCAGAAAATGCTGGGCTATGGTCGCCCAGCTTCGCTGTTTCAAGCGTTGCGCGGCCGAGTGCAAGGATTAAGCATTTTTTTTTTCAGAAGCGGTTACCCTAATGCGGTGGTTGGTGAAGTTGGCGGCCACTATCATTGTGAGCCGGGAAGATCAAGGACCGAGAAGTGGCCAAAAATTAATACTATTCTCTTGGTATTTCGTATAATGGGCAACTAAGCATACAATTGCCAAAGTGTAAGGGTCGTTTTGAGCGCACCAGCTAGCGTGTAGTCAGCTGTGCGGCGTCAGAAGTGGTCGGAAGCGAGCGGTAGGCCTTTAGCCTTTTCTCCGTGCTCGCACGTTTTCATTACTTGCCTTTGTCACGATTGTGAAGTGGTATAAACAGGTGTTGCGGCTCAGTTTGTAGAGCGCACGTGTAAGAGTTACGGCATTCTAGGGTTTCAGAGGAAGCTTTAGCTCGTGGACTCCTATCTAAATACATGGGAAAGGAGAAATAGTTTTTTTCGGCAACCACTGCAAAAAATTTGATGAGATTTGTTGCATACAAAAGATAAAGTTCAAATCTAGTGACTGGTGGAAGCAGATTTTTGATTTAGGCCATAGATCTTTTTATAAAAATTGTTGAACATCGCAACTTTTAAGAAAACGAAACTGTATAGCTTACAACTTTGTAAATTGGCCATGAAAAACGATATCACAATTCCGTAAATTGAATCTCATAGTACATCTAAAGCAGACATAATTTATGTTTAATATGTACACTGCTCTGCATTGTACCGTTATGTGTGTGACTTTTGCGAAACCCTTGTAAACAATGTACAAGTTCACGTAAGATATAAATTGATAAATAAAATTTTTCCGCTTTGGATGTTCTAACGGATGCAGCTTACAGAACTGCGATATCTGTCATGGTGCAGAGCTACAAATTTGTAAACGTCGTGCTTCTATTTACCGTAAAATTCCGAGCAAGCGCCCCCACCCGTGCAAGAGCCCCCCCTAACTTCACTGCTAATTTCAAATTTCCGCGCCGTTCCGGAAAAGCACGCCCCCCCCCCCCCCCCCCCTCCCGCTCCGCACCAACACTGGCCTGCCACATCCAGTCCACGAAAATAATAGCAAATTTGGCAAATTGCACCGGTGCGCATCGGGGCGCCCCAATGAGCCATTTCATCAAATCATGGTCGTACCCGGGGAGTGGGCACACGAGTGCATCGGGGCGAACTGCGGCTGGCGGTCTGTAGTTCACGGACCGCCGGCCGACGGCGAGATCTGCCTCTCGCACGGCACAAAGGAGTTCCCTGCGGCACAGCGACATGACCATTCGGCGACAGAGGAGTGGTCGCGGCTACGCTCTGGCATCGCCGGCAGCTTCACCGCTGCTAATCACTCGCCACCGATATCGTCGCTAGGCCTTTTTCAGTTCACTTCGAATCTGTAGCAGACGACGCTTCAGCACGAACCGCTGACGCTCCCAAGCAGCAATTTTTTGTTACCGTCGTTGCCGCTTTACCCTCTCCTCGCAATAATTTCACACGATGAAGTAAACATGCTGATATTTGCGGCGCCACTAGCTGCGATGCGAGCATGGCCGAGCCGCGGTTCGCTGTCCGCTGTCGGTAGCCATGCACTGCAGCTGAGCTTCACTTGTATCGGAACTCTCATTAGCGCTAAACGTTTCACCGTGGACATATGGTTTTTAATAAAGTGAACATTACGCGTCACTTTACTCTATAGCGGATATAATTTTGCCTGGAATAGAAGCTGCATAACCAATAACCAATGTTCGTGTCGCCGGTCGCGGCAACGCGCCGGTGCAGCGTCGATGCGCTCTTTCTGTAGTTCTCTCGGTGGTTTTGAGTAACGGTGGTTTTGAGAGTGATAAACACCACTAACAAATCTTTGGCTTAATAAAGTTCATGTTGAATAAAATTTTAATGCTATTCCCACTGCGCTTTTTTTTTGCGGGAAAATTTTGTCGTGGCCATCTTGAATTTTGGTGCCGTTCCGGGATGGCGCCCCCCCTAACTTTGCCGGTAATTTCGACTTGCTCCAGGGGGGGCGCTTGCTCGGAATTTTATGGTATTTCTTTTTTCGACCTTCCCAATTTTTTTGAAAATTCCTTTGAAAAAATTCAGGCATAAAGCCAAAATTCCGCTTCCAACAGTAACTGGAATTTAACTTTCTTTCACAAATGCAACAAATTTCATTAAAATCTGTCCAGTGCCTAGCACACCAGTGTTCCTTATGTGCATCAAATGGTGCAAGGCGATTGAGCCTCTTTTCGTAACAATGTTATCAGGTTGAACATTTTAAGATATGATGCATGCTCCTCTAATGCAAAATAAAGCCTGATATGCCCCTTCGATCTCTTCTGAAATGGTATTTTAGTTGCTCCAAGACAAACTATCAGTTTCACCCCTGTCAGATGCTAACTTGGCTGGGTATGTGCCACTGGTAATGTGCGAGTCTGGAAAGCGAGTCTGGAAAGACAGCTGGAAAGCAGTCTGTACATAAATGAAGCAAAGACTTACTCGAGCACCCAGCAAGGTAATCTGAAAATAAAGGGCAAGTGGAATGCAGCAATGATGAAACGCAACAAATATGAGGTGGAGTCTGGAAAGGAGTAATGGTGCCAGGGCTAACCTTTGCAAATGACATTTATGCTTAAAATTGTATATCTTGTCGGGGTTAGAAGTTAATCAAGGATTGGTAGGCTGGTTGGCTTTGCGAGCCCACAGTAAAACCACAAATGAGGCAGTACAGGGTGACATGGGTTGGGCCTCTTTTCAAGTCAGAGAAGTGCCGAGCAAAATTAGTTTACTCGGCACTTCTGGATGAAAACATGGATGAAAATAAGTGAGCGGCTAAAGTGTGCAAGTATCTGTACCTGAAAATTGTGGACACAGAATGGAGGAAGAAGTCGGGAAAGTTGGCAACCAAGTACAGGGTAATTGAGAGTGTAAATAGACAACCAGGAGTCATCAGAAAGAAACTGAGAAACAGAGACAGTGACTTGGAGGCAGAGAATGGAAACAAAAAAGACCATGGATGTTTACAAGAATTAGAAGGGAAAATCTGTATAATAACGCAAAGGGCATTGCCTTGTTATTTGAGGCTTGAGCCAGTTGCCTAAGGACAAAAACATACTGGAGCAAATATTCGGAACTAGATGAGGGATGTGTATGCTGCAGCAAAAATCCAGAGACCACTCAGCACATCCTAATAGAATGTGAAGGGATTCACCCCGTGAGAACCATAGGTAACGTACACCTTCCAGAAGCGCTTCGATTTTAAGCGGACGGAACCGTCAACCGGTCAGCAGTCGAGATAAGGAAGAGACGTTCGGAGTATTGGTGGGAAAAGAAGCAGGGAAGAGATCCATATGACCAGATGACTTACAGGCATACTAGGTAGCAGTACAAGGTAGATAAAAAAAGTTTTGAACAAGAGAAAAAAGGTCAAGGAGATGTATACAAAAATGCTAGAACGAAATGCATGGGAAATCTTGATAGAACGAACTTCAAGGGACTGCGGCAAATTATTTGTTATTCGGAAAGGTCGTTATAGTGAAAGCCCCAAAATTAATCATTTTGCCCATCAACCCATCAGTTTATCAGTTGACACCGTATGAGCTATCCACAAAAAAGTTGCTGTTAGCTCTTGGCCTTCATAGGTTCTGCTGCCATGCACCGCCGTATTTAGAGTGGCACATTCAAAAGAGACGCTGATGCCGAGAAAGCCACCGACAATGAAGAAGCTCCATGTTGCTTTTAAAGCGTAATGTTTTGTTTGTTTGTTTGTTTTTTACATTCCTTGCTATGGACATCGCAACTTTCTCGCTCGAAGTGGACACCTCAACTATTTCAAAGTGCAAGTGCGTGTAAACGACACTGTCCGGAAAGTGCGACTGTGGGGCATCCACGAGGTTACATTTCTCCGCACACGTAGCTGGTACAGCTGCAGAAAGAAGCACGAAGGAAAGAAGAGGTGCGCGCAGAAGGGTGAAAGAAGGAACAGACGTGCCGCCGTTGCTAGGCGACACTTGTTTGGGCAGAGCATGCACTCGCAAAACCTGATGTGGCGTTGCCTCCGCACTATGAGGGGGGCCTGTCGGCACTTTTTTTTCTCCGGCGCCATCTTGGGTTTTGCCGCAACGTCCGCTTTTTGTGCCTTGTCGTCTGCTAGCCTACTGTTCCGGCTACTGTAAAGGATACACTGAAATCTAAGGATTCCAGATTTTGGAATATTAGTTCGTAGTACTGAGGCGTTGTTAATATGACATGGAAACTGAATAACGATCGTTATATTGAAAAGTTCGGTATTTTGAAGTTCGTAGTACTGTAGTACTGAAATATTTTTACAATGAAACTGTAAGCCGCAGTAGCGCACCCAGGATCTCTGCCAGGGGGGGGTTGACAGTTTGCCAATGCCATCTAAACAGCACCAATTTCAATTTCTTCACGGGAAATTGTCAAAAAATGCACTTTTTGTGTACTCGCGACGATTACGCCTCTTACATCTTAGTTGCAGTACTCAACGGCGCAAGGAAAGAAAAGGGGTTATACAAAAGGGTGGGTTAACTCGGCCTCAGGGGGGGGTTACAACCCCCGAATCCCCCCCCGTCGGTGCGCCACTGGTAAGCCGTCAGCAGGGGATTTGTGAAAAGTTTGTTAATGTGGCGTTCGTAGTAACGAGCTTTCACTTTTTCACTGCATAGCATACCTAAGTAACTGAAGCAGGCTAGGTGACTATTTGTCACCGCGTCGTTTCAAAGCGGATGCCAATAAATCGTCATCATCTCAAATTGCTGAGCGAACCCACGTCACAGGAGTTCATTAGCAGGCTGTGCCACAAGTGCACTGGTGTGTGTCGCTTTGCAATGAACGCTTGTCATGAATGCTCAGGGTCACTGAGTGTGCGTCAAGTGAGGGTTCGCCGGCACTGGTGCTCTTGGAGGCAAACTTCTCGGCAGTGCCAATAAAAGATGCAGCATGTCCAGAAAGAAGTGCGAGAGAGGCATTGTTTGCATGGCAGCCATGCATTTCGCACTTGGCAGTGGCGACGCTAGGTGGTTCTCTTAGGGAAGCACGGAAAAGGATGCAGTGCGCACCTCATACGTAATTCGTTTCCATGGTGGCAGTACGTTGGGTCGTTATATCTATTCAATGCCAAACACATTACTGTCCACAGACATCGTGAGATGCGTTTTGCTGCAATTTTTTCGCAGTTTGAATTTACGGCACTTACATAGGACTTTGCGGGGCCAATGGAGCAGTTCAAATTATCTGTCAATTCGTCAAAATTATCTGTCAGATACTTTACCGAGTTTATTTATTTCGGTGTGCTAATTTTAAGCATACATTTTAAGTATTCATAGTGAATAACTTTCCAGAATTACAAAAAAATTTTGTTTCTTGCATAACTTGCTTGGATGAAAGCTATTTACTGAACTATATATAGCGTAATAAAAATTTACATACGAAAATGATGTAGAACAAAGAGCGCAAATTAGCAAGGATAGTGTTCTCACCCAATTTTATATCAAATGGCAACATTGCAAATCTAAGAGACAGAAATACATCTAACTACTAAAAAAAAGAAACATTTATAAAAATGTTTGCTCTCTACACCTTGCTGGCAAAAAAAGAATTACAGTGACAGCATAAGTAGGAGCAGTGATATTGCATTTCCAATACGGCATCATCATCAAATTAGTGGTGTTGAGAAAAAAGCCAAAAACCATTCACAACTGATATATTGCAAGAGAGCTTGAAACAGTAGGCGCCAGGTGAATAATCCGACTGCATCTTGTCTCTATGCTATCATTTTACACTTTTTTTTCTGTCCACTGTGAGTACCTGAAAAGGATTATCATATAAACTGGAATATCAGTTGAGATATTTTCATGAAAAAAGCAAGCTAAAGTCACCCCGTCATCTTATGTAATGGTCTTTAGCTGAACGTGAGTCGTCTGTGTGGTGTGCATGTATGTCAAAGCGGCATACGTTTCGGAAGTTTGGCATTTCGGAAAAAGCATGCGGTATTGGAGAGCGCAGAAAGGAAAGTGCAACCCATGCAAAACGTCATTTCGTGGGTGTGGTGCGGTTCATCCGCAGCTTGAGAACACACTCGCGGACTTTGTGTGGGAACTTGGTGCACGCTCTCTGCCGGTGGCCAAGCCGTGGAGCTTGCATGAGAAGCTAGGCTCTCAAGAGAAGCTCATGGGTGCGTCACGTTAGAGAAGCAAAGGATCTTCTCTCTGCCTGCCTGAAGACCCCGGGGTGCCTGCAGAGAACTCCCTTGTCGGTGGCTTGGTGCTCCCGGCCTGGTGTTTTTTGCCAGACGCCATGGTGCAAAATGCGTTCAAGAAGTGCTGCATCATCACCTCACTCGATGGCTCCGAAGACTGTGGGAGGCGGCCAGCGACAAACGGTCATCTTCCAAGGACAGTGCTGCTACTTCCGACGAATGTGAGTGAGCGGTAAATGCGTTTCGGCGATTCTTGGTCGTCTTTTTTTTCTTTCCTCTTTTTTTCACCTGAACTTAAGGGGTCAACCTATATTGCCAATACACATTCTGGGGCCTTCCATTCTCCACAAGCTCCATCCCGACGTTACTTCATCGCAGTTCTCGCAAACCAGTCAGTTTTGTCGCAACTTGATAATACTGATCGCTCTATTCTAGCTTCACAGAACCACTGCTCATATTGCACGAGAGAACGCTGAGAAGACTGTTGACTGCTGCAAGTTCGAGGAAAAGGTACGGAGCAGGGGGCTCTGCGACCGTGGCTGTCGCATTATCGGCAATCGGAGCTTCATCGAAACGCCAAATGTTTCACTCCGTGGATGGCATAGATGCAATCTTGTCGAGCGCGTTCTTATTTGATCCACTTCTTCAGTTACGACAGCTGATTCTTGGACAACCGGAGCTGGCATGGGGAGATGTCTGGTTCGGCAGAGCAGTCAAGGCGTTGACGTTTGTCGGCGTTACGGCATCAGTGGCGAGCTGCTGGGTATACTGTGACGATGAAATCACTTTCAGAAGTTTCTTGCATCTTGTGCATTTCCGCCCGTTAGATGCACAGAACGAAACTTTGTTGGACCTGCAGGCGTATCCTAGGTCACACTTTAGAGACCAAGACAAAATGGCGGATGTTTTTCATTGTTTCTTCGCTTGTGGTCCTTGGAGCCAATCACAACTCACCATCTTGATCATGTGTTCAAACTGGCCACTAGTAGCATGTGCGGCGCTCTATGGAGCTGCCTGCGCCACTTGTCGTTCCAGCGGTCGCCGCCAAGGGGGTGCTCGAGTTACCCCTCCCAAGTCTAGAGGGATGCATGCTTACAGCACAGGCGCGCGTGTTGTGCAAGTGCTTCGCCAGCGTGGCATACTTAACTTTAGGTGATAGCTGATTTATTGCAATTTTTCTGATACTGAGAATGTTTATCTGCGCTTCAGCCGACATTTCAAAGCTTCTATTTACAAAAGAAGCAGCGGCCTCAAAACTGGTGCACTGTGCGGTTCCTCAGCAAGTAATTACTTTTTCGCGCATTTCTTTCTTTGTTTTGTTGACCATGCAACTGCAATGATTCCACTCCTGCGCCAACTGCGCCAAAGTGCGCCAATTGGGATTTACTGCGCCATCCTGATACAATCGACGAAAATTGCGCCTAACTGCGCCAAACAGTCTCGGATTTGACGGCGTCTATCGCCAATTGCACCACCGGGGAATTAAAACGTTCAACGTGACGATAGGGCGAGCCTTAGTTGCAACCTTAGCTGCAAACAGGAGACGAGAAAGCTCTAGCGCGTAGGTCCCAATTAAGGTCACTGGAACTTGGAAAGTACCGCAGCCCTTTTCTCTTAGCCGCCGCGCCGCCGATTGGTCAGTTGCCGTCAGGTGATCACTTTCCACTATAGATGGCGGATCTAAGCCGCGCCGGAGGAGATAAGCAGACAGACATCGCTCGCACACGCCGCGCGTACGAGTCATCAACGAGGTCAGATTTTGCATTTTGTATAATTTAGTGTATATGTAACTTTCGTAGACTTAAAACAAAACGAAAGGAAATGCCCGGGTGCTGCACGTTCGGGTGCAGCAACCGCCGGGAGTCCAGGAAAGCGCTTTTCGCGATACCAGTTAAGCGGAAAGAGCGACAGCAAGCGCCGTGCTATCTCTGGCTTCACCGGAAAAAGACCGACAAGTTCACTCCCACTTGGTGAACTTGTTGATATCGCAAAGCTGAGAAGCTCCTTGCGGTATTTCATCGAACTCCCTAAATGCTATAATGTGATGGAAAAGCTTCTTCGCGCATTTGCTTTGAAGACTGCGGTTTGCCTTGAGTAAACAAAGCGAGGAGAGGTTCAGAAATATGCAGAACCGAGCAAAATGTGGCTCGAAGAGCGACGGAATACGGGCGGCTGTGTCAAAAATAATGAAGTGTAGTGAGAAAACCATTGCAATAAAAATCGATCGACCTGTCAATGTTGAAAATTAAAATATAGATTTTCTCGTGTGTTGTATAAAACAACACGAACATGACCTGGTTAATTCTGTTTTAGCATCCCTTTTCTTGTAGGGCAGTCAGGGACCGTTTATTTTCGTAGAAATAGATCTGTATGAAACATTTCGTGCGCGGTTAAATCAGTAGCCACGTTAGAAAGTGATAATATCCACGCGTGTAAACGATTTTGTGGCAGCGCTTGATACCTAGTCATCCGAAAAAAAAAATTCTTGTGTGACACACGAGCATCGGGATGCTTTGCATTTAGGTGGCGCACAGTTGAATGCTTCACTTTCCGAGTGCAGTAGCCGACCAATTTTCCGGACTTCGCGGGGACTGAAAAAATCGAGCAGTCCGAAAAACTCCCTCCCCCCCCCACGAGAAAAAAATTATGAGGCTTAAGAAAAATGTCGCAATTTCGCCCAAAAGGCGGAGCATCGATTACGATAGCCAATTAATAGGCAGTGATACGAAGTAAGGATGTTAGTTTTATCGGCCATATAAAGTTGTAAATATGCGCTTACTAACTAAATAAGCACGGTGTCACGCACGCACAGGTTACATGAACACATCTCGCTTGATGACTGCAGGCATATTGACCTTCGCGCTGTCTATTCTCTCGCTTCAACGCGAACGTCGGAAAAAAAACAAGAAAAAAAAACGGGGCATACGAAGCTAGTGGCACTCGGCGCACGCCCTTTGTACCCATCGCAGATCGCGGGCGCACACTTCGGCCACATAGCAGATCGCTTTCAAGATACGGTACCTGCGCGGCAGCTCCGTCGGCAGCCGCAAGAGCTGAATGCAACTCCCCACCGTCTCCGCCGCCTTCTCCCCGTGCCCCGCGAGCGAACGAAGTCCGCACGCGCCTCTGGCCGCCTTTTTCTCTCGCGTGTGTGCGAATAAATTGCGGTTGCTGGCTGACCCTCGGAAGCTTTCACCCGCACACAGCGTACGGACCGAACGAAAAAAAAAAGAAGTAAAGCAAGTGCAGCTTTTTAGAACGTTTTGTCGGCCAAGGAAGAGCGGGCATGGCCTCGGAGACGAGGGGATAGCGTGCGTGTACTAATCTTGAAGGCTATACAGGGGGGCACTGGAAGCCAAGAAATCCAACATGGCGGCCTCCAAGATTGGGTAGCGTATTTCCAGTTGCTAGTAGATACAGCGCTCGACCGCTGGCGCCACGCTGCGCCGCTCGCGCGTACCATGTTTCTAGCCGCCGCCGTTCGAACGGAGGAGGCGTTGACGGAGAAAACGCTGGGTCGGTGGTGACTAGCCTGCTGTTGGGATCGGTGGTATTATAAACGCATCACTGTTTTGATGATCCAAATATAATCTCACTATCAGGGAGGGAGCAGTCTACCTGACTGGAGCAGTATTTTTTTATTTGGGGTGTTGCTACGCTGCGCTCCGTAACACCCCAAGGACCGCCGCATCGCGTCGGCGCCCGGCACCACGGCTGCCGCCGTGGCACCGGGGTTCAAACGACCGCGCTGGCAAACAGAGAGGGGAAAAAAAGGAAAAGCGTGATATTAAGAAAAAAATTCTAGCCAGGACGGGATTCGAACCCGCGTGCGTATGATCCTGAAGCGAGCGCAGTAACCACTCGGACATATAGCAATGCTTCCGAGGCTTGCATTCATGTGAACCATATGATTGCGTTCAAAGCGCCCTCGGCGAAAGAAACCATCTAGAAACGCGGTACGCACGAGCGGCGCAGCGTGGCGCCAGCGGTCGAACGCTGTATCTACTAGCAATTGGAGTGATGCGATCGGGTAGCGTGGCTCGGAGCGAGCGATTTAGTCCGGAAAATCGAACATTGGCACCTAGATTTGTCCGAAAAATCGCTCGCGAAAATGCATTGGCTCTATGGGAATCCTGCCGGTACATCTATGAAGTCCGGAATATCCAATAAGTCCGAATTTTTGGAGTCCGAAAAATCGGTCGGCTACTGTACTTGTAATTTACATCGTATCTAGCTAAACGAAATGCGGTTTTGTTTGTGGATTTCACAGGGCCCACTGCGGCAGCCATCGTGCTGTTCTTCACTGTAGCAAGCCTAGAAAACTCTAGGAAGAGCTGCTCATCTTTTCCGCGCAGTGTTGCCTGCGCAGTGTTGCCTGCGCTCGCTCCGGCGGTTGCGGTACTTTCCAAGTTCCAGGTTCCAGTGACTTTAGCAGTGCCACGCACGGCGCCGACGTGGCGTCTGCCTAGCAAGGCAGCTCGACGGCAAAGTGCGGTTTCTGCCGAGGCTCGCGGCTTCAAGGTTAATTGGCGATTCATCGGCGGACGTTATCTACTCCGGAAACGCAGCTAGTAGCTTGTTTGAAGCGCAGCATGACGTGGTTATAATAACTGCGTGCCGCCAATGTGTCCATCATTTTTGTTTCTAGATATTACCGATGACATCTGGGAAAACTAGCAATATACGAAACAATATCAATTTGTGTCTTTGTGTGTCGCATGCACACAAGTGCATTTTTTTCTCCACGAGATCTGCAATAGATGGAAATGTTTACGAAGCTTCTCCTGAGAACATAAGAATTATTCAGGTTATTGAATGTAAATTGCAACTCGCTTTTTCGAAATACTTCAGGATGTGAAAAATCAGCTGCTCCAAGCTGCTCCAAAATGCCAAATTGCCTGCTCCAAAGTGCTCCAAAATGAAATGTCTGATGCTCCAAAAATTGCTCCACATCATAAGTCCGCAGTAGCATCACTGCAACTGAGAAATGGCCTGATTATCCAGCATGAGCATAGCGAGCATATTTATGCTCTTTCATTGAGCGTTCGTGTGTGCAGTAGCATGAAAACTTCAGTGTCTACCTAAATCTAAGTACATGCAAAAACACCCGTGTACTTAGATTTAGGTGCATGTTAAAGAACCCCAGGTGGTCCAAATTTCCGGAGTCCCCCACTACGGCGTGCCTCATAATCAGATCATGGTTTTGGCACGTTAAACCCCATAATTAATTACCTCAAGAATGTGTACTCCTGTCTCGGGTATGGCAGCCCACTTTTCTAAGTTAATAATCATCGCAGTCACAGCTAGGACCAGTAAAGCGTGGGAGTCGCTCATTGATTTCGGGCACGCTAAAGGATTGCCACCAGTGTTTGCGCAGCAGCTGTACGCGATGCATACCGTGGTTGTAAACCTGAAACTGGCGCAAAATTTCGTAGATTTCTGCAGATTTCTGACCATTCCAGCATGCCTAACGCTTGACGTGCCATTTACAAGTATAAATAAATGTTTTATTTTTCAGTCTACATTTTTAACGCGAGAGCGTTAAGGGCCCTGTGACGCAGAAAATTTGGTGTCGGCGTCATTGTTAGGATAAATTTCCGTGTGTATTTAGGTATATGCCACGCCGTGCTATCGGACACGTGGTATATGCAGGTTATATTGCCACACCATTCCACCACTAAAGGTGCTTGTCTTACATTCTCGACATTTCTCGGAATTTTGAGAATGACATCCCACAGACAAATGTCATAATTAAAGGGCGAAACACTAACACAAACCTGAAAATGGTATAATCTATTATCTTAGCTGTGCACTACCTCTGGGATTGGCCCATGCAAGAGGCCGCGTTTCTACCAGAAAGGTCGCGTTCGTGCATAGCATTCACCGCCAGCGTTGCCCGGTAAACATTACGGTTACATTAGCTGTAGTTTCCGGGAAGGGTGAGAAGCAGTCACGGATATTTGAATGCTATCGCGTTCCACTCTTAAAGGCGAAGCTTAAGCGTCCTCCAAGTTTTTACGTCTATTTTTTAGCGCAAGTGGCAAATTTGGGTTCGGAGTTACAAAGATATGTTTGGCAGCTTTATTTTAGAGCAGTCCAGATATAACAGTGATTGCTTATAATGATCGGATTTCTCGTTCTTTTTGATATCATTATAAGTAGATTGCTCTCTAGTTGTCTTGGTCTGCGACTGGAACCGGTAATGGTGCATAGGCGCGTGTATACTGTACTTGCACAAATATAATACAAGTATTTTGTTTTTTCTAGATTTCTGGCCTCAGAACGTTGCATTACATCGAGACACGAATATAATGTGTTTTTTATTTTATTTTATTTTTGCCGCAATTCTCAACAAGGGCTCAGATCGCCACAATGTTGACGACAACGGCTCTGAATGGCTGCCAGTACACTGTCGCGTACTTTGGCTGGAGACAGTGCATGCGCATGGTGTGTAATTAAGGAACCCATGACAGGGGACCCTTTCTACTCTTAATATGCTTCACCACATAACGAGATGATACAGCAACGGAAGTGATTTAAGGGAACCGCTCAATTTTTATACCACGCATATCAGACACGCACACCTCAATGCATGTCCCAATTTGAAGCGAACAGAGTTAGGCCTACGCTGTCTACACACAGATGGCTTGGATTTCAATCCGACTTGGCTAGCTACCTACTAGTACATAATGGGAATTATGATGCCAGCTGTGCTGCATGACGCAGTTGCTTTTTTTGTTTTTTACCGGTGGGGTTGGGGCAGTATTTTGGGAGATTTATGGTCGTTTCCGTACAATGGGAAGGATTGGTCGGAATTTGGGAGCCTCCCAAGTGAAATCGGGAGAGTTAGCAAGGTATGCATGGCTCGCTTGTTCTACATAGGATGATAAATAGGATGGCAGGGGTGGAGTGGAGGATAGCGTAGACATCAGTGCCACTGCAGTCTGTAGTGTTTGAAGACCTAATAATAAGTTGCATGGTTTACGCAGAGCACCTAAATTTGGCCCCTGATTTATTGATTGATTTCACATAAGGTTCTGAAATCCTGATAATTCAGAGTTTCTTAATTCTAATCGTCAAATAAGTAGAAATGCTCTGTTGGTGCCAGCGAAGCCATATTTATTTGAAGATAGTTAAGCTCCTGTGAATTTGAACGCTAAGAATGGTGCATTGGTTATTTCGAACAAAATTTCTCGCTCCCAGGGACTAGTGTTTGAACAAACCTGATGTGATGTCGAAAAAACATGTCGATTTTGTTACTGCCAAAGCCTGCCGCGTTTTGGGCTTCCTGCGTTGTAACGCCAAACATTTTCCTGTAAAAACCAAAGAACTGTTATATTATCAAATGTTAGAAGCATACTTGAGTATGCTTGCACAGTCTGGGACCCGAAATCTCTACTTGACATACAAAAGCTAGAAAGAGTTCCGAATTTGGCTGTTCGATTCGTTTTTAATGACTATGGTAGGTTTTTCAGCATATCGAGTGCGAAAAACACTTTGCGCTGGGACCCACTTCAAAAACGTAGGGAAGTTCTTCGGTTAAAATTTTTTCATAACATATTTCATTCAAGAACTGGAATTGACCGAACCCAATATATATTTAGGCCTGATTATGTGTTCGTCCGAAGAGACCATTCGCTCAAAGTTAAAGAATACAGGTGCCGGACTGACCTCTTCAAAATGTCTTTCTTTCCCAAAACAATTTCTGACTGGAACAAATTGCCTAAGTGTCCATAACATCAAATGACTCATTTTATTCCTTGCTGTGAAATTTTTATGTTTAATAATTTTGTGTTTTTCCTATTTCAATGTTATTTTTTTTTTCGCCGCCTGTGCACGGTAGTACTTTGTGCACCTTTTCCTTCTTTCTGGCACTGTAATGCCAGAAATGGCGCTGTGGGTACTGTGATAAATAAATAAATAAAAGGAGAAGAGCCCCCTAGTGCTCCACATTCGGCACGCTGGAGGACTGCGTGCCTCAAGCTATCGTCTTTCTCGGCTCACCCTCGCATGTTTTCTCTTGCACCTACAGCATGCAAGCCGCGATCTTATCGCACTTGGACTTTATCCAGAAGCTAGGCTTCTTCTGGCACGTGTCGTCGCACGCTGATGGTGGAAAGATGAGACTCGATGCGAGCCCAGTGACGGTATTGGTGTTGTGCGCTTTGCCAAACACTTGATCTGGCACGATATTTAAAGGGACTCTCCTTAGTTCGAGCACTGTTTTATTCTAATAAATTTCTGGTCCCCTTGGAGTTCAAGTCAACGAGATTCTACTGTACTACTTCCTACACTGCTAACTTGATGCAAAGGTGTCGAAATTGTTTGAGGGTCCACTTAGCATTACTCCATAGAGCCAGCACGCATTCTTCTTGAAATGCAGCAGCAGCCGCAGCAGCAGCTTGCCGAGGAGCCCCCTGCGGAAGAGGCCCCCCCTTCCGTGGTGGTGGAAGAGGAGGAGGAAGAATTCCCACTGGCGGAGCTGGCGCGCCTCGACGAGATGATCAACCGGCCACGCTGGGTGGTGCCTGTGCTACCCAAGGGCGAGCTCGAAGTGCTACTTGAGGCTGCCATCCGCCTCTGCAGGCAGGGTAAGTGTTGCAGAATGGTTGTTAGCCGGGCTTGTTGGTACGACAGCACAAAAAATTAGCGTAGCTTGTACTAGTGGCGCAAGGCTAAAAAAAACAGCGGAGCTGATCGGCGATGTACTTGGGTTAGGCTAAGCACTACCAAGTCATCCCCAGCATTTTCTGGAATTTATTGATTATTGATCGATTGTCGATTAGCTATTGATTGGCTATCGAAGGTTTTGCGCCGTACACTCGATTTACCATCCTCGAGATTAAACACTTTCACTAGTTCACAGGGGTATGTGCCATTGCGCTTGGACCCTTTCTGCACTACCGCCAGGATTGGCCCACATTTTCTATTCGCGCATTACGGACTGATTGTCGGCTTAACAGCTCCGCTGTTAAAAGGGGACAAAAGATAAAGAGAACAGAGGACACGGGCACAGACAGAGAAAGTGTTCTTCATACCATTTTCTCCCTTGTGTTTGATGTTGTTACTTTTTTTTTATTGATTTTGTTTAGGGGAGCGTTGCTGCCCTCGGCCTTATCCCCATCATGCTTGAAATACAGTTAAACCTTGATATAATGAACTTTAATATAACGAAACTCTTGATATAACGAAGTATTTAACTTTCATAACTTATTTGCCCATAGAACGCCATGTACTGTATTTATTTGAATCTAGGCTGATAGTTTTTTTCAAATAATCATATACGAAACTCTAGGGTCAGCTTTGATTCGAGGATTTTAAAAAAACGTGCCAATTTTTACTGAAACTGATAAATATGGTGCATAGTTAGCGCCATCTAGAAAAGTCAGTATCGCAGCCACTACTAACCGTGCTAATAGCCAACTGCAGTACACAGCGACGTCGCCATTTTGACCTGTGTCGTGTCGGTATGGGGTAGTATCGGCACGCGCCGTGTAATGGCACCAAACAGGCGATGCCACTATACAGTAGCCGACGGATTTTTCGGACTCCAAAAATTCGGACTTGTTGGATATTCCGGACTTCATAGATGTACCGGCAGGATTCCCATAGAGCTAATGCATTTTCGCGACCGATTTTTCGGACTAATATAGGTGCCAATGTTCGATTTTTCGGACTGAATCGCTCGCTCCGAGCCACGCTATCCGATCTTGGAGGCCGCCATGTTGGATTTTCCGCTGGCTTGGCCGGGCTTAGCTTCCAGTGCCCCCCTGTATAGCCTTCAAGATTAGTACACGCACGGTATCCTCTCGTCTCCGAGGCCATGCCCGCTCTTCCTTGGCCAACAAAACGTTCCAAAAGTGGCACTTTTCTTTTTTTTTTCGGTCAGCTCGGCACTATCATCATATCACTTTAAGCGGAAAGTGTCGGTTGCGCCGTACGCTGTGCGCGGGTGAAAGCTTGCGAGGGTCAGCCGGCAACCACAATTTAATCTCACGCACGCGAGAAAGGAAGGCGGCCGGAGGCGCGCGGACTTTGTTCGCTCGCGGGGCAAGGGGAGAAGGCGGCGGAGACGGTGGGGAGTTGCATTCAGCTCTTGCGGCTGCTGCCGACGGAGCTGCCACGCAGGCACCGTATCTTGAAAGCGATCTGCTATGTGGCCGAAGTGTGCGCCCGCGATCTGCGATGGGTACAAAGGGCGTGCGCTGAGTGCCAGCAGCTTCGTATGCGCCGTTTTTTTTTTTCGTTTTTTTTTCGACGTTCGCGTTGAAGCGAGAGAATAGACAGTGAGAAGGTCAATTTGCCCGCGGTCATCGAGCGAGATGTGTTCATGTAACCTGTGCGCGCGTGACACCGTGCTTATTTAGTTAGTAAGCGCATAGTTACAACTTTATACGGCCGATAAAACTAACATCCTTACTTCGTATTGGTGTCTATTAATTTGCTATTGCAATCGATGCTCCGCCTTTTGGGCGAAACTACGACATTTTTCTTAAGCCGGCCTCATAATTGTTTTCTCTTGGGGATGGGGGGGGCGAGTTTTTCGGTCTGTTTGGTTTATCGGACTGCTGGATTTTTCGGACTATTTTTCAGTCCCCGCGAAGTCCGGAAAATCGGTCGGCTACTGTAGTGCCGCAGAGTCAGCGCAATCGTGATATCTGCGATCTCCCAATTCATTAGCGACAATTCTGGAGCCGGACATTTTTGCGGTTCTCCTTTGACGATTGCGAAACGTCAGAGCGCGCTTAAAAATCATCGCCTGGCGGGAAAAAAGCAAACTGCTTAGAAAACTAAAATATAGTTCTCCTCCTTCACGTCCAATAACAGAGTATGTCCGTGAGTGGCGCAGAAGGTCACGGAAAGCGGCGTTTCAAACCATCGATAGAAGTCTAACGATGCCCAATGGGCGCGGTACGGAAAGAGTTTAGTCGCAGACTCTCAAATTCAACAAATTTTTTTCTCATTCAAATTTACTTTTTCTGATTGCACTACAATTTGGAAAATGTTGCGGTCCCTTCCGAGTAAGAAAAGTCCACCGGCAACTGCGTATTTGCATAAAAGGCAGAATTTCTTTATACAGTCGCCGACCGATTTTCCGGACTTTGCGGGGACCGAAAAATAGTCCGAAAAATTGAAGTCTGAAAAATCTTGTTCGCCCTAAAAAAGAAAATTGATTGGGCTTAGAGTGGTATAAAAAAAATTAATAATGCCCTGCCTCATACTATGCGTGGAGGCGATAAGATTTGCTTGGATTTGCGCAAGACTGACGTCGTCTCTGCATACAGTCGAGAAGAGCGTCACGGCGTTGGCGATCTCTGTTAACGGAGATCGCCATGGAGGTCGAAAACACGAGCCTCGTTATTTCGCACGTGGCCTCCGCGATCAGCTCCAGCCATCCCATTCGGCTCGTCGCGCAGCGGAGAAGTGTAATCTTGCTAACTTCGTAACGGCTCAGCAACGGCGCATCTGTTGCTGAGCCGTTACAAAGTCAGCAAGATGACACTTCTTTGCTGCGCCACTAGGTGGCTAGAAGAGGAGGTGTGAATACCGGCGGCGCAAGTGTGACCCCTCAGCGTGTTGACTGCGGCGCGGGAAGGCACGCAGCCGAAATGAGCGCATCGCCAGCCTCGCGTCGGCTGCATCTCTACCACCGAAGTGAAAGTGAGCCCGTTTCGGATATCGCGCGCTTTCTGCGAGCGTCAAAGAATAAATCTTTATCATGAAAACAATGTTATGTCAGCCCACATGCTTACTCCTGTGAAATTTTACGGGCCCAGTTCGCATCGTATCGAGATTCAAACGCGTTTTGTCTGTGCACATTTCGTGAAGTGGCTCGGGTGTTATGGGCTAGTGGGGGGGGGGGCTTCGAAATAATTTGATCACTTCGGGTTATTTAACGCACAATGACATCATACGGCACACGGGCGCCTCGCATTACGCCTTCCTGAAATGCGATCGTTGTCCTCGAGATCAGCAATCACCCTATGCGTGCCGTAGGACCTGTAAACTGCAGACATTACCTGATAACGTTTCGACGTATTTACAAACCACTTTTCTTTCACTGCGCTTAGCGCACCCAGGATCTCTGCCAGGTGGGGGGGGGGGGGGGGTTGACAGTTTGCCAATACCACCTAAGCAGCACTAATTTCAATGTCTTCACGGGAAATTGTCAAACAATGCACTTTTTGCGCAAGTTTGCGAGTGTGCAGACGATTGCGCATCTTACATCTTAGTTGCAGTACTCAAAGGCGCAAGGAAGAAAAGGGTTAAACAACCCCCCCCCCCCGTCAGTGCGCCACTGGCTTGCAGACATGTAGCATGCCATTTCGACGCTCATATAAGCAATTTACATGATTGCAGACAGTGAATCAAGAGATCTGGTCATGAAATCATTTATTTACAAGTGAGGAAAAAAAAATTGGGAAACTTTACAACACACAATGTTTCAGTGTTTTCCGTTTCTTCTCACTTCCCTGCTGATTCACACCTTTACGCAAAAAATGAATCCTTATGAGGCATAAAAACGTATAACTGATGCTGTCAGGGCAGCAGAATGGTCTCGGCAACCAATTTTGGCATATCACCAATTGACTGCAAATCTCGGCCACAGCTTTGGCATGCAAGCGTGTTACACTGAATGCACGAGTGAGTTTGTTTTCAAGGGCATTGACCAGCTTATAGAACGATTCCGAGGGATATAAAGGCCCTCAAGGTCCCACTCTTTGGATGCTTCTGATGGAAGTTCTCTGGGGATATTGCCTTATCGCTAATACATGCTGCTTTGCAGTCTTCACAATGTGTGGGCAAAACACGCCTTCTCGCCAAATAACCTGCAATGTAATAGACTATCGGTGCGTCGCTGCGGTGCTCAACATAACATTGGTGCCAACATAACAAATTGCCGAGTTTTCCTGCAATGCTTTGTCGGCCCTTGGGATCGCTCGAGCCCATTTGGCAAACGCTTGTTTGTAGGCAGGGGCACGAAAGACAGATACTTTTTCTGAGGTTTTCCTGTACCCAGTATCACATCCAGGCACAAAGCACCAACGCTCCCGTCTTCTTTCGGTGACGACTGCATCTCACCCTCGAATGACGGAATGTCGCGAGGAACACTCCAAAACAGGCGACGAGACCAAACTGACAGCAGATGCACGGAGGCGCAGACCAGCGTGGCTTTACCGCGTCGCAAGCGGCAGTGCCACATTCCCCCTGTGGCATCGGGCGCAAGGGGGTCACGCGCCGAAGGAAAGCGCCGGTATTCACACCTCCCCTTCTAGCCACCGTAGCGCTACGCGCCGAATGGAATGGCTGGAGCTGATCGCAGAGGCCGCGCTTCGCACCACTTGGCTCTCGCGAAGGCACAGGATGTGGCGCTGATCACGCAAATGCGAAGCCGCACACGTCTCTGAGGCGCACACACAAGGTGAAAAATAGCAAACAAGCTTTGAAAAAAAAAAGTAATAAAAAACGTATTTTGCAATGTGATTATGACGATAGTGGTAACCGGAAAAAGAAAGAAAAAAGTGTCGGTCCACTAGAGCGTTAGATCAGCTAAGGAAGAGTGGACATTGCCTCTGAGACAAGAGAATGGCGCGTGCGTGCGTGTCCCAATCTTGGAGGCCATAGAGCGCGCCACTGGTAGCCAAGCCTGGGAAGTCAGCGAAAATCCAACATGGCAGTCTCCAAGAAATGGTAGCGTGGCTCGGAACGAGCGATTTTATTCCGGAAAATCGAACTTTGGTGACTAAATTCGTCCGAAAAATCGGTCGCGAAAATGCATCAGCTCTAGGGACCAGGACGGTGCATTTATGAAGTCCGGAATATCCAACAGTCCGAATTTTTGGAGTCCGAAAAATCAGTCGGCAACTGTAATGAAGCAAATTGCCGATTTTACCCACTTCTTTATCGAGGTTTAATCTGCCAGTGCTGTGTGTGCACCATTGAGAACAGCATATTGGCAGCAGCATAATCATGAACACATTGCATTTTCAAATGTTTAAAATGTTTTACACTGGGTTACAGCAATATTAGCCCTGTGTTTGGCTGGTGGAGCTCTGTGCCACGAGGTGGCTGGGCACCATGCGGTCGTTCACATTTATGCCTTGCCCATCCGCCAAAATGGCCAGCTCACCTACAGTGAGCTAAAATAGCTCACTATAGCTCACCTGTGTTTAGTGGCATACTGGACACTCGACGCTGAACGCTCATAACGCATGCTGCTTGGATAGTTCTCGCTGGGATCAACGGCCATGTGGCTAGCGGAGAGGTCGGAGAGGCTTCGCACACTGAAAGTAGACAACACGACCTCACATCGTGCCCAGAGCCAGTGAAGGTGGAGCTTCGCCTTGATCGCTCGGCGAACGAGTTGAGAGAAAGCATGGCTAGAGAGGAGGGTAACTTGTAATAATCGCAGCTCTCTTAATATGAGACACTTCGCTTAAATTGTGGCGCAATTGTTTTACTGTAGCTGTACCCTATGCATCTAAAATTTGTCCAACCATTTCAGGGACCCTGTAATTTTTTTGTTCCTGGCACTTTCGCGTTTCTATCTGCAGTTTCCTTTAAAATGTCATTTAAAGAATGAAATGGGCGTCGTAGCTCTTCCAAAACGGTTGCCGGCTGGTTCCAATAACCTGCCATTTTGAAACTAGCAGCGCAGCTCTCCGCATTTTTTTTCACAAGCTTGTGATATACTTTACTATAGTCGAGTCTCGCTACAACGAAATTCAGGGGACATGCAAAAAATTTCGTTGTGGCGGAACTTCGTTGACACGAAATTAGCAAGTAAATACGTACGCCAAACGGCAAAGCTGCAAACGAAACTGAAACCGTCGTCCTGGCAATCTCCGCGATGGCATGGGGGCTGTGGGGTCTCACATGTTCTCTTGGGACAAAGGACGAAAACGCAGTAGTGCAGACAATCAAAAGGGCATTATGCACCTTTCATACACTAATGCATACTAGCCGAATTACAACCAATAGAACATTCACACGGGCGCGCGACAAATCAAGGAAGTCCGACTCACCACCGCGACCCGATAGCGAGTGAATACGTTCGCCCCATGCTATGACACCATCGCCTAGTCGTTCACGTGTACAGTCACGCGAACGGTGGCGCGCTCGAACGATCCGTGTTCGTCCATACCGGTCCCGCTCTTAGCCTCACGCGACGGTCGCGCGAAGTGGGCCGGCGCACGCGCGAAGCGTTCGGCCGTGTTGGTCGCCGATCCCAAGCCAAAGAGAGAGCGCCTCCGACCTTTTTCTCCCTAGTCACCCCCCCGCGGTGGCGTTAGCATCGCGACACTAACGCCATCTCTCGCAACGCGCCGCAACCACCGCCGGGCTTAGCCACGCAGAGAAGCTGGACTACAGGAGACATGCGGGGAAAACAACATCAGGGGATGCGTGAGAGTCGCGCATCCCCACATCCCCCCAACCTTAAATCACTACACATACGCCGGCGAAACATGTCACAAGGCCTATCAACGCGCGCGTCGCGAACAAAAGTTAGTACATGCGACAGTGGCGCCGCCGAGTAAATGTCCACACGTTTTCCACAACATGCAAGCCGACATTGTCTCTGGGGTGCACCGCTGGCATCCGTTGGTCACAGCATCAGCTCTGCAGATTCGATGGCACGACTCGAGCACAGGACTCCAGAAACGGCGACGCAGAAGTCGGCCCGAGCAAGCGTCGCTCGCGCCGACGCGCCCTGCCGGCGAGAGCCGCTGTAGCCATTGGTGACTGCCGCTCTTTTCCCAGCCGCCGAGGGTATCGAGCCGGACGAACTGGCCACAGGCATCTGCATCGCCTGGGTAGCTCGATTGTAGTCCGGGGAGGCAGCGCTGACGATGTGCAGGTGACAGCAAACCAGGGGTGACTTCGCTCACGCTGCGTACACTCAATGCACTCGACAAACACTAAAGTAGGGCAAGGGAGAGGAATTCGGCATACGCATCGCCCACGTGGTACGATGTTCAATTCGGCTAGCGAAATTTTGGACGGCATTTCAGATGCTAAGTTCACGTGAACAAAGCTTGCTTTCTTGAGTCGAACGAGTAATTTCAATTCGTCAATTTGTGCGAGGCGAACTAATGAGGGAAGCAATGTGCGACATCTCAACACCACAGTCCACCAGGTTGTGTCCCTCAACGTGCGACAGGCGGCTTTGTTAAGCCTTAGGCCTAATGCGTCGCTACTTTGACAACAACCGGCATCCAAAAAAAAA
Source organism: Dermacentor silvarum (assembly GCF_013339745.2). Classification (NCBI taxonomy): domain Eukaryota; kingdom Metazoa; phylum Arthropoda; class Arachnida; order Ixodida; family Ixodidae; genus Dermacentor; species Dermacentor silvarum. Next base: position 3,868,643 of record NC_051155.1, on the reverse strand, counting down.
AAACACCCAAAATGGGCACAAGAACAGGCAGCCGCGAGGAGACGTTAGCTCTGTGAGGTGGTCCTACTCCGCTCGGCACACAGCATCCGAGTTGACGGCGCCCACCGTCCCAGACGGTGTCGGAGCGCCCGGTGCCAGGCCGCAATACCAGTCAGCCTGTAGCGGCACCCGTGGCCCGCGGCCACTCGGCTCCCTGAGCCTCGACTTCCGAAGTCAAAGGTATAGAAGAAGCTATTTACATAAGAAATTCGGACCACCCACGAGGCTTCCGTACTCACTCGCTTCAGGCTTGCCAATGCTCCGCGGGCGCTAGGCCTCGCTCTCCCAGGATGCAGACCACGTGGCACTCGTACCGACGAGTGTACTTCAAAACACTTGCGAAAAGGCTTAGCATGTTGAAAAGTTCAAACACGCTACAGCAACCGTCGCTCGCTCAAAAGCACACCGCCGACACTAGCGATCAAAATCCATGCTAGACTACGCTTCGGCTGAAAGATCTCGAACCGAGCAAAACTGTTAAGGGGGGACGCGGCTTTCGCATCGCGATATTTGGCCAAAAAACCGATTTTTTGAAAATCACATTTTCAGTTTGTATGACTTCTTTTCTATTTTATTTCAAAATTTCGTCACGGAAATTCGCGCGGAAATGATGTAAAAAATGTTTATCGAAGCTAAGGTGGCGAGGAGTTTCTCGAAAATAGCGAAAAAACGGCATTTTTCAAGCCGCGATATCTCCGCAACCGCGTAACCTAGCGCCGCCATCTTGGTCTCTATGGATAGCGCGATTCTCCGTCTTCAAATCTGGCACCTCGGCCAGCTGCACCAGGCAAGAGCAAGCGCACAGCAAGCAAAAGTTTCAAGGTCTCGCGGCGGTTTCTGATCAGCAGCGCGCGCCACGTGACTGTACGCGGCTCCGGATTGGTCTCCCGGGCGGTTGCCCTTAGCAACCGGCGGAAAGGTCGTCTGCTCGCCGCTACGGTGGCTAGAATCGCCGCGCTGACGGCGCTGAGGAGCCGATTTCGCGTCTTTTCAAGTCGTCGCGGCGTGGTTTAGAGATTGTATCTCACTTATGATAACGGACCGGCGCTCGCTTGTTAAAGAAACGAAAAACGTTGTCAAGCTCAGCCCTTCTTAGCTTGGAGAACGGCTCTCGTCTGTTATCATGGGCCGGCGATTGTTCAAGAAGAAACGCAAGACTGCGCATCAATTTGGTGCTCGTAAGTCGAAGCCACCGATCTCTAAAACAAAGTTTGCTCCGGCGACTTCAGCAGTGACAATGACGGTGGCATGCAGCGCGACGCGGACGTGCAGCTGAGCACCTCAAGCACGGATGGAACATCGTCCGTGCGTATTGGCGAAACTGTTCAGGAACCCAGTCGAAAAAGCAATGCGGAAAAAGAAAGCTGCAAAAGCTCGTCAGACCATCAGGTCAGATGGTCAAGCGATGCCGCATCGCAAAGGACACAAAGGACTATAACCCTGGTGCCTATTAAATTTTGACAACTTTGAACTTTGTTTTCTCAGTACAGTTTTTTTGGCATGTTGCTCAGCTCGTGGAGCAGATATCTTGGTAACTACTTTACACATTTTGATTGCGTTTGTTTTGTCAGACTCACTGAACTGTACTTTAGGGGATAGCGCTCTTTTTTTTTATCCTAGTGTTTTAAGAATTCGTAGTAGGGTTCCTTGTTTGCAGTGTAAGCGTGCTCACTGCAGTGGGACTGGAGAAAACATAAACTACAAATTTTAGTGTTGAAAAAAAATTATTCGAGAACGCTATCCCCTTCTGCATACATTTGGCTGTGCATACAGTATTTAACAAACTTTTCACTTGATTTCGTAAATCCTCCAGTCCCTCCACGAGGTTCAAGAAAGAAATAATTTGTCTAGCACAAAGTTTTCATGGTACCACTTTGAAATTTTTATGAAAGCATCATAGAGCCATTCTTATTCTATGTACCAATTTTCATTGACATCCACCAAGAAACAAGAAAGTTGGTACCGAAAGCCGCGTCCCCCCTTAATATTATCATCCGATGCCCCAAGAGGTCCACGTTGGGCAGCCAGATGCGAGGTGTCACACATGTGCTCTTGGGACAAAGGAACGACAACGCAGTAGTGCAGACAATCAAAAGGGCATTTATTGCACCTTTCATACACTAATACATACTAGCCGAATTACAACCAATAGAACATTCACACGGGCGCGCGACAAATCAAGGAAGTCCAACTCACCGCGACCCGATCGCGAGCGAATACGTTCGCCCCATGCTGTGACACCATCGCCTAGTCGTTCACGTGTACAGTCACGCGAAACGTGGCGCGCTCGAACGATCCGTGTTCGTCCATACCGGTGTCCCGCTCTTAGCCTCGCGCGACGGTCGCACGAAGTGGGCCGGCGCACGCGCGAAGCGTTCGTGCGTGTTGGTCGCCGATCCCAAGCCAAAGAGAGAGCGCCTCCGACCTTTTTCTCCCAAGTGACCCTGCCGTTCGGTGGCGTTAGCATCGCGACACTAGCGCCCTCTCTCGCAACGCGCCGCAACCACCGCTGGGCTTAGCCACGCAGAGAAGCCGGACTACAGGAGACATGCGGGGAAAACAACATCAGGGACGCGTGAGAGTCGCGCATCCCCACAGGGCAAACGATGAGACTCACCGAAGGCAGTCAATAAAGTCTCAACTTCACAAGAGAATGCATTCCGCACCGCTGTTACAGCATTTTTTGTACATTGCGGCTGATACCTAACCCAATGCGCGTGCCTGGCCAATCGCGAAAGAACACTCATTTTGCAGCACATGCACCGCTGCAATGAAGCAGTTTGAATTACAGTAAAACCTCATTAATTCGGATTTCACAGGAGCGAAAAAATGTCCGAATTAACCGAATATCGAATTATCGAAGGTATCCAGAAAACAATAAGCAAACGCTTACTACGTTAACACGCGTTTATTTAGTGAATGAATGAGCAAACCCTGTTGCTATTTTGCGCAAAAGCAGAGCGGAAGGTGGAATTCTCGTCATCTGGTGACTCATTGGCTTTTGCAGTGGCCATCGAGGCCTCACGACTTCCTTTGCAGCACGGCCATGGCACTACCGTTCGCACTAGCGTGCGCACATCCTGATTATGTTTTCGCCACTGAGCTGATCGCCAACAGATCGCCTGTCCATCGTGATGTAGCCGGTGCTCTTCATCCTCGATAGCTTTGCACAGAGTCAAAACGAAATTGTTTGCCGCAATCGCTGCTGAGCAAACCGCAGCCGCTATTGACGCGATTATGAACGTAGATTTTGCGGTGCTGAAGGCACGCAGCCGACGCACGCACCGAGTCGGAACGAAACTACCGTTCGCTGCAACAACTGCGGACAAAACCGCGGTTGCTATCCATGCAATCATGGACGGTGACTACGCCGTTTTTTAGGCACGCGGGTGACATGCGTACCTAGCGAAAACGAAGCTACTGTTTGTGGCAATCGTTGTAAAAGAAACTGCGGCCGCTGTTGACGCGATCATGATGGCGACTACGCAATTATGAAGCATGTGGCTAACGCGGTGTTATGCGCGGCTGTAAACGCAAGAATAAAGGCTTTAAAGGTAAAAATAGGCACAAAGCATTCCAGCATTGCTGTCATTCACGTACTGATGACTATGGCGACGCGGACTCAGCCGCTTCGTTTCAATTGGGCGCTAGCGCCGTTTTTGCTCTTTTGCCTCGCACATTTGTGGCGCTCCTCGCTCGCTGAGCTCCGAAAGTTGTCCGAATTAACTGATATGGGGCCAGACACGTCCGAATTAACGAGAGTTTGATTGCATTGAATTATGCATACGCCGGCTGGGACCAGAGGACTAGTCCGAATTATTCGATTTTCCGAATAATGAGGGTCAAATTGACGCGGTTTTACTGTTTCACAATTTCAATGCACATTTATGACAAAGTCAGCAAGCTTGGAAAGCTTGTGCTTACCGGAAGTTTTATTCACAGAAGTCAGTCAGCCTGGATTTCTTACGCTTCACAGCAAGCAAAGGCGTTATGCGAGTCTTACAGTTCGTTAAAAGAGCCATTGCAATGCCATTGTCGTGAGCTCTGATAACTTTTCTGATGAGGTCAAAATCATCCATCAATTCCAAAGCAGTCTCGAGTCATGTGTCTAGCGGATTGTCATTTTCCCCAGACGAGGAGATGTTGGCGTTATGTTGACAGCAGCGGCTGTGGCGCAGCCTTGCGGGTGCTGTACTTGATAGCGATCTGCGACGTGCACAAAGTGCGCGCCTGTGCGGGACTCATTTTCAAAACGATCTGCGATGTAGGCAAAGTGCAACTAGTGCCGGTAGAGTCGTGTGGGCTGTGCTTTTGACGTTCGCGTTGAAGCGAGACGCGCACGATTGTCAATTCGCTCGCTGTCACGCCTCCTCACTCCAGCTGGTTGACAGTGAGTTTCCGCAGTTATCGAGTGAGATGTGTTCATGTTTACCTGTGCGCGCGTGACACCGTGCTTGGTAATTCAGTTAGAAAGCAAATGTTTACAAGTTTATACGGCCGATAAAACCACTATCCTTAGTTCGTATCATCATCATCATCAGCCTATGTTTATGTCCACTGCAGGATGAAGGCCTCACCCTGCGATCTCCAATAAAACCTGTGTCTTGTGCTAGCTGATTCCAACTTCAGAAGTATCGCAATCGATGCTTCCTCTTTCGGGTGAAACTGCGAAATTTTTTCCTTCCGCTTTCTGCTTTCGTGATCATATGTGCCTCCTCCTCCTCCTCGAGAGAAATTTACGCTTCTTCGTTGGCGTAGCCATTTCAACCGAACACGCATTGCATAGAAAACAATAAAACGGCAGCAATGTGGTGATCCCTTAAGTCTCGTGCAGGCGTGATGGCCACGCGTGGCTATGGATTGCAGTGGCTCAAATCGGAACTTTGAATTTCATTTAGTTTGCGAAAACCTCGTTGAAGCGGACATATGATCATCACAACTTTGGAAGGGCCTTCTAATTTGACTACTCGGCAGTTCCAATTTCAATTCAGTCTCAGTTTCGTTCTCGAAAAGTTCAATGAAGCGGAAATGCCAAATAACACGCCTTCGTTATGAGGAGACATTTTTGTATTACTTTCTATGGGCAGCTGACAGGCAATCGGAAAATTTTTGTTGTGGTAGGAAATTTCGTTGTCGCGGTGTTCGTTGCAGGAGGATTCGACTGTACCAGTGAGTGATAGTGGATTCTGCATACAGTAGCGAAGCATTTTAGTTGGCTGGAGGTGGAAACTACTGCAGCATACCGGCATTTTCTAAAGGTCTTGCCGTTACGACTGCAGCATCAGCCTCACACGCACCGAGAGCTGCAAAGTTGTTTTCTGTGTTGCCTCGGCCGAAAAAGTATGAAGTTCAAAAGGTACAACGTCATGTGAATATTTATCAATAGAGATGTAAATGTAGCGTCCACCTCCCGATGACGGCGCAGTAATTGCTGGCTCTTTGCAACTGCTTAACAGCTGCGTGTCGTGCCACGCTCATGTCGATTCGGACAGCTTGAATATCGACTGCAATGATAAACTAGCAGCTTTGCCCAAATTGTCCAAATAGCTGTAGTGCACACGATGCCACATGGAGAACTGCGTAATAACTAGAGTGCCGCTGTCGTGGCTTCCGTACACTGTACTGCCCAGATACGCTGTAATGTGTTATATCTGGGATTGTTGTAAGTGGGTTCCACTGTATTTGTGGGCTGCTCTTGCCACTATGCCACTGATTTAGTCCTAATCGTGTACACTGGCCCATGGCATTGTCACATTAACAGACCATGCCCTCATGAGTGTACAAACTGCTTATGTGTGTGTATGTAGCACTTGTGCTTATGTAATACCGTGACACAAGCGACTGAAGTCCTATAAAGTGAACCCCTTTGCTCGATGGGGGCGAAATGAAGACAACACCAGTGTACAGGTGCACGTTAAAGAACCCCAGATTATCTAAATTAATCCGGAGTCCTCCACTATGGTGTGCCTCATAACCAGATGATGGTTTTGGCACGTAAAACCCCATAATATAATTTTTACTTTGCGCTAAAGGACCGTTATGAAAAGGAGTTTCACCGGTAACACGCAATACGGCATGGTCTCCTTTTTTTAACTCTAACTGACTATATGCTCAAGAATTGTGGATCTGGTAAGCAACAACAAAAGTGAAAAAGCATTAAGTATGAGAAAAAGAAAGCATGATGCATAAAAGACTTGCTGCAAAGCACTAAAATTTGCATATTCATTATTATCGATGTGCTTTTTTGTCAGTAGCAAAATTTTTTTGAACAGCAAGGGGCAGTGATTGCGCACTTGAGTACGGCCTGTCAGGAATGCGCGTCAGGTGTCTGATCAGGCACGTATTCCAGACCGACCGTGGGTGAGCGACCATAAGTAGAGCCCCGTCGAGCAAAGTAAAGGGGATCACTTTAAAGGACTTTAGTTCGCTTGTGCGTCACAGGTATTACATAAGCACACGTGCTACATTACACACACATAAGCAGTTTGTACACTCATGGAGGGCATGGTCAGTTTAATGTGACAATGTCATGGGCCGTTGATCGTGTGTGTCGCTATCTCGAAACTATATGCTGCACCGTGAGATGACGATGTTTTTGACGACCGTTAATTTGCGTGTCGCTGTCTCGAAACTATATGCCTCACCATGGGACCACGACGTTTTTGGCGGCCGTTAATCAGGGTGTCGATGAGTCAAAATTATGCCGCTCCGTGACACTGCCTCCTACTTTAAGAATATTACAGCATAATGTTCACTTGCACGAGTGGCATTTTCGGGCAAAAAAAAATTAATCGCACAGACCACTACACGCCTATGCATGCAGCACCAAAATCCTCCAACTTAACTGCAGAATGACCCTAAATAATTGATAATTGAAATGTCATATGTTCGTACTTTACATCCATTATTAACGCACGTAATAGTGCAACTGAGAGCCTTGTTGACTTCACGGATGTACCTTATGAGATTCACTCTCACTTTGCTGTCAAAAACCTTGCGTGCGACTCACGCATTAAAGAAACAAACAACAAGAAACTTATGCAAATTACGCGTTCAAGACTACAAGAAGATTCGTGCTTATTTATAAGTACTTCCACGCACTAAACGAAACTCAATTGCTGCCGTCTTCTAAATATACGTGCGAGACACGCACAGCCTTAGACATACCCTTACATAATACGTCGAAGAGAAAAGAAATCTGTAGAGTATACCATTACTAAAAGCAATCCATGCAGTCCGTTTCTAAGGCACGGTACTCTCCACGTGCGTGTGGGAACAACCATCCGGCGAATTTTAATATCAGCTGAAGTAGACTGCAGAATAACCAATATCTAATCTGATACAGCCTTATTGTCAGAACTCGCGAAATCCGAAAACAGTCTTAGTTTGGAGACTCATGCAAACTTTCTACATATCTCTGAGAAAAAAAAAAAAAACACAGACGCTATCCTTTCTTGAGTGTTCAGCTATCAAGTTTTCCTGAGAGCAAACATCAAATTAACTCTAAAATTTAGCTGCCTCTACCACGATCAGAAGAGACCAACACTGCCCTTTGCCTAACGAACGTTCCTAAAACTCCAAGTTGTTCCAAAGTATCCTCAGAGAAATAAATAATAATAAATGCGACTTACCAAACGTGCCTCGAAAGAAATGCACTACTGTCAAATAGAACACGACTTGTCACGAACTAAAACGCCGTGGTCTCACGGTACGGCATAGTTTCGAGACAGCGACACGCCGATTAACGAGTGTTGTATCATATAGTTTGGAAGGTCACGCATAAGTTGCACCATTTGATGAGCGACGCTTCTGCACGAGTTCGTGACAAGTCGTGTTCTGTTGACAGTGGCGCTTCTTCTTTCGAGGCATTTGGTAAGTCGCATTTATTATTATTCATTTCTCTGAGGATACTTTGGAACAACTTTGAGTTTTAGGAACGTTCTGTAAATTTAGGAAAGTTCTGAAAAAAAAAAATGCGAGTTAATTTGATGTTGGCTTTCAGGAAAACGTGACAGCTGAACGCTAGAGAAAGGATAGCGTCAGTGGTTGTTCTTCAGAAAGATATGTAGATAGTTCGTGCGAGTTTCCATTAAACTAAGACTTTATTTTCTGATTTCTTCAGAAAGATATGTAGATAGTTCGTGCGAGTTTCCATTAAACTAAGACTTTATTTTCTGATTTCGCGAGTTAGGAAAAAATAACGCTGTATCAGGTTAGATACTGGTTATTCTGCAGTCTACTTCAGCTGATTTTTAGAAATCACCGCATGGTTGTTGCCACACACACGTGAAGAGTACCGCTCCTTAGAAATGGGCTGAGCGGATCGCTTTTAGTAATGGTATACTCTATAAGATTTCTCTTCAACGTATTCTGTAAGGGTATGTCTAAGGCTGTGCATGTCTCGCACGTGTATTTAGACGACGGCAGCATTTGAGTTTCATTTACCGTAAAAACTGGATAGGTAGAACTTTTTTCGAAACACAATTGCGAAAAGAGGACCTCGTCTTATATACCGGACATTGGCGGAAAAAACTAGGGAAGTCTTGCAACAATGGGCAGATGAAGTAAACAGCCGCCTTTGCCATCGCATTCAGGCTGCTTTTTCACAAATTGTTTCAAAATGAGCAGAAGCCGACGGCAATTCACCGTCGCCTTCAAGAAAAAGGCGATTGACTATGTGGAAGCCCACGGCAACCCAGGTTGCCGTGGGCTTCGTATCGTGCGACCATCGACCCGCGTGTTTGTCAGCACATTATCATCACGGCAAGGAGCAGCATTTAATAAATACTGTCACCATTGTGCAACCGGCTGAGTCGCATTTGTTTAAAGGTAAGGGTGTCTTTCGGCACTTTTGCCATTGAAAGAGATTTTTTCATTTTTAGAATTGGTTAGTTAGGTTGTCGACCTATATTCCGGTTCGACCTATAGTCCTTTTTATGGTAGTGCCTGGAAGTACTTAAATAAGCGCGAATATTCTTGTAGTCTTCAACGTGTAATTTGCAGAAGTTTCTTTGTTTTTGGTCTTTAATGCATGAGTTCCACGCAAGAGTTTTGACTGCAAAATGAAAGCGAGTCTGATAGTACATCCGTGAAGTCAACGAGGCTCTCAGTGGCACTATGACATGCGTTAATAACGGATGCAGAGTACGAACATATGACATTTCAATTCTCAATGATTAGGGTCATTCTGCAGTTAAGTTGCAGGATTTTGGTGTTGTATGCATAGACGTGTAGTGTTCTGTTTGATTTTTTTTTCCGGTCCACTACATTTTTAGGCATGGAGTGGCGCCTGAACCGGCAGAAAAAAAAATGCCGCCGAGAGCTAGTGGGGCTATACTAGTCAAGGTGCAACCAAATTAGGAAGGCCCACTAAGCTTCATCAAAGTCACTCCCTCACCAGAACAGGAATTGGCCTCCCTGGTGCAGTGTTCGGCCACTACCTCCCTGATGACTCCGACAATTAACCCATGGCCCTCAGTCCCCAGTGGCTGCGGAGACCTGACCAAGGCGGCGGTCAGACCTGCTACGCGGCAGAGGGTGCTAAGAATCTCTGGGTCCGGACAGGCCGCCAATGGAAACTGAACCTGGCAACGTTCAACACGCGCACCCTCTCGAGTGAGGCTAGCTTAGCAGGCTATTTGAGGAATTATCAGGCATTGCCTGGGATATTATTAGCCTTAGTGAGGTTAGAAGAACTGGTGAGGCTTACACAGTGCTGACTAATGGCCATGTCCTCTGCTACAGAGGTCTTCCAGGTAAGAGAATCTGGGGTAGGATTTCTAATTCATAAAACATAGCGGGAAACTTGATGAATTCTACATCATTAGTGAGAGGGTAGCAGTCGTCGTAATAAAGCTGAATAGGAGTACAAAATGAAGGTAGTACAAGCCCAGTCACGAGGATGAAGTAATAGAACAGTTTTATGAAGATGTTATTAGCAATGAAAAAGGTGCAAACTCAGTATACTGTAGTCATGGGCGACTTCAATGCAAAAGTGGGCAAAAAGCAGGTTGGCGAGCAGCAATTGAAAAACTATTGGCATCGATTCTAGGAATACAAGAGGGAGATGTTGGTAATGTTGCAGAAAGGAATAGGCTCCGAATAATGAATACATTCTTTAGGAAGCGCAGCAACAGGAAGTGGACCTGGAAAAGCCCTAATGGAGAAACAAGGAATGAAATAGGTTTCATACTCTCTGCCGATCCAAGTATAGTGCAGAATGTAGAAGTGTTAGGTAAGGTAAAGTGCGGCGACCATAGTGAGGTCTAGGATTTCTCTCATTTGAAGAGAGAGAGAGAGTGAAATTAGTCAAAAAGAAACAGGCCAACCAGATGCAGTAAGGGTGAAAGCAGACCAATTCAGGCTGGTGCGCGAAACAAATATGCAGCTTTTGAACAGGAAGATAAAGACAACATAGAGGTAATGAATGAAACCGTAACTAGGTTAATCTCAGAAGCAGAATGTGAGGGGTAAGGCCAGGCAACTTATAGGTAACCTCTTCCGAGGAACAAAGGACCTAAGAAAGAAAAGGCAAAACATGAAAGTGTCAAATTGGAGAGGTCAGATAGAGTTCGCTGAACTGTCGAAACTGATCAAGAAGAAGAAAGTAAAGGATGTTCAAAAATATAACGTGGAAAGATTGAGGAAGCAGTAAAAAATGGATGCAGCATGAAATCTGTGAGAAGAAAACTAGGCATAGGACAAGGCAAAAGTATGCACTGAAAGATAAGCAGGGTAATATGATCAGCAATTTCGATGACATAGTAAAAGCAGTGGAAGAATTCTATACTGACCTGTACAGTTCCCAGAGCAGCCAACCTACTTTCATTCGAAGTTGTTATGAACAGGATACAGAGGCCCCTTCTATAATTAGCGATGAAGTTAGAAGGGCCTTGAAAGACATGACCAGGGGAAGAGCTGCTGGAGAAGATGGAATAACAGTCGATTTAATCAAGGATGGAGGAGATATCATACTTGAAAAGCTTGTGGCCTTTTATATGCAATGCCTTATGACTTCAAGTGTACCAGAAAGCTGGAAGAACGCCAACATTATACTCATCCACAAGAAGGGAAACGTTAAAGAATGGAAGAATTATAGACCGATTAGCTTGCTCTCAGTATTGTATAAAATATTCACCAAGGTAATATCAAATAGAATCAGCGCAACACATGACTTCAGCCAACCAAGAGAACAAGCTGGCTTCAGGAAGGGATATTCTACGATGGATCACATCCATGTCATCAACCAGGTAATAGAGAAATCTGCGGAGTACAATCAACCTCTCTATATGGCTGTCATAGGTTATGAAAAAGCATTTGATTCAGTAGAGATACCAGCAGTCATAGAGGCATTACGTAACCAAGGAGTACAGGATGCATACGTGAATATATTTTCAAATATCTACAAGGATTGCACAGCAACCTTGGTTCTCCACAAGAAAAGTAGAAAGTTACCTATCAAGAAAGGGGTCAGGCAAGGAGACGCAATCTCTCCAATGCTATTCACTGCATGCTTAGAAGAAGTATTCAAGCTCTTAGACTGGGAAGGCTTAGGAGTGAGTCAACGGCGAATATCTCAGCAACCTTCGGTTTGCTGATGACACTATCCTATTCAGCAACAATGGGGACGAATTACAGCAAATGATTGAGGACCTTAACCGAGAAAGTGTAAGAATTGGGTTGAAGATGAATATGCAGAAGACTAAGATAATGTTCAATAGCCTGGCAAGGGAACAAGAATTCAGGATCGCCAGTGAGCCTCTAGAGTCTGTAAAGGAGTATGTTTATCTAGGTCGATTACTCACAGGGGACCCTGATCATGAGGAAGAAATTCATAGAAGAATGAAATTGGGCTGGAGTGTATATGGCAGGCATTACCAAAGCCTGATTGGGAGATTTCCACTGTCGTTGAAAAGAAAAGTGTACAATCATTGCATTCTACCGGTGCTAACATATGCGGCAGAAAGTTGGAGGTTAACAAAGAAGCTCGAGAACAAGTTAAGGACCGCACAAAGAGCGATGGAACGAAAAATGTTAGCTGTAACTTAAAGAGACGGGAAGAGAGCTGTGGATCAGAGTGCAAACGAGGATAGCGGATATTTAGTTCACATTAAGCGGAAAAAGTGGAGCTGGGCGGCCATGTAATGCGTAGGATGGCTAACCGGTGGACCATTAGGGTTACAGATAGGATTCCAAGAGAAGCGAAGTGCAGTCGAGGACGGCAGAAAACTAGTGTAGTGATGCAGTTAGGAGATTCCAAGGCGCAAATTGGAATCAGCTAGCGCAAGGCAGGGGTAATTGGAGATCGCAGGGAGAGGCAGTGGACATGAACATAGGCTGATGATGGTGGTCATGGGCCAGTGTACACCATTAAGACACTGGCACAGTGACCACTGCTACGAGCACCGCTTTGTATGACACGCAAAATAAGGCACGGCGTGGCTGTGGGCACACTGTCCGTATATTCTAGTTCACTGTATCGCTGCACCAATGAAACTGTGTGGCTGTAAAAACATGCGGACGAAGCTGCATTAAGAGAGTATGGGGATGCGACGGTGGCGACATATGCAAAGGGCCAGTAGCCTGCGTGGGAAAGTATGGCTGCACTGCGATACAGATGAGGCATCTGTAAAAAACATCTTTGAAAGCAAATAAATTATCACCAAGAGTTCAAAGTGTTCCAACAACTTTTGTGTTGTTGATTGATTACGCACGAGACTACGCCTTTACACCCATGAAATAGATCTCTCTTTCCACAAGGGACCAGGAAGGAGATACTCCTTTGTTGGGTGTCACCTCGTCTGAATGCCTTTTCAGTAGATGCCCCTTAGTTCAAGGGTCTTATGGAGTGCCCGACTGGTATAACAGGTCATTTATGTAAGACATACGCAAGACTTCTTCAAGCGCTAGTGACATGTGCTGCTGTAAATCACTGTTGTTTCATGTAATTTCTTTTAAAAGGTTGTGGGTCTCACACTGCTCTTGGGACAAAGGAACGACAACACAGTAGTGCAAACAATCACAAGGGCATTTATTGCACCTTTCATACACTAATACACACTAGCCGAATTACTACCAATAGAACATTCACATGGGCGCGCGACAAATCAAGGAAGTCCGACTCACCGCGACCCGATAGCGAGCGAATACGCTCATCCCATGCTATGACACCATCGCCTAGTCGTTCACGTGTACAGTCACGCGAACGGTGGCGCGCTCGAACGACCCGTGTTCGTCCATACCGGTGTCCTGCTCTTAGCCTCGCGCAATAGTCACGCAAAGCGGGCCGGCGCACGCGAGAAGCGTTCGTGCGTGTTGGCCACCGATCCCAATCCAAAGAGAGAGAGCGCCTTCGACGTTTTTCTCCCAAGTCACCCCGCCGTTCGGTGGCGTTAGCATCGCGACACTCGCGCCATCTCTCGCAACGCGCCGCAGCCACTATGATCACAGCCAGCACTTAGCCACGCGGTGAAGCTGGACCACAGGAGACGCGTGAGAGTCGCGCATCCCCACTTCCCCCCAACCTTAAATGACTACACATATTCCGGCGAAACATGTCACAAGGTCTATCAACGCGCGCGTCGTGAACAAAAGTTAGGAGATGTGACAGTGGTGCCGCCGAGGAAATGTCCACACGTTATCGACAACATGCGAGCCGACATTGTTCTGGGGTTCACCGCTGGCGTCCGTGGTCCAGCACAGCTCTGCAGATTCGATGGCACAACTCCAGCACAGGACTCCGGAAACGGCGACGCAGAAGTCGGCCTGAGCAAGCATCGCTCGCGCCGACGTGCGCGGCAGGGAGAGCCGCTGTAGCCGTTGGTGACTGCCGGCTCCTTTCCCAGCCGCCGAAATCGCTGCGCCGAACTGGCCACAGGCATCTGCATCGCTTAGGGTAGCTCGATTGTAGTCCGGTGCAGCAGCGCTGACGACGTGCAGGTGACAGCAAACCAGGGGTGACTCCGCTCATTCTGCGTACATTCAACGCACTCGACAAACACTAAAGTAGTGCAAGGGAGAGGAATTCGGCATACGCATCGCCCACGTGGTACGATGTTCGATTGCTAGCGAAATTTTGGACGGCATTTCAGTTGCTAAGTTCACGTGAACAAAGCTTGCTTTCTTGAGTCGAACGAGTAATTTCAATTCGTGCGAGGCGAACTAATGAGGGAAGCAATGTGCGACACCTCAACACCACGGTCCACCAGGTTGTGTCCCTCAACGTGCGGCAGGCGGCTTTGTTAAGCCTTAGGCCTAATGCGTCGCTACTTTGACAACAACCGGCATCCAAAAAAAAAACATCACCCAAAATGGGCACAACTGGCAGCCGCGAGGAGACGCTAGCTCTGTGAGGTGGTCCTACTCCGCTCGGTGCACACAGCATCCGAGTTGACGGCGCCCACTATCCCAGACGGTGTCGGAGCGCCGGTGCCAGGCCGCAATACCAGTCGGCCCGTAGCGGCACCCGTGGCCCTCTTCCACCCGGCTCCCTGAGCCGCGACTTCTGGCACCCGTGGCCCTCGGCCACCCGGCTCCCTGAGCCGCGACTTCTGGCACCCGTGGCCCTCGGCCACCCGGCTCCCTGAGCCGCGACTTCCAAAGTTAGAGAGATAGAAGAAACTATTTACATAAGAAATTCGGACCACCCACGAGGCTTCTCCTTACTCACTCGCTTCAGGCTTGCCAACGCTCCGCGGGCGCTAGGCCTCGCTCTCCCAGGATGCAGACCACGTGGCTCTCGTACCGAGGAGTGTACAGTACTTCAACAAAAGACTCGCGAAAAGGCTTAGCATGTTGAAAAGGTCAAACACGCTACAGCAACTGTCGCCTCGCTCAAGAAAGCACACCGCCGACACTAGCGATCAAAATCAACGCTAGGACTATGCTTCGGTTGAAACATCTCGAACCGAGCAAAACTAAAATTATCGTCCGATGCCCCAAGAGGTCCACGTTGGGCAGCCAGATGTTGGGTCTCACACATGCTCTTGGGACAAAACGGAACACACACAGTAGTGCAAACAATCACAAGGGCATTTATTGCACCTTTCATACACTAATACACACTAGTCGAATTACTACCAATAGAACATTCACATGGGCGCGCGACAAATCAAGGAAGTCCGACTCACCGCGACCCGATAGCGAGCGAATACGCTCATCCCATGCCATGACACCATCGCCTAGTCGTTCACGTGTACAGTCACGCGAACGGTGGCGCGCTCGAACGACCCGTGTTCGTCCATACCGGTGTCCTGCTCTTAGCCTCGCGCAACAGCCACGCAAAGCGGGCCGGCGCACGCGCGAAGCGTTCGTGCGTGTTGGCCGCCGATCCCAATCCTAAGAGAGAGAGCGCCTTCGACGTTTTTCTCCCAAGTCACCCCCCGTTCGGTGGCGTTAGCATCGCGACACTCGCGCCATCTCTCGCAACGCGCCGCAACCACTACGACCACAGCCAGCACTTAGCCACGCGGTGAAGCCAGACCACAGGAGACGCGCGAGAGTCGCGCATCCCCACAAGGTACATACGTACCTGATGCTACTCATACGAGGCTTCCATGTGCAGAAACTGTATATCGTTTGTTCATTTCTTACTACCATATTTTAATTTTATAAATAAATTGACGGTGCAAGTGCGTCATTTCTCCTGTTTGGTGCTTATTACTTGTTTATTCATGCACTAAGGTATGTTACGCTGTGTAATTGCAATCCGTGTTGATATGCTATGTTTATTATGCTTCTAGTTTTTTGTTTTACTTTTCACGGTATTGAGTGTGGTTTGCACAAGCTGATGCATTTGTACAGTGTTGTATGTAGCTATGCTGTGTGTATATCTGTAAACGGGGTCGAGCCTTGTTAGGCAATGTAGCCTTAAAGCGAGTATGGTGATCTTCCCTTTTACACTTTCTCAGGAACGAAACAAATAAATTGAATTGAATAATACATATACCACTTATCGGGCTGTGTAGTCTGGTGTGAAGATTTCCTTATACCGCCAAACCCATTAACAATCCCAGATATAACGATCTATCAGTTATAGTGACCACATTTCATGGCATTAACGTTTTTCTGACCCTGCCTATTGAAACTGCATCCAGATATAACGAACATTTGTAAATGTGTCACTCTAAAAGAAGGGTGAAGTTCCGAAGCATGGAAGCGCACCCCCGTGCTCCAGTCCGATTGCGACGAAGGTTTGACCGCCGAGCTATTTGTACCATTTGGACCAATTTGAACCAACAGCTGTTCAAGCATTGCTATTGATAATCACGCGACCTGTGTCGCGCTGCTGCATGCATAGTTGCAAAGAGTTGGTGGTTACAGTTCGTTGACGCTTTGTTTTCTTTGTTGCTGATAACTGTTCGTGATGGCATTCTACCTTTTGAACTTGGCACTTTTTTGGCCTAAGCGGCATAAAAAACATAATTCATGGCTCTCGGCGTGCGTGTGGACAATGCTGCAGCCATAACACCAAGACCTTTGCAGAATGCCGGTATGCAGCAGTAGTTGTGCTTCCAGCCTACTAGAACACTTCATTATCGTATGCAGAATCCACTCGTCCTACTGATAGTAAAATATGCCATTCTCTTGAAGAAAGAAATGGCGGCGCATGCACTCGTAGTTTCGAAATGGCAGGTGACTGGAACCGTCGTGGGCTGTTTCGAAGGGACTACGATGCCACATTTCACTCTTTAGATGACTTTTTAATGGAAACTTGCAGTTAGATGTGGAAAAGTGCAGGCAAAAACAAATGGAGCTACTGAAAATCCTCTTTTCAGACCGACATGGTGTTGAATCGTAACTGCCAACACCAGCTGTAGTTTTGTGAACTTTTGAGCATTTTTGAAGGGCGAGTTCACATGTCACAAACTGCTCACAGCGTCCACTTTTGTGCAGAACTGTTGAGTTAGTTACAAATGGGTTCGACTGTATTAATGATAGGCTGATCACTACTTCAAAACTACGTAAAAAGTATTTTTCCAGCACCACAATTTGTATCTAATTGTGTTTCCAAAATTACACTTTGAAGATGCTCAGTAAATATAGTCAAACCTCGTTAATACGTACCCGCTTAATGTGTAAGTGCGGTTTAAACATAGTCTTGAAGATTCCCCCACCCAGCCCCCATTGAAACCCATGTATTGGCTGACCGCTTAAGCCGTAGTCGCTCATTTGCCACCATACGGTTAGTGCGTACTATTTTCGTTCTAGTTCTACACACAGGCTCAAACTCGGCAAAATGCGATGTGCGCAGTCATTCGATTCTTGAGTTGCGACGCCGGGCCGCCAGCCGCCAGTGAAAGTGACCTTAACCCCTTGCGGTCCGAAACTTTTACCCACTTTCCGGCTGTTCTGGTCCGAAACTATTTTGCCAGTTTGTGGCGCCGCTAAGAAAACCACCAACTGTGGAAGAAAAACTCACAGGATATTTATTTTTCTCTTGCATTCTGCAGGCAACTTCTCTACCGATATTTGAGCAGCGTGTGATACCGCTTGAATCATTCTCCTGGGTGCAGGCCAGGGTTGTTACTGCAGGTTTTGCAGGAAAACACAGTTTCCCTCCTGCCTCCGTTTGTTTTTCGATCGCTACAAGCGGCACAGTCCTCGCTGCTTCGGCCTGGGAGCTTGTAGATCAAATGGCTCCTCCCATCTAGCCTTTCCTCGCACTGCTTCTACACAGACGGGCCTCGCTTTTTGGCTCTAGCCCTCACGTCACCCACCAGCTGTAGGATGAGGTTGCGGCGGTACTGCAGGTGTCGCTGTTCTTTCTCACCATGATTCTGCAGCTGTGTGCACCTCAAAATAAAGTTATTGACAATGGAAACCCCTAGAAGCTTTCACTAAATGCACCACCGTAAAACGCACGCAATGAAAAAGTGGTCATGCTTCTCAGCGAACCGCGCGAACGTGCTGTTCTGCGCGCAAGTGAGAATGCTCTGGGATCCAGAGGCCGTACTGAACATTGTGCTGCACCCTAGTGAAAAAAGAAGTAAACTTCAACAAACAAAGTTTATTTATCCCTCAAGAGATGGCTCATCGTGTATACAAAGAATGCGCACGAATCGCAGTGAGAAAAACCACGAAATTTAACCCCCCAGCCCCCTTGTCGGACGGTGCCCGACACTGGACCGCTACGGCCATCTTGCATTGTCGGGCCCTGCCCGACATTGGACCGCAAAGGGTTAAAAACATGGCCACCATGACGTCTTTCCTGCTCCTGTTGCCGAATGCAGCGCACATTCAGCAACAGCTTTGAGATTGTAACGCGAAGAAGCTGCCGGTAGGGGGTGCGAATCCAATTCGAGTAGTAACCACACAAAAGCACATTTGCAATAGCAATCTTACGGACACTAAAAGCGCATTTTTTCCGTTGCCGTGGTCGTCGCTTTGAGGTTCCGTATAAAATCCAAACACAGTAACATCGTCGCCATGTGCCGTACGCTGTATGTGCGAGTGAAAGTTTGCGAGGGTCAGCCAACGATTGCGGGACATTATCGCACGTGCAAAGGAGAAAGGTGGGACGGAAGCGCGCTTCTGTCGCGCGCGAGTCATGACGGGGGAGGTGAGAAAGTGGGGGGCCTTTTACTTCGGCGGTGGCCGCGCAGGCCGTATCTTGAACGCGATCTGCGACATGGGAAAAGTGCGCATCCGCGTCGGCCTCGTCTTCAAACCGTTCTGTGATGTGAAGAAAGTGCAACTAGTGCCGGTAGCTTCGTGTGCGTTGAGCTTTCGACGTTTAGTCGAAAGCTCAGCGCTAAAGACAGCATGAAGGTCAATTTGCTCGCTGCTTTTGCCACGCCTCCGCACTCCAGCGATGTAACATCGAGTTTCCGTGCTCGAGCGATGTGTTCATGTTTACCTGTGCATGCTTTACACTGTGCTTGTTAATTTAGTTAGTAAGCGAAGGTTTGCAAGTTTATACGACCGATAAAACTACTATCCATAGTTCGTATAGTTGTCTACTAGTTTGCTATCCCAATTGATGCTTCGCCTATCAGGTGAAATTGCCACATTCTTTTTTTTCATTCTGCCAGTGTGATTGCGGTCGTGGTGTTGTCGTAGCGTTCTGCTCGAAGATGCCGTCGTCGCTGCAAGTGAAGATAGCCGGTGTTTTGCTACCTATCTGCAAATAAAGCCTTTCTGAGTGTGTTTGTTTGAGAGCATCATGACGTAGTTCTTTTTTGGCCGGTAAGTAGCCGTTAAACTGGCATCGGTTAATCCGTACATCGTTTAGTGCATACCTAAACGTCGTACCCGGCCGACTACGTATTAACGAGGTTTGACTGTATGTGCTGCAGCTTCAGGGTGGGCTTCCTTCCTGGCTATGTACTACTGACACAAGCTAGACAAGGGTGTGTTGATTATAAATGCCAACACACTCACAGACATGTGCGAATGATCAACATGCAGGGCGGGACGTGCAGAGTGAGCCATGCCAGCGGTTCTTCCGTGAGGGCCTCACCATCTCCTTCACCAAGATCCTCACCGACGAGGCAGTCAGCGGATGGAAATTTGAGATACACGTGAGTTGGGCTTCATTGTGGTGCATTTCTCTCCCTTGTGGGGTTTCGGGCGCTCGCATTAGTAGTGCGACGCCGTTCCATTGCGATGCGTTTTTGAGAGCTCCGTGTCCCTTGTTTCTGCCTGGACGGGTGGCAGTGGGTCATAAAACACTGTCACTCGGCTGTCATCCCGCCCACGGCAGGGTCAACGGGCTTCCCCCATTGGCCGCCTTTTTGGCGGGATTCGGGCCCCTTTGCGTGCACTCTGGTTACGCGGGCGCAAGACATGGCCCGAGCGGACCACATTCAGGCGTCGGAGGTGCGTACGTGTTTTCTCTGCCGGCGGTGGCCCCCCTTTGTCCGCCGCTGGCCGATGGTTACTTCGGCTCGTTGGGGTCCTCGCCTCGGCGGCGTGGGCACTCCTCCATCGGCTCGATGTCATGAGGCAGCGCCTTGCGATCGTGCCCCCGCCTGTTCTTCTGTTTCTTCTGTTACCATTTTCTTTGCTGTGGGGTGCACGATGGCGCTGGCCGAAGGATAGGCGGCCTCCCTCTCTGCTGCGTTCTCTGTTTTTGTTTCTCTGTCGCGGTGCGCCGTTCGGCCACCGGTGACCATTTGGCCATGTTTTGTGTATCGGTGACCATTCGGCCATGTTCTGTTGTATGTTTTGTTGTAACTTATGTTGTATCGAACCACAGCTTAATAAATCTTGTTTGCGACCATTTGGATCTACCTTGTGCATGGCGGCTTGGAGTGCTCGAACCTGCAGTGGTCATCCGGCGCACGCGATTACAGAGCGTTCGTGCCGTGAGCGTAGCGATGAGACCACAAAATGACACCCCACGTTGGGTGCCAAATATAGGGGTACTACTCAAGTTCGATCGTGTGCACCTGACCCTTTTGGATTGCACCGCGCCAGTGAAGCGGCAGTCGCTCGCAAGCACTTTCGCAGCAGCCCTAACAGTCAGAGCTGTGACGTCTAACCCGCAGTTCGCAGTGAGTTGCCACCACAGCGGGTTCAGGCCAGGGGTACAGGGTGAGTCTTTCTTAAGGTGTTTATTCACCTTGAGTTTCACACACAACAGAGCAACAACAAGCCAGCAAACAAAACCACAGCGCCGGAGCGTTCCGCACGACTGATGTGACAAACCGCATAATAGTGGAAACACACAAGGGCTGATAAGGGTTCAGCTCGCCTAGCGTGGATCCGCGCTCGGGCCCTGGGGCGGTCAGTCGCTCGCAAAGGTCGGGGGCGCTGTAGGGGGACGGCGTGCGGCGGTCTCCGCGGCTGAATTGAGAGGCAGCCAGTCGCAAGCTCCTCAGCCGAAAGACAAAAGCGCAATAGCGCTTCTCCCGGCGACGGAGAGGGAGTCTCCCCGGTTCCAAGAAAGGGGAAAGGAGGGAACGGGGTGGGGTGCCTCGGATGTGGTCTCGCGGCCAGACTCGAAGAGCAGCGGGAGTGGTGAAATGTGCTTTCTCTCCGTTACCCTCCGCAAACAAGCTTGTGATCATGGCATGATAACCGCGCGGCCGCTCCGAAGATATGGGGATGCGTGTGCGATCCCACACCCTGAGCACATCAGGTGTGGAATTTGGCCTTGTCCCCTGTTTACTCGTGACATTGGTTATGAGCACAGTACGCAACCCAGAAGGAGAGCGGCATGTTTGTTGAGCTGTTACTGTTATTGTGGCTCAACATTTGCATCAAGTATTTGTGCGCCACATCTTCTGTTACCCCCTGAAACTTGTCCTGGTACCGTAAAACTTTGTTAATTGGATTTATCGGTACCAAATAAAAAGACAAATGTCTGAATGAACTAAATGCCAAATTATCGAGGGTATCAAGAAGACACTAAACAAATGCTTACTACGTCAACACACCTTTATTTACTCAATGTATCGGCAAATTCTGTTTCTACTTTGCACAAAAGCAGTGCTGAAGCTGCAATTTTCATCATGTAGTGAACTGTTTAGTGCTTGCAGCGGCGAAGGCATCGCGCTCTCCTTCACAGCGCAGCCACAGACAGTAAACGCTAGAATAAAGGCTCAAAAAACACAAACAGGCACAAAGCCATTCCGGTGTTCCTGTCGTTCACCTACAATTTCCACTGTGGCCATGCAGCCTTTGTTTTGGTTGGAACACTCTCTTAAGTCGCACATTTCCTAATTAATTAATTAATTAATTATTTATTAAAATATCTTCAAAGCCCAATGGACGTTACTGAAGGGAGTTGGGCTAAATGTACATAATGTTATGGCGCAATCAAGAATGACGCTTTGGATTGCTTGTACAGAGCCAAGTAGTTTTCATCCTTAGACCTTCGATCAGGCTATTAGAAAATCTCGGTCCAGATGACATGGAATGTGAGAAAACTGCCTTCGTTACACCTGACGGCCTCTACCAATTCAAGGTTATGCCGTTCGGCCTTTGTAATGCCCCAGCAACCTTCGAAAGAATGCTGGACTCCTTACTTCGCAGCTATAAATGGTCCACATGTCTGTGTTATGTAAACAATGTGATAGTCTTTTCACCAACTTTCGCGAGTCATCTCGCGCGTCTGTTTGGCCATTCTTGCTGTTTCCGACGGGCCGGCCTGCAGTTGAACTCATCCAAGTACCACTTTGGACGTCGTCAAATTACCGTTCTTGGCCATCTCTTCAGTGCCGCTGGCGTTCAACCCTACCTTGACAAAGATTCGCACTGTCCAGAACTTTCCTGTTCTGTCTTCCACCGCAGATGCAAGAAGCTTTGGAGGACTGTTCTCGTATTTCCGTCGTTTCGCCAAGAATTTCGCTGACACCACCCCCACTCACCGACTTGCTTCGCAGCTAGTATTCACACGACAGAAGATGAAAGCAAACGGAGCAGCCCTTGCATCGCGATTTCTACGTTGACAGCAACGTAGAAATCGCGACCGAGTGGGAAATCCCAACCTGCCGGTTTGTGAAGTGCTTTGCATGGACCAAGGAGCGTTGCGGGAATGGGTGACGTATGCTCACATGGTGTGCAAAGTCATTTGCTCTGTCATGTGAATACAGCTTTACAGCACAGCAGGAGCTGGAGATTGTCAGCATCGCAAAAGAGGGGGGCACACAACGGGGTCAAGTCGTGCATCTGCGAATGGATATTGAATGGAGTTGTGGTATGCAGTTATTTTGCGAGTTATAGTGTGGATTTTTTTTTTCTGGGTCGTCGTAATTGGGGCAGCTGGATATGTGCGGAAAAACACGTGCGTGCATTTTCAAGTCTTCATTATTATTGATTTTCTCAATAATGCTTGATGCAGCGCTGCATCATGAAGAACTGCGAGCGGCTGGTGGAGCTATGCGTCACCAAGCTGCACCAGGACTGGTTTCCTCTGCTCGACCTGCTCGCCATGGTGCTGAACCCACACAACAAGTGAGTGGTGGTGGGCAACGTGGTGATGTCAACACTCTCATCGTTTGTCAGCTGCCTTGTGTGTTGTAAATTAACGAGGAAGCTCTCCGCTAGGGGGAATGTTCTTCAAGAGGGCTGGGGCGCCCTTTCTAGGGTCTACACAAAATTCAAGGGGCAGCCATCAAATTGCCAGGAAGAGGCAGATTCAAGCAACTCCTATAGTGTCTTGCATCAAGTCATGCTTGTGTAACTTGGCGAATCTGTAACAACCATATAAATGAAGCCAATCGACAGTGAAGCCAATGAATAAAGAAAATGCAGTTGACTCGATAATTCAAACTCGAGGAGACCCCAGGATTTTGTTTGAATTGTCAGAAGTTTAAATTGTCAAATGTTCTCATCAATATGACTCGGGACAACATACCAACTAGTGTTATAATGAAAATTCACATATATTCAATAATACAGTCGAACCCATTTATAACAAACTCGATAGTTCCGCGAAAAGTGAACATTATATCAGAAGTTCGTTATATAGACTTGCCCTTAAAAACACCTAAAAATTAGCTGCACGTAAGCTGGCGTCAGCAGTTACAATTGGGCAGCACTTTGGTCCGAAAACTTGATTTTCAGTGTCATTTTTTGTTCCTGGTGCGTTCCTGCACCTAGCTGCAAACTTCCGTTACAAGCGTCCATCTAAAGAACGAAGTGCTGCGTCGTGTAGCTCTTGCAAACCGGCGCCCAGTTCCGATCACCTGTTATTTCGAAACTATGAGTGCTGCCACGATTTTTTTTCGAGCTTGTTGTATTTTACTGCCAGTGGGGCATTCTGTACACGAGAGCGAAGCATTCTAGTTGGGGGAAAGTGTAAACTTGGGGAAAGGACTGCGGCATGCTGCCATTCTGCGAGGATCTTGGATATCATGGTCTCGGCATTACGACTGCGCGTCAGCCACACAAGAGCCGTAAAGTTACGTTATCTACGTCGCAACCCACGAGAAAAAAAATGCAATGCTCAAAAGGCAAAACGTCGCCGTCAACCGTTATCAGCAATTGGCAACGCGTAAACGAAGCGCCGCCAAACCGTTATCGCCTGATAATGGCGTAGTAACTGTCGACCCTTTGTAACATTGCGTGGCAGCATCGCGTGGTGCAGCATTCTTGTCGATTCGGGCCGCGTCGACAGGAACGCATGAGTGGGCGTTGTTCCCATAGTGGAAAGAAAGTGGTGATTCCAAATCGTTGAAACAGGCGTAATGCACATGGTGTCGCACGGACAATTTCACAAAAACAAGAGTGACGCTGTCGTGGCATCCGTAATTGCAACGGCACATGCCGCCGCCATGCTGTTTGTGCTGTACGCGGCACGCCTCTGCCCTGGAGATGGCCGCATTCGGTTTGCATTTTCCCGAAGCTTGTTCTTTGTTTTGATGATGGTCGTCAGCGTGCTCTTCGATACACCATATTTCAGTGCTACTGAAGTCTTCACTCCAGCATCAACTTCTATTGCAGCCAATTTCTCCTTTACGGAAAGAGTTTGATACTTCTCTCGAGGCGGCATGATGCAAACGGTGGCGGTGATAGAGCGACAAAACGCGTGGGTGTGCGGAGTTAGCCGAAGGTCACGCACATCATTTTTTGTGCGTGCCGCGCCTGCCGAGACGTCACCTCAGTGGTTTGCGTTTTCTTCTCTTCCACTCTACCAACATGTGAACATGTGATTCTGTTGGTGCGCGCTATTTGACACGTGTAGGCAGGTAATCTGCTTTATTTGCGACTGTTAGTACAGTAAAAGCTCGTCAATTCGACCCTCGTTAATTCGGAAAATCGCTTAATTCGGACATGATGTGGGGAGCACACGCTGCCACCTTCTCCCGCGGGCGCTCATCGTCTCTTGCGCACGGAGCGCACTCGGCGGGAGCCGGACGGACATCTCGTGAGTGCACAGCGCGCGCAGCGGGAGCCGGCGGACACGGGAGAGGTGCACTTTGCCCTCTCCAGGTTCTCGCTCGCCTCTCGCGACGCGCGTCCCCGCGCGGGAAGAGGGATAGTATCAGGCGGGCGAGGAGGACATTCCCCTCCCGAAAAGGTAAAAAGGTATAAAAGAGCGCGACCGAGAGACCCCCGGGCCTCTCTGACCTCGCTACACCTACCTGCCCATACGGATATACCCGCTGCAACCCGTGAGTGACTTCGTTTGCGTGACTACCACACGCGACGAGGCAAGCCTATTTTATTACTTATTATACAGAGCGGACTTCCCTCTGCAAGTGTGTTTTATGCCCACAGCAATAAACGTTGTTGAGTTGACTCGCTTGTTGCCTTATTCGCCCGAACCCTACGTAGCTGCGATTATACGCACTACGGGTTGGGGAAGACCCCCACAACGTCCTTTGGTCCTGGCAGGCGTTTGCATTATTTAATGTAATGAAACTCTCGTTAATTCGGACGTATTTGGCCACACATCGGTTAATTTGGACAACTCTCGGTGCTCGGCGAGCGCGCGCCGCAAATGTGCGACGCAAACGAGCCATAACTAGAGTGAACTCTACCATAACGGCGTTAGCGTCCACGTGGGTTGAGCCAACTTGAGATTTTCGGGTGGCCCAACGTCCAATTGAACGCCGCTGAGTGCTCTTTCAAATTACGAACTCCTCACGGGTAAGCGAGCGTGTTAAGACGCTTAGCATGTTTTTATTGGGCCTTTACGAGGAGCAGTTAGAATGCAGGCAGAGCTTGTGTGGACAAGGATGCGTGCATAAGCTAGGCTTGTGAGAGCGATAGCGAGGGTGACTTGGCATTACGGCGATGCACTTTCCCCTCACGCAACACCTCACCCGCTCTGCTCCGTCGAGGAGCGCTCATGCGTGCCATTCCAGCTCAATTGGTACGATTGCTTTGAAGGAGCTGGATGCGGTGAAAAAATCTGACAATTCTCTACTAAAGCCTAAGCATTCTTTGCCACCGGAAAGGCCATGGGTAGACACGCATAAGCTAGGAAAAGCAAGTAAGCAAAAGCGAAGTCACAGCCGAGCCAAACATTGCTCACGCATTAGTAGACAATTCTCAGAATTTCTGTAGCTTTTATTTAAGAAATACTGTGGATAGTTTTTCACCATCCTAGCAGTAGAGGGTTACATCATGTTCTTAACAAAAGAATGGAAAGCATTTGATGCTGGGGCTTGAATTCAGTTGGAGGGCAGTGAATTCCACTCGTCAATGGTTCATACAAAAAACTTGAATGTGTTATTTTTTAGAGCATATGGTCTAACATTTTTTGAAGGATTTAACCTTGCTGAGTGCTGGGGAGGTGACAGAATACAGCTGATACGTTTTTGACGGGACCGTAAAAAGAAAAGAAAGAAAAATGTAAGAACCGGGAAACGCAAGAGCTGAGAAACGGGGAAAATTGAGAAATGAGAGTAGTGGTAAACTGCACACAATTTTATTTTAATTTTTATGTTTTAAAAAAAGACGCAGTTTTTCCAGAGAGCCTGTGGGTTCTTGGTGTCTCACAGGAGACCAACCACAGCGGGTTCGAGCTTAGCGAGCTACAGGGCCGCATCAGCCGTCGCCTCCAGCACCGCTCACGCGCGAGCTCAGAGGCCGCAAAGGGCTACCGAGCGACGCACGAAAAAAACACGGTAAAGCCCTGAGTTGATGGAAACCGTTTATTGGGTCCGTCACGGCACCAGCACTGCACAAACGCCCGCGCGCGGGGAGCCAAAGCGGTCCCGCACCAGGGCAAAATACAATAACAGTGCCTATAGCACGTCGCGGTGAGAGCACAGGCTCAAGCTGGGACATGCCGCTAGGAAAAGTCCCGGCGGTTATGCTACTTACTCTGGCACTAACCAAGGAGATTGCCCGTGCTCTCGCATGGGTAATCTCCTTCGGCTTAGGCTTTCGGCAAGTGCGGCTCGGCGTGGTACGACCTCGCGCGAGCACTATGGCACCGCTTGTCGGCTTAGCGTCGGGAAAAGGATCAGCACAAAGTACGCGCTCCCCGCACGGGCAAAGGCACCGTGCGCGAGCCCCAATCCTAGTCACAAAGGTGTCGGCGGACGAGAGGAAAGCATGCACGTACCGTGCGCTGGTCCCGGAGAGAAGAGAGATCCACGCTCCGCTGCTAGCAGCCGAAACGCGGCCGCCTTGTGACGTCAGCGCCCCGCCCTCAGGGCAACCGCCGCTGTGCGCAGCGCTACCGCGGGAACCGGTTACGCAGGACGGGGAAAGCCGGAACGGCAGAACAGGTGAAACCCCCGCGCAATGGCGCCGGCACTCCCTCAATCCTCACAAGTCGATGCATCGATTGCGATAGCAAGTTAGTAGACAGCTATACAAAGTAAGTACAGCGTGCACAGGCAAACATGAACACATCACACTCAATGAGCGGGGGCACTTGCTATCAAAACGCTGGCGTGAGGAGGCGCCGCAGTGAGCGATGTGACCTTCGTGCTGTCTGTCGCTTCAATGCAACTGAGCGCCGAGAACACACAGCACGGATAAAGCTACGAGCCGCCGATGCACTTTACACTGATTTGACTTTGCCCCCGACGCAGATCGCTTTCAAGATACGGCCTGTGCGCGGTCCATATCTTGAAGGCGTGCTTCCTCCCCGCTTTTCTTTTTTTTGTGCGTAAGGCTTAGGCTTGACGGCCAACGCCCTTTTGATTGCCCCGTACGGCTGGGCTTCGGCGGTACCAGGACAGCAGAAACAGGACAATGCACAATAGAAATAACAAGCACAACAATGTTTATTGCTCCAGAGGATTCACGAGGAAGCAGGGGTAGGTTCGACCGCGACGTTTGCCGGGGTCGGTTGTGGGGCGAACAATGGCAGGGTGCGACAAAGGATGGGAACGAGACGTTACCTGAGCTCCTTCGTTCGTCGTGGCTCGCAGTCTTCTTCTTGTACCCCCGTTCGCCATCCGTGCCGATCTCGACCTTGTTCTTGGCACGGTCCAGTGGGCACGCCGCTCCGTGTACACGTCACCGCTACGTGTGCAACTGGTTGCCGAGAGGGTTGCCCCACCGTGCGAAATGCCGTACGGCTACCCGCACGGGAAGAGGGAAAAAGGTTGTCCACTCTCCTGCTTCTGTGAGCGCACGAAAGAACACGGGAAAATATGAACCTCATAATTCCCACAAGGTCATCAGCTATATCATAGACATAAATCAAGAATAAAGTGATCTAAGACCGACCCTTAGGGCGCTCCTGACAGTACAGTCCTGGTGACCACTTGCTGGTGCTTCAGGTACAGTGGAACTCGCAGTGTTGACGTGAAATAATGACAAAATGCTGTAAAACATACAGGTTGGCATTTTTCGGGCTTCCATCAAGTTTCCGGAAACCAAGTGCGGAAGCCCAACTTGCACATTTCCACTTGCTCGTGAAAGATGACCTGCACGAGTTCCTTCGAGATGCCCAGACATGTTGCAATGGCTTCCTGTATCACTCGGTGATGCGCCATGCTCATGTGCACTTTTTGTGACATTCTCGTCTGTGGGAACTCTGCGGGGATGCCCTACATGTGGTTCTACACTGATAGACTGTTGCCCATGTTTAGATTCGTTCACGAGCCATTTCACTGTCGCATACAAAGGAGCAGCGTCGTGTAAGGTGTGTTGCATGTCCTCATGAGTTTCTTTGGCGGTCATAGCTCTCCGGAACGGATATCAAATCTCTGCGCTATCAGCGATGCGCTGCTCACTTACAGATACCTCTATGTTTCCTCATAATTCCACCTGCAAAGCAAGACATGAAATGTGGCAGGCAGTGCATACGAAACTTGCTATCGAACATGCTACAGTTTCATAACTATGAACTACTTCCTTCTAGATCAGGCGCAAAACTTTCCAGCTGACCCTCGAATAATGAACAAACTTAAACACTGTTTGGCCGTTTTCTTTACGCCATCATTGTTGCTTCTAGAATTGTACGCTGCACAACAGTGAAAATTTTAATGTTTTTTTTTTACACTTTCTCTGTGCTGAAAAAAAAATTAATTTGTTCCTAGTCTGTCTGAATTTCTTCCTAGCCTTACATCTGTAATAGGAAGTGCTCCGTGGAAAAGTAAAGTACTCACCTTGTGTGTTAGTGAAATAAAGTTCCTAAAGTATGGGTACTGTATTGACCAGTCATGTGCTCTAACATCCGAGTGTGTTGGAGATGCAGCACAGTGTGACAGTTGCAGCACTTATGGGCAAAGGCTCACTGCAAGACTTTTATAGTATGTGCACCCAATGCACTAGGGCTAACCGGTTAGCGGTCCACCAAGCATCAGATCGAGAAGTTGGAGGAGCAAAGGTCCCACGTAACCAACTCGTTGCATGCCTGTGAGCATTTGCCGCAGTGATGAAGTGCTCACTCGGGAGGCTAACTGGCCTCCCAAGTGGCCCCTGACTGGCCACTCGGGAGGCCAGTCAGGGCGTGGCTCAGGACATATGCCCGCGTGGTCTGTGCAGGAAATATGCTCCATCACGCTAGTCCACCATGTTGCCACTAGGGCGGCAGTTCCCAGAGATGGGGCTAAGCACCAAACGTGATGAGGCGCGGGCAAGGCACCTTGATCCCCACATTCCCCCCTCCTAAAGACCAAGGCCAGCCGGCAAGTTTGGCTCGGCCAAAAGGGCCTAAGCGCACAGGGCAAAGTTCAAGTGGGTGTCATTGTCAGCACCAGGACAGACACAGCAGTTCAAAGAGGCGAATATGTTGCTTCACTTCATGAGAGTAGGACCTGCCGATTTCACCAATGTCTCGCCCATCGTCCATTTTTCATTATCATCCATTTCCTTTGCCCTTACAGGTTCCACTCGTACAATGGAACACGGCCCTCGGATTCAGTGCCTCCGGGATCTCAGATTCCAGATGACCAAGTGTTTTGCCCGTCCTGTTGACACCAGGACGCCCAAGGTGGGTCACAATACACACTTTGCATGACCGTTTATAGAGCTTATTTCTCTGAGCGCGGATCTCATAAAGGGTTTCTCCTACTCCCCATGGCCACATAGTTTCATCACCTCCCCCAGAGCCAACTTAACCTTGTGCCTTTCTAATGCCATCACACTCTTTATTTTGCGGGTGTTGCTGCTGCTGGTTTTCTGTGTGGTGCATGCAACAATTGCCTTTGGGAGAATGGCTCCTTCGAGAAGAAGGGCTTGTAAGTGTTGTCTGAATTTTATTTGATCTTTCTGTAGCATGCATCGCTGTAATATACCGTATTTACTCGCATAATGAACGCACTTTTTTCCCAAAAAATATACCGTATTTACTCGAAAATAGGCGACTCCGAGTCTGAAGTCAGAAAACAAAACAAAAAAACCTTGCCTCGAATGTAGGCCGAACAAAAAAAGCCAGAACAGTGTTCACAAAATGAAAACAGCATTTATTGAATATGAACATGCCGAGCTCATTCTACATCATCATCGCTGCTAGCCTTGTCGCTATCTTCTTTATTGCTGCCATTTTCAAACAGTACACTATATTCAGTATCATCAAGCGCATTAGAGATGCTGCACTTTTTGAAGAACGCACGATCAAAGTTCCTGCGTTAATGTCAACCTCCTTGCGGCGCACGCAAATAGCATCTCCCGTTGCCCCCCTGCAACGACGGATGTTTTTCCTATCGATGCCGAAGTCCGCCCGGCTTGAACGTTTGACGATGCCTCTATGGCTAGCACAACTGTTCGTAGTGGCACTATACTGGTGTCGCCTGTTTGGAGCCATTGCGATAACACCACGCCGCACACTGATACTACACGATTGATCCCTCTAATGACGGACGTTTTTCTAATCAATGCCGAAGTCCCACCTGGCTTGAATGTTTGACAATGCCTCTACGGCTAGCACAACTATTCGTTAGTGGCACTATACCGGTGTCGCCTGTTTGGAGCCATTGCGATAACACCACGCCACACCACTGATACTACACGATTGACCCCTCTAATGACGGACGCTTTCTAATCAATGCCGAAGTCCCACCCGGCTTGAACGTTTGACAATGCCTCTACGGCTAGCACAACTATTCGTTAGTGGCACTATACTGGTGTCGCCTGTTTGGAGCCATTGCGATAACACCACGCCACACACTGATACTACACTCTACGGCTAGCCATTGCGATAACGCCATGCCGCACGCTGATACTACATCATTGCCCCCTCCAATGACGGACGTTTTTTTAATCAATGCCGAAGTCCCGCCTGGCTTGAACGTTTGACGATGCCTCTACTGCTAGCACAACTGTTCGTTAGTGGCACTATACTGGTGTCGCCTGTTTGGTGCCATTGTGATAACGCCATGCCGCACGCTGATACTACATCATTGCCCCCTCCGACGACGGACATTTTTCTAATCGATGCCGAAGTCCCACCCGGCTTGAACGTTTGACAATGCCTCTATGGCTAGCGCAACTATTCGTTAGAAAGCGGCACTATAGTGGTCACCTGTTTGGTGCCATTGCGATAACGCCACGCCGCACGCTGATACTACACCATTGCCCCCTCCAATGACGGATGTTCTTCTTATCGATGCTGAAGTCCCACCCAGCTTGAACGTTTGACAATGCCTCTACGGCTAGCACAACTATTCGTTAGAAAGCGGCACTATAGTGGCGTCACCTGTTTGGTGCCATTGCGATAACGCCATGCCGCACGCTGATACTACATCATTGCCCCCTCCAATGACGGACGTTTTTTTAATCAATGCCGAAGTCCCGCCTGGCTTGAACGTTTGACGATGCCTCTACTGCTAGCACAACTGTTCGTTAGTGGCACTATACTGGTGTCGCCTGTTTGGTGCCATTGTGATAACGCCATGCCGCACGCTGATACTACATCATTGCCCCCTCCGACGACGGACATTTTTCTAATCGATGCCGAAGTCCCACCCGGCTTTGAACGTTTGACAATGCCTCTATGGCTAGCGCACCTATTCGTTAGAAAGCGGCACTATAGTGGTCACCTGTTTGGTGCCATTGCGATAACGCCACGCCGCACGCTGATACTACACCATTGCCCCCTCCAATGACGGATGTTCTTCTTATCGATGCTGAAGTCCCACCCAGCTTGAACGTTTGACAATGCCTCTACGGCTAGCACAACTATTCGTTAGAAAGCGGCACTATAGTGGCGTCACCTGTTTGGTGCCATTGCGATAACGCCATGCCGCACGCTGATACTACATCATTGCCCCCTCCAATGACGGACGTTTTTTTAATCAATGCCGAAGTCCCGCCTGGCTTGAACGTTTGACGATGCCTCTACTGCTAGCACAACTGTTCGTTAGCGGCACTATAGTGGCGTCGCCTGTTTAGTGCCATTGTGATAACACCATGCCGCACACTGATACTACATCATTGCCCCCTCCGACGACGGACATTTTTCTAATCGATGCCGAAGTCCCACCCGGCTTGAACGTTTGACAATGCCTTCGCTGCTAGCACAACTGTTAGTTAGAAAGCGGCACTATAGTGGCATCACCTGTTAGGTTATTACGATAACGCCACGCCGCATGCCGATGCTACACCATACAGATACTACCAATACTACTGATACGTCGCTCGTGTACTTCACTTGGCTACTCGCGCCGCTAGTAGTGGCTGCGATACTGACTTTTCTAGATGGCGCTAACTATGCACATATTTACAGTCGACGTCCGATTTCCCGGACGCCCGAAATTCCGGACATGCCTGATTTCCCGGACTCATCTGTGGCACCGTCAAGTTCCCCATAGAGTCAATGTATTAAAAGGTCCGAAATTCCGGACGCTTATAGCCTTCGCCATCCGATTTCCCGGACTTTTTACTGTTAACCGCCGACCCAAAGTCACCACCGACGCCGCCATTTTGGTTGTTTTCATATCCTCGAACCCACCATACTCACATCGCAGGTGTGGCCAGCAGCACCGCCGCACCGCGCCGCGGCTGCCGTAACCTCGAAACCGCACGTGTCAATCCGTTGCCAGCCGTAGCTTATCCGAGCCAAACCTCACTGTGTTCGTTCACGTGTTGTTTTGTCAGCTCTGCGGTCGTGTCTGCGGTTGATCGTTTGCTGCTGCGCGCTATCTTCAGTGATCACGTTTCCCGACCTTCAGCATCCACCGAGTTCCTAGCTGTTTAGTGCTGCGCTTTTCGTCGAGCGGATTCGCCGAGCTCGGAGTTGACGCGAGCACTGATTACACTGTCATCGGTGTACAGCGGCAACATGACGTTGACTGAAATTAAGGCAGACATGATCGCGGGCAAGCGGACCGTGCAAAAGAAAATAAGCGACTTCTTTGCGCCCAAGTGCTGACCTATGAGATAGCGCCGGCCACGTCGTTTTTTTTTTTCTTTTTTAATAAACGGCTCTTTTCAGAGCCACCTAAACGATGCATTGGCTGAATAGCAATGGAAATCTTGTACTCCGGCCGTGACCCTCTCCGTCAGCGAAAAATACCTACCAAAAAGGTGCGTTTTCACGTGCATTCGTTTTTCCGGACTGCCCGATTTTCCAGACGTTTTCGCGGTCCCTTGAGGGTCCGGGAAATCGGACGTCGACTGTATCAGTTTGAGTTAAAAACTGGCATGCTTTTCAATATCCTCGAATCTAAGCCGACCATAGAGTTTCATATATGATTATTTAAAAAAAGACTATCGGCCTAGATTCGAATAAATATGGTATGCAAAGTTAGGGGGTGTGTTTATTATGCAGGGTAAAAGTTTGAGTGATTTTTTTTCCACGGCCACCTCTAAAAAAGTCGCAGTAGGCGAACCATCATTTGCGATGGCAAATGTTTAGACAGCTATATGAAGTGTGGGATCTCACACGTGCTCTTAGGACAAAGGAAAGACAACACAATAGTACAAACAATCAAAAGGGCATTTATTTCGCCTTTTATCACGCTAATGCCTGCTAGCCGAATTACTACGCCAATGGACGCGTGACAAATCGAGGAAGTCCGACTCACTGCGACCGCATAGCGAGCGAATATGTTCGCCCCGTGCTAGACTCCATCGCCAGTCGTTCACGTGTATGGTCACGCGAACGGTGGCGCGTTCAAACGATTCGAGTTCGTCCATTCCGGTGGCCTGCAGCGCGAAGCGTTCGTGCTGCCCCATGCAAAAGAGGAACACCCTGCTTCCTCGTGGGCCCGAGTAACCCTGCCGTTAGGTGGCGTTAGCAGTGCAACACCTGCTCCATCTCTCGTAACATCTACGCCAACTGCCGCCAGCGCTTAGCTACACGAGGAAGGCGGATTCCAGGAGACACCAGAGCCGTGCGGAGAAAACATCAGGGGACGCGTGAGAGTTGCGCATCCCCACGGAAGTAAGGATAGTAGTTTTATCGGGCCGTGTAAACTTCCTAAGTAACTTAAGGGGGGACGCGGGGATGAGATCGCGAAAATCGCGAGAAAAATCTATTTTTGGGAAACCACGCGTTTCGGTATCTGCAACGCCTAATCTACGCTGTATCAAAATGGTTTGGCTGAAAACGCACTAAAAGTGTCCGAAAAAAATTAATTTGTCAGTGTGCAGGGCGAGAAAACAGCTTTAAATTCTGCAATATCACCGCAATTCATGGAGCCATATCTCGTATTTCCCACCACCAAGCGCCGCCATCTTGGTATCGTTCGAAAGCTCAAAGTTTTGATGTTCTGCTTCTCAATTCGTCGGTCGTTGCCATCTTGTGACAACCGCACAAACACAAAAGAAGTGCGGGTCTGCTGGAGATAGTCACACAGGCCCTCCGATGAAAGTGGGCCTCCGATTGGCTGCCGTGCTGAAAGGTGTCTCCCCATTGGTTACTGCTGCGGCAGCGGGCAAGATGGCGACCGCAGTTGTCTGCTTCGCAAACCACGCCGGTGTCTTCACTTGACACGCACAATTCGGATTTCTGAGAGCTCCCAGGTTAGTGATGTATCGTCGCTCGTTCGAGAAGAAATTTTGGACGAAGCACACTTTTGGAATACGGAAGTGCGAGCCTCCTACGGCGATTAGCGGGAGAAGCAGAGGAGCACCCGACTGAACGTGCCGCGCTACCTTGCACCATGAATTACGTGCCGTGCTATCTTGCACCATGTGACTCCATCAGCGAAACCGACAATCGCCCTGTGCCATCGGCACCGACAATGCAGTCGACGGAAGACTCGTCAATGGAGGCTCCGTTGAAGGACACAAGATCCCGCGCCTCGGCGTACGGCCACGCTAATCATCTGAGATCGTATCGACGCGGGTCGAAGGTCACCATCGCCGACAAAGACGGTGTACTCAGTTTCTGATGCATCGTGCGACACGGACACGCCGCCTCCGAGCGAGCCCCAACCGCCGACGCGCTACAGTGTGATAACCGAAGATTCACCGGACAAATAGTCGCCCGAATGGCGCACCATTCAGACACGCCTCGAGCCGCGTTTCGTGTCAGCGGTGACGGCAGAAGCACAAGCATGCAGCGTTCGCGACTCTCTTCGCACGGTGTCCGCAACTGACTGGAAGGTCAATTTGATGGACTAGCCAGGCTATGAAATTTTCAAAGCCCACAAAACGAAGAGGCAAAGGTGCAAGAAGATGCCTGACAGCAATGATGCCAAAAATTACCAGCCCGATGCGTTCTAATAAACCTGCACTGCTTGCAAAACTTTGCAGCTCTTTTTCTCAATTGTGTTTTTTTTTGTCGGTCACCTTGCTCATGGAAAGCATAGCACAACAATGGCTGGACTGATTTTGATCCAGTTTGTTGTGCTGTGTTCCATAAACTGTGCTGCACATCAAGACAGTCTTGAAATGTTCATTTATCTTTCCATTATTTAATTATTTCAGATAACTGTATTTACACGATTGTAAGTCGCCTCGAATGTAGGTCGACCCCCCCAAAATTGCATGTCTCAAAAAAAAAAGGGGGGGGGGGGGGAGAAAAACCACGCGAGTGCATTTCACTCAAGGGAAATTTATTGATGGGGTTGCTAAGACTACTCATCGTCACTAGAGTTGACCTCACTGGTACTGCTGCCATCATAGCTGCTGCAGTCCCACAGCACGTCGTCATCAAGTGTGAGTCCACACTTTGCGAACGACCGCACCACGACATACCGCACCACGACATCGCGCGGTACAGCCGCCCACGCAGAGAGGACCCATCCGCACACAGTAGCCAGGGAGGCCAAATTTTCTTGCGCTGAAGCCACCACTGCCGCACCACACGTTCACTGACTCCAGACTTGCACTTCGCTGTGCAGTTGTTAGTTTCCTCAACATGGAGGATAGCAGCCCATTTGAACGCTGCTTAGAACGAGTGCCGAAAGTTCTTGGCACTCATGACAGGCGTGACGATTCAGCACAACAGAAGAAGTGACAGATGCGCGTGGCCGTCGAAAACAATCGTATCTCAAACAAAAGCTCTTCCGCCAACTACTAATACCCCCAAACGACGGCTCTTCTGCCAACTACCAATACCCCCCTAACAGCGGCTCTTCCGCCAGCTACCAATACCCCCCTAACGGCGGCTCTTCCGCCAGCTACCAATACCCCCCTAACGGCGGCTCTTTCGACAGCTACCAATACCCCCCAAACGGCAGCTCTTCCATGATCGATGCTCCCACAAGAGCCGTGCGCTCGCGGTGCGCGCAATCAAAATGTATGCAATACGGTAAATTAATACGCTACGCTTCTACCGTAACCATAAAAACGTCGGTGCAAAGTTGTAACCACACCATAGCGCCCCTGATTTCTCGTTTCTCTTGCCGTTACTAGCAGTACACGGTTCGGTTTCGATTCTAAGTCGACCCCCCAACTTTGGATTGCCAAATTTGAAAAAATGGATCGATCTACAATCGTGTAAATACGGTAACTTCATGGCTCTATGCGGTGAAACACAAGTCACATGCATATCATGTTGAGTAAAAAATTAGGAGGTCGCTAAAAAAAAAATCTAACACTGTCTTGATATAGATTAGACATTTGGGCAAACATACAAAGTATTCCCAGTTCCGTACCATGTTTTGTTACTGTGCCAGGCTGTCCACGAGCAAGGAACTTGTAAACTTTTGTAAATTCTTATAAAACAAAAACTAATGAAGATATCCTAATGAAATTTTAGATTTGCCTCTCTATTGCAATGTACAGTGTGTGTGCCAAATTTCAGCCCTTTCTGCCAAGAAACAAAAAAAGCTATTTTTCATCCCCTCCTCCTCCCTTAACCAGCATGGTTTCAGCGTGCGCAGACAAACATGAACACATCACACTCGATGACCACTGATACTCGCTGTCAAAACGCTGGCATGAGGAAGCGCGGCAGCAACAGCGAGTGAAGTGACCTTCGTGCTGCTTCAATGCAAACTGAGCGGTGTTAACGGAGCACGCGCAAAGGTATCGTCGCACATTGCTTTCAAGATAAGGCGGCCGCGCTGCCCCCTCCTTCCACTCTCCTCCCCTCCCTTGAACGAGGAGGGAGACAGAGCTGCGATCGTCGGCGCCGAGAGCAAAAATCCGCCTACAGTGTCCATATGCTTGCCATCGCAATAAAGGTAGGACAAGCGTACCCACCAGACGCCATATCGGACGCCGAATCCTGCCGTGTCTCTCCTATTTCACAGCAGCAAGTTCAGGGTGCGTTTATTACGCGGGAGAAAAAAAATCTAAATTTTTGACCACTAAAGTTGGGAGTGCGTTTATTACGCGATAAATACGGTAATTTGCAGGCACAATTGTCATAGACTGATCTATGCAGCGTGCTTGCCTCAATGTACACCACAATGTAAGCAAGTCATAGAATTCAGCACTCTGCGATGGGTGATAAAAAGTGTTGCAACATAGCTACAAGCAGCCCAAGTCCACTGTTAGGGGGAGCTAGGTAATTGCCCAGCGTTCAAACAAGTCAAGACAAGTCAACCGAGAGCCTTGCGAACTCTCCAGTCGGAATACCCTTGAGTCATTGACCACTACCCTCCCCTCTCTATGGCGACTAAGAAAAGTGTGAACTGGACGAGTCTCCATGCTACGCCCGCACATTATCAGTGAGCACCACTGCACTGTGGAAGTAATGCGCAACGTAACAGACAAAGGGTACTCTGCGCGGCCTTCTATGTGCCGGCATGCCCAAAGTCACCCAAATCAAGACCCTATTGGCTCCCTCCCGCAGCTCGTGTAGGAGCCAATCATGATCGAGAAATTCGATCCTGATCTGGTGCGCTTGCTACCAAAAATGCGCCGCGTGACACTCACATTAGACTTTCATGAAGTTGTGCCAGTTCAGCTCTGCTTTTTTAGCTTTATGGAGTAGTCGCTTTTATCAAATTACCACTTATATTGAATTTTTTGGCCATCGCGTTCACTTCGTTATAACGAGGGTTTGCTGTATATGTTTTAAAACAGTCGGGAATATCAGGCCAAGGCCTCTGGTATCTTTTGCTTCATGGTGCTGGAACTCCCATGTCTACTGATCCCCGGTCACAACAGTATCTTTCGGTCAGCTCATCTATCCAGTCAAACATGTTTGCAGTAGTGGTTCCACCGTTATTGTGAATCAACCAGTTAAACATCTCATCCTCGCACATTTTCGGACTCGAGTACTGTAGCATGATAACATGGTAAACTTCTTATACAAAGCAAGTTCCACCAAGGGTGGAATCATGAATGTACAATATTTACATGATTCTAATGCGCCCTCGAATCAAATGCGCGCCCAATTTTTGCGGGCTTACAAGGTGACAATAAACGTGCACCTGATTGTAATATGCACCTGAATGTGCATGCACCAATGCACCCAAGTGTGACATGCACCTTACTGTAAAATGCACCTGATTTTAAATATATATATATTGACCCTTATTGAGACGATCCCATGGGCGCTGTCATGTTTGATCACGTGGCGCCGAGTCCACTGCTTGCCTCAACTGCCTTCGTTGCCTCCGTGTTGACGCAATGGATGTGTATGACGCTGGTGCAGCTTAGTAAACCTCTGTTTCGAGAGATATCGTAGATGGTGACTGGGTAAACGACACAAAGCTTTGGCCACAGTTTCAAAGAACGTATAAAAGCACTTTCGAAGCTGATTAAGCTGTCCAAATGGCGTGAGCAGCATAGTATTCTATTAATATTATTCAAGATACCCCCAAAGGCCCTCA
Source organism: Dermacentor silvarum (assembly GCF_013339745.2). Classification (NCBI taxonomy): domain Eukaryota; kingdom Metazoa; phylum Arthropoda; class Arachnida; order Ixodida; family Ixodidae; genus Dermacentor; species Dermacentor silvarum. Next base: position 3,829,626 of record NC_051155.1, on the reverse strand, counting down.
TTATGAGGGTATTACATGGGGAGGGGGTCACAGGTTCAAGTTCAAGTTTATTGCTTCATTAGTGGTACATATATGCAGTAGAAAATATACAGAATGAGGTCCCACAGTTAGAAACTGCAGCGGGACCTCTTGTTCTTGGTTACATAATATTATATAAATAAAATGGCGTCAATTGCGGTTATGAACAAAGAACGAATTACACAATTTCTAGAATGTTAAAGCAATACAAGTTATGGCAACACATCACAACATAAAAAATGTGCATAATAAGCAGCATAAAAAATTCATCAAAGAAATGCAGTTTACAAGGTACTAATATAAGCTCTCAGTGAACGTTGGTATGACGATAATGTAGGTGAGGATTTCACGTGAGCAGGCAAGTTATTCCACATTTTCACACTAGCAAAACCAACAGTTAGTTGGCCGTAGTTGCTGCGTGATTTTGGAAGTAAAAGGTTATTTTGTAAAGAGAACCTGGTAGTGTTAGGATTAGCAAGACTATTCCTGCCAATGATATAATGTAATTGTGGATTTTTAAGTAGGCGGTAAATAACAATGCTGTGGTTGTACCAGATAACTTTATTTATTGTGAGGAGATTTAACTCAGTGAAAACGGGGGTAACATGAGCGTTATATGGAGCCAAAGCAATTATATGGACAGCGTTATTTTGGATGTGCTGATACAGTAATTTAAATGGCTATAAATAAAGGCATAATACAATGTCAGGAGAGTGTGCTTTTGAAAGTAGTGTCTGGCCTTTAAAAGCACCCTGATACCATAAGCGGCTTTCTTTTTTATGAAGCTGACATGCAAATTAAACTTTAGAAAGGAGTCTAATTGAATACCTAAAAATGAGCACTCATTAGATGGTAATATTGGGTGGGAAGCTATGTACAGTGGTGGAAGGTTAGGGCGAGGTTTATTGTGTGAACTAAAGACCATAAACTTCGTTTTCTGAGGGTTAATTAGCAATTTATTTTTTTTGCACCAACTACTGATATTATTTAGTTCATCATTTAAACGCTCAGTTAGCGTACAGATGTCGTTATGGGAAGCGTAAACAGTGGTGTCGTCCGCGTACAAAAGACATTCTGTAGAAGTTAGACAGTTTGGGACATCATTAATGAAGATTAGAAATAAGAGGGGGCCGAGTATGGACCCCTCTTATTGGTCACAGATTGGTCACAAGCATTGGTCACAGATTATACTTATACACCGTACTACAGTCGAATCCCCCTACAACAGGGGTTCTCAAGCATGTTCGTTCCGGGGCACCCTGCTAAGCTCCATGAAGCGCCAAGGACACCCCCCCCCCCCCCCCCCCGAATTAACTGAATAAAAATGTCCTAATTAAACTAATGGGTAATGGAAGTTCTGTGGATCGAGCACACCTCTTGTTCGCCGTTTGAGCCACTTAATTGGTGAGCGCGGGACCACAGAAAATTTATCAGTGGCTCGTGGAACCCCGAGCAGGGGCCTGCGGAACCCACTTTGAGAACCCATGCCCTACAACAAATGCCGCTACAATGAAATTTCCACCAGAAACAAGATTTTCCGATTCCCCGTCAGCTGCCCATAGAAAGTAATACAAAAAAGTTCCTTAATAACGACGGCGTTTTATTCGGTATTTCCGTTTCAACGAACACTTCGAGAACGAAATTTGGTCAAGCGGACAACTGATGCTGGACGTGCAGATGCATAGTCACAATAAAGCAGCATAGCTCTAGAGCTTTTATGGAAGTTGCCGCACATTAAATCAACACTTCTGTGCCCGCTTTGGTAACATTGCAGCTGTGGCGTTGCTTGAGATCGCGGGTTCTGCCACTACGGCGTGCCTGATAATCCGATTGTGGTTTTGGCATCTACAGCCCCATAATTTAGTTAAAGTGTAACACTTTTGTCATGATGCGAGGTGTCATGTGAGGCAATGATAATGATAACCTTCGTGGAGGTTATGAACAATGGTGCACAAGAACACTTCAAGCATATGGCCTCAGCTGCTCTGCTCAGCTGCTCAGCTGCTCCGCTCGTTCGAGCTGAGCGCGAGAGTAGAACGGCGACAAGACAGCAAGAACGGTGGCAAGAGCAACAGCGTCTATGATAGTGCATAAATAAATGTGGGCAACCACAAGTCATCAGGTGACTGGAGACCGTGTGGTGACTATCGCGCACTCAACAACTCAGCTGGGCGTTTTGATGGATGGGCGAATGCGTAAACTGAAGCCCCACCATACTTACTACCACTGTTTAGAAGGAGCTTTAGCGTAAACTTGAGCGGCCTGCATGGTGCAGCCACCTGGTGGTGGAGAGCTTAAACCAGTCAGAGACACAGCTAATGTTGCTGTAACCAAGTGTCAAACCTTTTAAACATTCAATATGACAACGGGTTTACGATTATGCTGCTGCCAAAAATTTACACCACCAGCAAAGTAGAGTACACTTGGTTACTGCTGTATTAGCTCTGTGTCTGGTTAAGCTCCATGCCACCAGGATGATGACCATGCAGGCCATTCTCGTCGCGTCCACTCATCCAGTAAAACACGTAGTCTGCTTGTGTTTGCATTTACCCAAATAACGGACATGCCTAACTCTATTGTGGTAGAGAGTAGATATCCTCTGTTGTGAAGTGACAGCCACAAACAAATACATGCTTGCACCGATTAGATATCGACAACCTGATGCACTGCAGCCAAAAAACAGTTAAAGCTTCTGACTAAAAAAAATAGAAATCAATCAAATATGTACCCAGTTTTTTTATCATGTGTGGGTCTCACACGTGCTCTTGGGACAAAGGAAAGACAACACAGTAGTGCAAACAGTCAAAAGGGCATTTATTGCACCTTTCATACACTAATGCATGCTAGCTGAATTACTACCCAAATAACATTCACATGGGCGCGCGACAAATCAAGGAAGTCCGACTCACTGCGACGGGATAGCGAGCGAATATGTTCGACCCATGCTATGACACCATCGCCTAATCGTTCACGTGTACGGTCACGCGAACGGTGGCACATTCGAACGATTCGTGTTGTGGAGATGGGTTTGCACAAGGCTTACCCTACGAGCGACGGTCAGGAAAGAGCACGACGCTCCTCCGCTCCGCAACGCACAAAGGCGCTACGGCAGGGTTCGTCGACTCTCCGACACGGCGCAGAGAAGGCTCTGGAGTCAGATCGTCAACAAACACGGCTTTATTTACCCAAGATACAGCACAGTGCGACAGTCACGGCGCTTACAGGCCAAGGCTCACCGCAAGACCGATCGAGTACACGCGCCCGCTGCGCTAGGGCTAACCAGGTAGCGGTCCGCCAAGTGCGAGAATGAGGAGTCGCGAGAACAAAGGCCTGAAGTAACCATCTCATTGCGGGCCTGTGAGCATCTGCCGCGGCGAGGGAGTGCTCAGCGGACGAGAGCTCGGTTGGAGAGGGTGCCTGGGGGCCGCCGCACGGGAGGCCAGTCAGGGCGCGTCCCAGTGACGTGTTTTTGCGGGGCAAGTCCAATTCTGGTGGCGGAGAAGCACTGTTTGTGCGGGAAAATAGGTCCAGCGCGCTCGCCATGTCCGCCATGTTGCCGTTACTGCGGTGGTTCCCGGAGATCGAGCTGGGGGACGAGGCACGGGAAATCACCTCGATCCCCACAGTGTTTGTCCATACCGGTGTCCTGCTCCTAGCCACGCGAGACAGTCTCGCGAAATGTGGACCGGCGCACGCACGGGACGTCTGCATTGCTCATCGACCCCAACCCGAAAAAGGAAGCTCGTATTCAACCTTTTGCTCCTAAGTCACCCCGCCGTTCGGTGGCGTTAACATCACGACACTCGCGCCATCTCTCGCAATGCGCTGCAACCACCACGACCGCCGCCGGCGCTTAGCCACGCGGAGAAGCCGGATTACAGGAGACGCGAGCTATACGGGGAAAACAACTTCAAGGGACCCATGAGAGTCACGCATCGCCACACATGCAAGATTTATCATACCTCAAATTGTGACAGTAAGAAAAAGGAAAAAGGCAGAACCTGCATACTTTACCGTCACAAAATGGAACTTTATTTACCTAATGTCCATCGTCATCACTCTCAGACAGCCCTTTATCATCGTTTATGAAGAACCACAACGTCTCATTTTCCATACGGTCTAAGCACATTTGATGTGCAGCATTTATCGATGGAGTGAAACATGGTTGTCCTAACGTTAAGAGACAGGAAGAGAGGGGTGTGGATCAGAGTGCAAACAGGGATAGGCGATATTCTAACTGACATTAACAGAAAAAAAATGGAGCTGGGCAGGCCACGTAATGTGTAGGATGGAAAACCGGTGGACTATTAGAGTTGCAGAATGGATACCAAAAGAAGCGCAGTAGAGGACGGCAGAAAACTAAGTGGGGTGCAAGGAAAGTTGCAGGTGCAAGTTGGAATAATCTAGCGCCTGCCAGGTGTAATTGGAGAGATTGCAGGGAGAGGCCTTCATCCTGCAGTGGACATAAATATAGGCTGATGATGATGAAGATTTATCAAAGAACTCTGCAACAATCGGAAACGGCATGGTGGCCCACGCCTAGACTAATCAATTTGCTAGTTTGTCCTGCGACAAATGCAATTCTCTGGAACACCAAGAACATGTGATGTAAATCGTTGCTGCTAGCTTATCACTTGAATGTGCTTTCATAGTCAAACTGAAAAGTGACGTGTCGTCATCGTCACAATGTGTGTGAACTCGTTTTGTCGCGATCCATGGTCATCATCTTGTGATGGCAATGGTTACGACACTGGCTAGGCTGGCTCTGACGGTAGGCTTTTGTGAATACCGTAAATGTGGTTTTGGTTTCCTATCGGATTGCTCTACCCAAGCAATTTTTGGACGAATTTTCTTGGGGGAAAAGGTGCATGTTAGAATTAGGTAAATACTGAAAGCTATTATTTCACTTGAAAATTTTTCTGGTAGAGGCCGAAAATAGGTGTTTTTGATGGGAGGTGAGGCATGTTCGATGCATTCCTTAAGCACCGCCAAGACGGATGTTGGGTGCGTGTGTGATGAACAAGCCAAGCTCAAATAATTTGGCGAAGGCTTTGTTTTTAGGATCAAAATCCCATAGAAATGCACTGGTGCGGGCCGGGACCACTTCTGAAACACTTCTGATTTGACACGTGCTGCAAGTTTGAATAATGTGTGTACTTTATTAGAATGAGCTGGAAGGGCAGACGGCAGCATATTTTCTTACAGTGTCAGCATGCCGTCACATAGCTGGTTCATTTCTTTCATTGTTTTTCATGTGGCTGGATTAGTTCTTTATAAGTAATCTGGACATAAAATGGTTCTCATATCCGACGCTCCTGTACAGCATCCTTCCATGTAGAGAGTTCTCGCATTCATTAAACAAAACACTCACTGAAGAATTGACAATACTGAAGGCATTCTACAACTCTTGGCATTTCACCATTCTGAAGATGCAAGAAATGTTCTGAACCTAAATTTTAAATCGAGAGAAATTATTTCCGCCTTGAGGGATTAATAACTCTACGCGTCGCGAGCTGTCACACACTGCTGTCTTGCTCACACGGACAGTGTGGGGGATGTCAATGTTCACAGCGACCTATACTCTCGATATTGGGTGTACGTATGTGCTGAGCCACGGGTACGCTGCGCTGAATCACAAGAAAAACGGGTCACTTGTTTGGGTCGCATGTTGGCCGGTGTTAGTGCTTATGAAAGACAATCATTGCGAAGCGAACAAGACTGCCTGGCATACGCAAAGGCAGCAGCGATTTCCGTGCCGCCTCTACACTGCCGGTGAGTGATAGGTTGCTAGACTAGACGGCAAGATCCCTGCTGTGTTGTCCCCTGCCAAGAAGTACCGGCGCAACATCTCCCATTCACATGCGAAGTCAACGTCAGCCCTTTGGTCCCGACAAGATGTTACATTGTCGTCACATGATGCAAACTTTTCTCCCGTGACAATGAAACAGTCTTTTGCACCTTTGTCAAGGCTGGCATCTTTGATCGCCTGCTTTGCTGTTGGGTGATGCAGCCTTCCAAGCCCAACGTGCTCTGTGCAGGGTTGGGTGGTGGACCTGATCAACCGCTTTGGCAACCTGGGGGGCTTCACCATCCTGCTGGAACGGTTCCGCTCGGGACCCCCACTGTCCGTGGCTGTCATAGCTGCACTCATCCGGCCGTTTGGGCTGTGCCACAGCCTGCTGACAGTACCCACAGTGGAGCGGTACCTGATGCCCATCGTGTCACTGGTGCCCGCCTTCCTGGAGCGCCTGTCGGACGAGGAGCTCAAGCGCGAAGCCAAGAACGAGAGCAAGAATGATGCCCTGGCGGCCATTGTACGTGCCTTGCGCTCTCTTGCCGCCATGGTGCCCCACCAGGAAGAGACTGTGCGCGCGCTCGAGATGTTCCGCCTGCGCATGATCCTCAGGTATGAGCTGCCGGTTGAATTTATTCGAGCCACACAGAATGCAATTTGAGGGATTGCTTCCAGATGTTGCACGGTAATAAGAACATTGTTGTAGAGAGGCAAATGAGTAACATGGAGCAGAAGGTTTGCATACAGTCTTACTTACAGTCTAGAAAAGCCAAGACGACAGAAGCAAGACATGAACAATACTCGGCTGATGGTCGTCTTCCTCTGCTTCATGGAACTGATTTGAAACATAGCATCTCCTTGTGGGGCAGAGCACTGTCTCACAATAATATACCCACGCACCACGGCGCCACCGCAGACCACAGCGTCTACACCTTCGCATAGCATAGCGAAAGCTTTACTCAATGTGTCCTCCCAACCGCAGCTACCTTTGTCTCATTGGCGCTGTAGAATAGGGGTTCAACATATCTCACTCGTAACTAACTACGGTGCAAATTATAGTTTTTTTTGAAGCGTAAAACAAATTTTTGTTCTAAGCTAGAAGGGCATGCATTCTCACTTTTATTGGTCAGACATGTGATTTTCTGTTTTGCTTCGTTAGCGAGAGTGACATTTCAAGGGCTAGGTAGCAGGCAGCAGCAGCGCATATCAAAGTGGGCAAAGTAGGCTAAGAATGCTGATCGCATGAGAATATTAATTGTGTACTCAGCTGCTGAAATAAAATGTGCTAATGAGTGAGGGCCTTCCTTGCAACCCTGCACAATTACAGTCGAACTTGGATATATCGAATCTGAAGGGCTTCACAAAAAAGTTCAATATATAGATAATTCGATATATAAAGTAATAGGCTCTGTGGCAAATGGCGGCTTCGGTCAGTTTTCGCTACACATGCAATATATCTTGTCCGTCTAGTGTAGGCTGTCTGGGTAAGTTTGAGAGGTCCCAAACCGCAGGTGTGGTATGCTTCTGCGGTGTAAACAACATAGCAGGTGCACGTAAGTGCAGTTTCAGTGACGCTACCTTCATGTGTGCTGGCATCTGCTGCGCTGCTGCTTTGCACCTGCACCTTTGCACCTGCACCTTTGCACCTGCACCTTTGCACCTGCACCTTTTCACCAAGCTGGCACTGTCGGCAGGATGAGTGCAGAAAAATTATGAACCAGCCCTGCACCTTTGCTGCACATTTTAAAATGAACTGCAGGGTTTAGAGGGTGCAACGCCTCGTATTTACCGCATCTGCATTTACCATCATCAGCCGCCCAGCTTGTTCTTCGTCGTAGCGCGAGCTCGACTGGAATAAACGGTTCCTTATAGGTGGTGGAAGGTGCTTTTCGTTCTGGAAGACCTCTCACCCTTCTCACTGGAGCTCCGCTTGGGTCGCCGCATACCACTTACTGCCATGTCTGCTCAAGACAATCTGAGCACGTCCACTACTACCACCCCAGCACAGCCTTCGCAATCTGTCGTGGCTATCCACAACCGCCACCATGACCCACCAGTCTTCGCTAGTCTGCGGGGAGATGACGTTGAGGAATGGCTCCAGAACTACAACCTGGCAAGCGACTTTAATAAGTGGGATAACTCACAGAAGTTGCACAATGTCCCCTTCTACCTCACTGATGTCGCGGAAGCCTGGTTTTGAAACCATCAGCCTGATCTCCCCAACTGGGAAACGTTCACGCAGCAACTTCGTCAGATCTTCGGCGCTTCCACTGTTTGCACTGAGGCTGCGAAGAAGAAGTACAGTGAGCGCGTCCAGCTCCCCGGGGAACTGTACAAATCATACAATGAGAATGTGCTAGCTTTGTGCAAACATGTCAACGCCATCATGTCCCAGACCGACCACATAGGGCATATTATTAAAGGCATAAACACCGTCGCCTTTAGTGCACTCCCTACGCAAAATCCTACCACCATCCAAGATATAATAGCTGTTTGCCAGCACCTAGGGGAACTTCAATCTCTATGGCTTGTGGGAATCCTCGGGTCGCGTCAACGTCGAACGTCGCGTCAAGTGCATGCGTGCCAGGGAGAGTTGGGAGAGGGGAAACTTTCCTTCCACGGGCAGCGCGCAGGAATCGCAAGCGCTATCAGCGCCATCGGGTGGGTCACGTGAGATCCTGCTGATATCGCCCGGGTCTCTTTGGTCCCCAGCAAGCGGCGATGGCGGAAGTCTCCGCCGCCGCTCCCGTATTCCCGCACATGGTTAGTCAACCGCGTTTTGCCACGGCAAACGCCGCGGCCCCCCCCCCCGTATTCCCCAGTTGGTAAGTCGGAAGCCCTTCTTTACCTAGTGTATTATTCTCTTCGAGGGAACCCTCAGCGATGTCAACTATAGCTAGCTGGCCTGCTCGAAGTATTAGTTGCAGTCGTAATAAATGCTTTCCGAGTGTACACGTGGTTGTCGTCTATTGTTTCCTCGAGCTTGTATTGGACTGCGGTTGATGTGCAGGCATGCGCCTACCGCGGGGCTCGGGGTGTCGAGGCAGACGGCCGTCGGCGATCCCCACCATATCCCGACATTTGGCGTTCCCAACGTGGGGCAAGCTCTTGGAAAACGGTACGACGATCGGTTCGGTGCGAAGAAGGCTTTGTCCGGACCATCGTTAGGCCTCACCCAAAGGCGTGATTGCTAGCTAGGTTGGGCGTGTGCTTTCTTCTTGAGTGCGAGTTAACGCTGCGCCAATGTCGCCGAACTCGTGTAGACGCTGAGATTTGCAGCGAGTTTTCTCCTAAGAGTACGCCCGAAGCGAGTGAGTGCAGCAGTCAGCGCGGGGGTCGATTTTCCCTGTACATATGTAAATAGCCTCCTTTCTGTATCTTTGGCTCTGGGAGCTGGGCGCTGGAAACGCTGGCTAGGACGTCAGCGGGGCGCAGTGCCAGGAGTCTGCTCGGAAGCTGCGTGTTGAGCAGCGAGCGGGGACCACTTAGCTAGGCCTGCATCCCCTCGCGGCGGCTCATTGGAACCCTTTATGGGTCTTTTGTGGCATTGGTATCCGTCATGGACGTGATTAGGCCTAAGGCTCTGCGGAGCTGCCGGTCGCATGTTCGAAGACGACCATGCCATGACATTTAGCGGGTGCAACCAGATTCGCTAGTTGTACTATACTCGCCCGAGTGGAGAAACCTCGTTCGAAATAGAATGCTTATTTTGTTCAGATGAATTCAATATTTTGCGGGCGGAATAACCGAAATCTCGGGGGACCAGAGAGCGCTTTGTTCATACGAGCATTGCACACTTTCGCGCTGTATCGGACCGGAAAAATTCGTTCGAAGCGAATAACTTCATTCAAACGAACTGGATTGTTTTTCTTTCTCGTTGCCGCATAAAGCTATGCGGTAGACGGGTGGTTCAGCATCGTGTCAGACGGCCGACGCTACGGCGGCCTCTACTGCCCTAATTGTAAGTGTTTGTGGAGTGCATTTGAGCGACTTTGCAGAACGAGTGAAGCCGCCTGGACTTGTTATTGCTGCCATCGTCCACGTCCCTGTCTGCTGTCTTGGCCTCAAATTGCAGCGGAGGCACCTCCCTGTTCGCGGCCCGATGCAGTAACTCATGGCAGCCACAATGAGGGAGGCCCACCATCATACACTCCCACGAGGATGCGTCGGTGCGAGGTTCATCGAGCCGGCGCGCGCGCCGCTTCGCGAAAGCCCTGACCCGCTGTTCCTGGGTGGACATTGCGGCGCGCATCTTGAGGGCAAGCCATCTTCAGCCCCCGTCATCATCAACCACTGTGACGGCTGCCACATGTGGGCGGCCGCCACACAGGACTGTGCTGTGTATCAACGTGGATTTGGACATTTCCTGCCGGTGTTTACCATCGCATCTGCCCGGATACTTTGTCAATGCCGTCGTTCCAGCAATTTCTCCGCCGTAGGGCAATATGGGTGGAGGGATGTGGGAATCCTTGGGTCCCATAACCGCTGCACGCGCAGCGAACGTCGCGTCAAGCGCATGCGTGCCAGGGAGAGTTGGGAGAGGGGAAACTTTCCTTCCGCGGGCAGCGCGCGGGAATCGCAAGCGCTATCAGCGCCACCGGGTGGCTCACGTGAGATCCCGCTGATATCGCCCGGGTCTCTTTGGTCCCCAGCAAACGGCGATAGCGGAAGTCTCCGCCGCCGCTCCCGTATTCCCGCATGTGGTTAGTCAACCGCGTTTTGCCACGGCAAACGCCGCGGCCCCCCCCCCCCCCGTATTCCCCAGTTGGTAAGTCGGAAGCCCTTCTTTACCTAGTGTATTATTCTCTTCGAGGGAACCCTCAGCGATGTCACCTATAGCTAGCTGGCCTGCTTGAAGTATTAGTTGCAGTCGTAATAAATGCTTTCCGAGTGTACACGTGGTTGTCGTCTATTGTTTCCTCGAGCTTGTACCGGACCGCAGTTGATGCGCAGGCATGCGCCAACCGCGGGACGCGGTGTGTCGAGGCAGAGGGCCGTCGGCGATCCCCACCAACCTGACAGGCTATACACGGATAACACAGACCTCCGTCTGCCTTTGGGAGGAACTTCACGGTGGACCTGATGGACCTCTGAGGATCTCTGAGGGTGCTCTGCCTGTGCGACAGGACCTGGCGTCGCCCCTTCTCCGACCGGCTTACACGAGATAATCAAGCAAGAGATCGCCTCTACGTCACGTCTAACGTGCTCCGACAGTCCCTGCGCTTGACAGGTGCCAACATATGCCGACGTTGCGGCTCTCCCTCCGGTTACCGCGGATCCTCTACCAACGGACCACTACAGTAGCCGGCGGATTTTTCGTACTCCAAAAATTCGGACTTGTTTCTAGAGAAGATTTCTAGAGAAGAAAATGTATGGGTCAATTCCAGTGACATTCGAGATGGCGACGTTCTCATTCTTCCCTACGGTCATACGCTATCTAGAGGAATTCTTATTATTCCTGGCCTTGTTCGCTTCTCTCATGGCTCTGCATTCCTCACCGCGTTCAACATAACTACCGAACCTCCACTACCACCCCTTGGATCAAGTGTCACTTGCGCAATTGATACACAGCCTAATGCAGTTGTTGCCATTTCACCTGTGTGACCAGAGTCAACGTCCTCGCCACTCACTGCCTGCTTCACACCGCTGTCGGCAACCATAAGCCCTGATCGGACTGCTGCCCAGAGTCGCGCTCTGCTCGCACTATTAGAAAAACACCGTTCCTTGTTCGACGTCAATTCGCCAGCCCTCTGTATGATGGCAGCCGCGACTCATCACATACACACTGACGGCTCCCGCATTGTTCACCGGCGGCCATATCGCGTGTCTCATAAGTAGTGCGAAATCATAGAGGAAAATGTATCGGACATGCTTCGACGGAATATCGTACGACCTTCCTCGAACCTCTGGTCCTCTCCAGTTGTTCTAGTGCAGAAGAAATACGGTTCAGTGCGTTTTTGTGTCGATTACCGTGCCCTGAACAAAATCACGCGCAAGGATGTTTACCCTTTGCCACGGATCGACGACGCACTAGATTCTTTACAGGGTGCCGAATATTTTTCTAGTCTTGATCTTAGATCCGGCTACTGGCAAATACTGGTGTCAGAGTCTGACAAGGAGAAAACCGCTTTTGCCACGCCAGATTAGCTATGCGAGTTTAGTGTGATGCCCTTTGGGCTCTGCAATGCTCCTGCCACCTTCGAACATATGATATATAATGCCCTGCGTGGTTTAAAATGGAAGACCTGTCTTTGCTATCTCGACGACATCGTAGTGTTTTCAACCACGTTCCCAGAACACCTGTAGCGTATTGAACAAGTGCTAACCTGCCTCACAAACACTGGCCTACAGCTCAACACGAAAAAATGTACTTTCTCAGCGAAGTCTATAAAAGTTATGGGGCACTTAGTCAGCAAAGAAGGCATTCGACCAGACCCTGAGAAACTATCCGCCGTCCTTGAGTTTTCTCGTCCCCTGTGCCAAAAAGACCTGCGCAGTTTTCTCGGACTGGCTTCGTATTTACGGTGCTTCATACGCAACTTTGCTGCGCTTGCGTCGCCGCTCCATCAACTCCTCTCAAATAACATGCCCTTCATTTGGTCCACCGAATGTGAAAGTGCCTTTTTGACACTCCAGCAGGGCCTGACGTCCGACCCAGTACTTGTGCCACTTCGACCAAAGTGCAGCTACTATCATCCACACTGACACCAGCAGTCATGGCCTCGGTGCTGTTCTCCTGCAACGTGACACCACCTTGCGCAAACGAGTCGTTGCTTACGCCTGTCGGGCACTGACTGCTGCCGAGAAAAATTATACCATCACCGAACAAGAGTGCCTTGTTGTAACAAGAGTGCAAAAGTCTCGGCCATACCTCTACGGCCGCCACGTTACAGTCGTCACCGACCATAAAGCACTGTGCTGGCTATGGTCGCTAAAGAACCTCCCTGGTCGCCTTGGTCACTGGGTGATCCGTATTACGATTTCGACGTTACCTACCGGTCTGGAAAGAGTCACCCAGACGCAGATCATTATCTCGTTGCCCTTTGCAGAGCAATAATGACTCAGCATCGCCTAATCGTACTGATGTACAGCCCGAGACCACTTCATCACCCTTGTCCATCTCAACGCTCGACTGTTTGAAACCTAATCACTAGTCTGTCCTTGTTTCCCACCAATGTGGTGCCGATTCATACTGCCAAACTATTCTTGATCGCATGGAAGGTTCTGATTCACCTCTGAATGCCCCACTCCGTCGACAACTTAAACAATTCAAGCTTCATGATGGGGCTTTGCATCGCTATATTTATCACGTCATGGCAACAAATAGATACCCATCATACTACGTTCTCATACCATGCTTGAAGCCTTTCATGATGATCCGACGGCAGGTCATCTCGGATACCACAAGGCATACGACAGAATACGCAGTCGGTGCTCTTGGCCTGGCCTCTCTTCTGCCGTAGCCAGGTACGTCGCATCATGCGTTCTTTGTCAACGCCGCAAACGACCTACGACTTCTCCTTCTGTTTTTTTGCAACCTCTTCCTTGACCCGCTTCACCCTTCGAGGTCATCGGAATAGACTTGTATGATCCTCTTCCCAAGACCTCCAATGGCAGTCGCTGGATTGTTATGGCCGTAGACCATCTGACACCCTATGCTGAGAAAGCCTGTATACAATCTGGGAGTGCTGCTGAAGTCGCCAATTTCTTTCTACGCCAGATCCTCTTATGTCACTGAGTTCCGCGCGTTCTCCTCAACGACCGCGGCAAAGCCTTCCTGTCTCTTCTTATCGAAGTTCTGCAAGCCTCTAACGCTGTTCACAAGACCACTTCGAGTTACCACCCGCAGACTAACACCTTTACAGAGCGTTTTCATTGTACTCTATTGGATATGATTGCAATGTACATCAGCTTCGACCACCCCAACTGGGATGCAATCGTGACATTTGCTTACAATACGGCTGTGCAACACACCACCGTTTTTTCTCCATTTTTGTCTCGCCTCGAAGCCTGCCGTCATCGAGCCCGCATTAACACCGACATCGCTCAGGATGTTCGGAAGCATCGCTACGACTCGACTCACCGGGTTGTCACTTTTCCCCCTGGTGACGAAGTTCTTCTATGGACTCCTGTGCCCCGCAGGGGCGTCTGCGCAAGTAGGCGTTTGGTGTGTTGCGACACCACGGACCCGAGCACATGGGGGTTGGACCCTCCCGCGTCTAACCGTGCGCGGCTTAGCCGTGTCCGGGGAAAAGGGGATCCTGGAGGTTGAGCCGAAGCCTCGTGTTTGGACCTTTATGCCCCCCTGGCGGACGCAACACACCTCTTTGGCCTCGGCTTCACGTAGACGGCACCCCCGGACTGACCCACCCGGGGGGAATCGGTAGTTGCCCTTTCCTGTCCTTCTCTCCCAATCTTCGTCTTTCTCTTTCACTTTCAATCTTTCCTGTCCTCTCTTTATTTTCCTTTTACTTCCGATTTCATGGGCAGCAAGGGTTAACCTTGTGCATTATATCCAGCCTTGGGTATAGGTATTTGGTTATAGTGGGGATGCACCGTTGGCGTGCACAGAACTGAATAGTTTGTCCTGTGTCGTCCCCTAGTTGGGCTCCATGGTGGGTGGCGGCCATCCCTGCCGAATATAGGAATCTCTTAATGGAATCCAATTTCCCCCCACTACCTGATCGCTCCCTTAAGAGGGGGCGCACCGATGAAAGCTTCAATTTTTTCATGCAGCCGAAAGAAACATTCCCAAAGTACCACGTAATCCACAGTCAGCATGAAACCAAGACAGTCCGCACAATATCTCCTTTTGTTGTGTCAAAATCTTTGACAGAATCGCTCGGCCCAGGCTACAAAGTAACTAAGATGGGAAGCGGCGACCTTCTTCTTGAAGTTCGAGACAAGACCCAGTACAGCAAATTAACAAAACTCATTGCTTTTGGAGACATTCCTGTATCAGTGGGCCCACACAGATCATTGAACACTGTCCGCGGTGTCATCTCTGAAGATGACCTAATTGACCTTAGTGAGAGCGAGCTACTCGAGGGGTGGCAAGATCAGAATGTAGTAAAAGTACAACGAATAACCATCAGGCGCGATGACAAGCAAATCCCGACGAAACGCATAATCATTACCTTTGGAACAAGTAACCTACCAGACTCAATAGAAACTGGATACTGCAAACTCCGTGTACGGCCATACATCCCGAATCCGCGCCGATGCTTCAAGTGTCAGCGGTTCGGGCATGGGTCGCAAACCTGCCGAGGGCGCACCACCTGTGCAAAATGTGCATTCAATGAGCACCTATCTGACTCCTGCACTTTCACCACCCGCTGTGCTAACTGTGACGGAGATCACCCCGCGTATTCCCGTTCATGTCCGTCTTGGAAAAAAGAGAAGCAAATCATTGAACTCAAAATCAAATTTAATCTGTCGTTCCAAGAAGCACGCAAGCGTTTCTCTATGCATAACCAGTCTAGTCCGTCCTACACCGATGTGGCGCGCCGGGGGGCAGCGCCACGTCATTCGGCGGCCGCTCAAGTCACACGGAGTGGGACGGCAGCCACACCATCAGCCCCCCCGGCTGGAGCAGCCGGCGCTGTTCCGCCCCCTGCTAAGGAGGGCCAGCAGACCCGCGGGCCTGCCGGACCCAGGGCCACTGCCCGTGCAGATAGGCCCGAAACCCCCGCAAACGTGCCCGCTGAGCGGGCACTATCCACCGCCTCAGATGAGGTGATGGATACAAGAAAAACACTGGCGTCTCAGACGCTCAAAGAACGGCGCAGCTCCCTCGAGCGCGCCGGGAAGGAAGGGAAAACCCCCATCACGGGGCCTGGAAAGGCCTCGTGAGCTAGCTTAATTTACCTCTCAGACACACAGCACAAAAGACATATAAAATGGATACACAGATACTGCAGTGGAATGTTAGAGGTTTACTCCACAATCTTGATGACATTCAGGAACTCCTTCACAAGTTTAATCCAAGGGTGCTGTGTGTCCAAGAAACCCATCTTAATTCTTCTCATGCGAACTTTCTCCGGCAGTATGCCATTTACCGAAAAGACCGCAACGACGCCCTTGCCTCGTCGGGCGGTGTGGCCATAGCAGTAAATAAAGGTGTTGCTTGCCGGCAAATACAGCTTAAAACGCCTCTGGAGGCAGTTGCTGTCCGTGCAGTACTCTTTAACAAGATGGTAACAATTGCTTCACTATACATCCCCCCGAACTACCACCTATCAAAAGCAGAATTTCACAGCTTCATCTACGAACTGCCCGAACCTTATGTTGTCGTTGGAGATTTTAATGCACACAACACCCTTTGGGGAGATTGTCGCTGTGATGCTAGAGGGCGCTTAGTAGAAAACTTCCTCCTCTCTACAGATGCATGCCTACTAAATAAGAAAGAGCCTACATTTTACAGCGTGGCAAACAAAACATATTCATCTATCGATTTAAGCATCGCATCTAGTACACTCGTGCCATACCTAGAGTGGAACGTGATTAAAAATCCATATGGAAGTGACCATTTTCCTATCGTCCTAAAATTAACAAAAGCTGATGAGTGCTCTCCACGCGTCCCCCATAGGAAAGTCGAGTCAGCTCCAGTCCTAGTCACAAAGGTGTCGGCGGACGAGAGGAAAGCATGAACGTACCGTGCGCTGGTCCCGGAGAGAAGTCCACGCTTCGCCGCTAGCGACCGACAACCGGCCGCGTCGTGACGTCAACGCTCCGCCCCCACCGCCAACCGCCGCGTGCGCAGCGCCACCGCGGGAACCGGTTAGGCGGTGCGGGCGGAGAAGGAGGCCAGTGGGGAACGATGGCGAGGGATGGCAGAGCAGGCGGAGCGCGCGCGATCATGCCGGCGCAACCCTCAATCCCCACATCCTCCTCTCCTTAAATGCCCCCCTACCAGCCTGGCGAAACAGCTAGTAGGGGCTTATGCATCAAAGACAATTGAGTCTTTCATGCACAAGCTAAATGCTAACCTCAGCCCAGCAAGTACTCTTAAAACACCGCGTTCCGACATATAAAACAAAACACTTTCATGCACTATAAAAATAATAATTATATACAAGGATCGTGGGAAAATAAAAAATTAAACTGCTACGCTCTATAATGCAAAAAAAAAATTGCCGCGAGAAGGGGGAGAAATATTAACAAAATAGTCGGCCGCTGGCGCGGGACAGTGTCCAAGGTGCGAAGGGGAAACGGCGCGTAAAGTTCTGTGGCTAGGGGCGGTGGCCGAAGACGTAGGAGTCTCGAGGGCAGCCTTGATTGCAGGAACGGGCTCACCGTTGGTAGATCGGAGTTGTTGTTTTCGTGGTGGTGGCGGTCCCGAACTCCAGCCGGATGGGGCAGGACACTGCCGGGTCAGCTGGCCACGCCGCCGGAGCCAAGATGAAAGGGGCAGCCACAACCGTGGCGGCAAGGCGTTTGCACAGAGGCGGCGACCGCAGAGAGCCGGGCTCTCGGTCTGTCGTCAGAGGGTCAGTGACCCCGTCCACCTTCAGTGTCCACGAAGATCCGATGCTGCAGTTGGTGCGACTTCTGGTTGCTTCGAAGAGCAACAGGCACCACGCACGCGCACACACACACGCACGCACACACACTCCTTGCGGTTTTCTCCAAGCTGCGCAACACTCCCTAACACCGCTATGCTCATCGCCGTACACAACGCGCCGCGCCATAGAAGGCGCAAAGCGTCCTTCGTCCCCCTCACACCGACGAGTCAATGGGATGATAAGTGGTTCTTGAGGAAAGGGAAAGGTTGACGCTATCTTCTGCAGCCCTTGAGGGAGCACGGCTCAGCGCCAAGTCAATGGGACCATTGTCCACCACCGCGCCTGACGACCGCGCAAATCAACAACCCCCCTCTCGGCAAAGTGAAATAAAAAAAAAGGAAAAAGAAAAGAACAAGAAAAACGAAAATCTTCACCGTCTACGTACAAGAAAAAAAAACAAGTAATTAATTAAACTATAGGGCTGTACACGCGAAAATTAAACACACTTTCAAAAAAAACAAAAACAAATACACTCAGCGTACGTACTTTAAAAAATGGGTAAAAATGCACACTGTTAAAACACTACCCAAACACACTTGCCATACGCTGGGCTGGGACTAGCTTCTTTTCGTGCACTGGCCGCAAAGAAGCTAGCCCACTGAGGCTACGCATTTTACTGAGGGCCTTCGGTTGCGGAAAAGTCCGTCGTCCGGCGCGAGATCACACAGGTGACCGCTTCCTCAGATTGTACCGGTGCGTGGTCCGAATGCGGTCCGTTGCTCCGGGTGTGCCCCGTTGCTTGCGCGCAATGCCACTGGGCACTGGCGCAAGCTCGTCGGACCGTGACGCAAAGGCCTTCAGGTCGGCGATATGGGCACGGCTGAGTTTTCCCGAAGAGGGATCCTTCAGCAAGTACGCGAGTGGAGACCAAGCTTTCTCTACTCGGTACGGACCAAGCCACTTAGGGGCGAGCGAGGCTGAGAACCCCTTGGTCGCATCGCTAAGAGCGTGGTTGCGCTTCAGGACAAGATCACCTACCTTAAATGAAAGATGGCGATGCTTCCGGTCGTATTGAGCCTTCTGCTGGGCCCTGGCCGACGCCAAACTCTGCCTTGCTCTACAGAGAGCCCGACAAAGCCTGTCCCGAAGTGCTGAAGCGTAAGCAGAACAGTCTGCCGGCGCTTCCTCGTCCCCGAGCTGGCATTGCATGACACTGGTCACCGGATTAGCCAACTCCCTTCCAAAATTGAGGAAGGCGGGAGAGAAACCAGTTGAGCGATTCTCGGAGGTTCGGACTGCGAACACGAGCTCACTCAAGTGGTCTGCCCAATCCTTTTGACGTTCGGCAAAGGCCGCTAACATTGGTTTAAGAGTTCTGTTGAGTCTCTCCGTCAAATTGGACTGGGGATGGTAGGGCGAAGTGGTGCAGTGATTAATTCCCAGGGAACGGCACGTAGCACCAAACACCCGAGCGGTGAAATAGGACGCGTTGTTCGCAATCAGTCTTTTCGGAAAGCCGAACCGACAAAACACTTCCTGTAGCCTTTCCAGCACCGCTCGCGCTGTCACTTTACGAAGCGGAAACAGTTCCACCCATTTAGAAAAATGATCAACGACTACCATCAGGTGTGTGAACCCCTGCTTACTCCTGGGGAAAGGCCCCATAAGATCGCAGGTGGTCACTTGCCACGGACGCTCACTGTCGATTGGTTTCATCAGCCCGGGCGGCTTGCCACCCCTTGATTTCACCATTTGACAGACATGGCAGGAACGGCAATAGCGAAAAATGTCACGCTTTATGCCAGGCCAGGTCACAGTTTGGCTTAGTTTCGCAAAAACTTTAGAGCCACTCAAATGACCGGCCAAGGGTTCGTCATGAGAACATCGCAACAGTGCGCTTCTCAGACTTTTGGGGATAACCACCTTAAACGGGTCCACAGCGTCATCATCGGTGGCTATGTATTTCAGCAGGAGCCCATCATGATCCAGCAAATATAAATCCGCGGGGGACTCAGCGACACACGCTGTTTCCGGCCCCCCTGCGCCCGCCGCACTACCAGCAGCGTCTCGGCGCTCCGTCTCCCTGAGACCGTCGCTCACTCCGCGACAAAACGGATCAATTTGCTGGGCCTTCAGTAGCTCTTGCCTGCTGAAAGCGATTCCAATTCTCCCAAAGGGGAGGTTGGTCTCGTCCTCACTCAGGACTGCAGCCATCGGCGTCATGGGTTCGCTTTCGAGAAGCTCCCCCGCACGCACGCTTTCCGGCGCGCTGCTTGCCTGGAGCGCGGAGAAACAGGTTTGCCCGCTTGCGGACTCGCCTCTCTCTCCGCTCGTTTCGCCCCCGACGCTAGCTGGCGCTAAGGCACCGGCAGCGGCTGTTGCACCTGGAGAAAAGCTCTGGGTGGACAATGGGGCACGAGATAGCGCGTCAGCTACCACGTTAGTGCTCCCCTTTCTATACTGCACAGAAAAGTCATAATGCTGTATCAGGAGAGCCCAGCGCGCCAGCCGGCCCGCAGGCTCACGGAGCCGCATCAGCCAGCTTAGCGCACTGTGGTCCGTTTGCACTACGAATTTCATACCATCAAGGTAGACATCGAATTTACGTAGTGCAAACACGATAGCGAGGCACTCCTTCTCCGTCACGGAATAATTCCTCTCAGCCGGTATCAAGGAGCGGCTGGCAAAGGCCAGCGGCTACAACACGCCATCGTATTCCTGTAGGAGGACTGCTCCTAAACCCAGATCGCTCGCGTCGGTCTGGACAACGAGCGGTCTGGTCAGGTCGGGGAGTCTGAGCTGCGCTGTCTCCGCAATGGCACTAGACAGTTGGTGAAAAGCCTGCTGCTGCTCAGGTCCCCATTGCCACTCGGCCGACTTACCCAAGAGCTTGCTCAAGGGCGCCTGCACTCGGGCACAGGACGGGATGAACGACCGGTAAAAGTTGGCCATTCCCAAAAAGCGGCGAAGGCCACGTACGTCCTTGGGCGCGGGGAAATCGAGGATTGCCCGAAGTTTCTCCCGGTCCGGCTCAATGGAGCCTTCGCCCAGCGTAAACCCCAGTAACTGAACTCGGGTTTGCGCTAGTTGGGCTTTCGCAGGATTCAAAGTCATCCCGGCGGCCCGCACCCTCTCGAGCACATCGGCAACATGGGCCAAGTGTTCTTCGAAGGTTCGTGAGTAAATCACGATGTCGTCGAGGTAGCACATGCAGTATGACCACTTTGCTTCCCCGAGGACGCGGTCCATCAGTCTCTGAAAGGTCGCAGGACCGTTGCATAGACCAAAGGGCATACGAGTAAACTCAAACAACCCTCTGTGGGACGTGAACGCGGTCTTGGACCGGTCACGCGCATCCATCCGGACCTGTAGGTACCCTTTCGAGGCATCCAACGTAGTGAAGTACCTCGCACTGCCCAGGGTTCCTACAATGGAGCTAATCGTAGGAAGCGGATAGGCATCCTTACGAGTCACTCCGTTCAGACGGCGGTAGTCTACGCACAGGCGATGACTGCCATCTTTCTTAGGCACCAACACAATTGGAGACGCCCAGGCGCTGTACGAGCGGCGGATAATGTCGGCCGATAGCATCTCGTCCAGCAAACCATCAATCACCTGCCTCTTGGCAAGACTGACGGGCCTGGGGTTACACTTCAAAGGAAGCGCGTCACCAGTTTCGATCGCGTGGCTCGCCAAATCGGTACAGCCCGGTTGATCGGTTAAAAAGGTCTGCGTTGTCGCGTAACAGTGCCGACAAACGAGCCTTCTGTGCATCATCCAAATGAGCCGCACAGGCGGACAGAGGATGTGGTGCCTCTTCGTGCCGTGTCGCTCTATCCCACTGGGGATTGTGAGTCGACAAGCGCATAGCGCAGGGGCTTGCCCCCGAATTCTGCGCGCGACACGGTTCGTGCCGTGCCTCTCGATCCCAAAGGGGACCATGAGCGGGCGAGCGCGAAGCTCGGGGGCTTGCCCCCGAACTCGGCGCGCGACACGATTCCGACGCCCCATCTGCACAGGCAAGATCGGACGCCGGCGGGCTGATGAACGGCTTTAGCGACGTGAACTGACCGTCGCGATAGCCGCCATTCGCAATGTCCACAACGATCCCAGTTTTAAGGAGAAAGTCCCGGCCGAGAATCACAGGAACACTGAGCCCTGGGAGATGAACGAAACGCGTGCGTCTCATTCGCTCTCCCCACCTGACAGTCAGCCTTGCGGCGCCAGCCGAATGGGCCACGCCTTTCGCAAGATTGAATGTCGTTCGGCAGTCCCGCAAGCGCACTGCGTGCTTTTGCAAGTGGGACAAAACCTGTTCGCCGAACAACGAAGCGCTTGCGCCCGTGTCCAGCAGCGCCGAAAATTCGCGGCCGGCAATGGTCACCGGAATAAACGGCGCGTGCGCACCAGCAACACAACCTGCTCGGTACGCCGAGGGAACAAACAAAGGTTCGGTCACTCGTGCCTTCACGAGCGACCTGCTATCCCGTTTCCCGACCTCACAGGAGACCGGGGCGCGGTGCAATCCCTTGCAATGTGCCCTCGTTGTTGGCAGCGAAAACAGCGTACTCCGTCGCGGTATCTTTCCCGAGGCGGAGCAGCCTCAGCTCCCTGCCGGGGTCGGCTCGCCGCTTGATAACGAGCGTTTCCCTCCGCGATGCGCTGGGTCGAAAAGCGTCCCTGCGCATGCGTTTCGGTCGGTGGCTCAGCACAGGCTGCCCGTCTCTCGTGCGTGTAGGGGTCGAGAGCGCGCGCGCTCAGCTCCCAAACACACCCGCTTGCAGCCGCAAAGGCAGCTTGGCCGGGTTGCCGTTGGGGAAAGGGCTCAGGCTCTCTCCACGCGCAGCTCGGCTCAAGGGCCTCGCTGGCGGGCGGCGGTGGGCGATAGGCGCGCGCGGCGATAATGTCGCCTTGAATGCGCTTTGCCTCGGCGGCTAATTCCTCCAGATTTCGGAAGCGGCCGCCGCGCAGGTACGCCGAAAAGGTCGGATGCGCCTGCCTGATCACCCGTTCGACGCGTTCCTCGTTCGAGGCATTGGGCTCGGCGACTAAGAAAAGGTCTTGCATCGCCCGTACGTACTCCTGAAGCGACTCATCAGGAGCCTGTGTACGTAGCCCAAGCTCTCGCCGCATCCGACTCTCGTAGTCAGCGGGTAGGAATTCACGCAGGAATGCCGCGCGGAACTCCTCGAGGGTTGTTGCACGGTGTCCGGAAAGCCTGTACCACCTAGCCGCCGAGTCAGTGAGTGCAACAGGGACGACGCGTCCGAGTACATCCTGATCGTTCAAACCCAGAGCTCTCTGGTAGCGTGCGAGGGAGTAACAGTAGTCCCTGGCACTGAGCAGGTCACCGTATCCGCTGTAGGTCGGGACTGCCAACCGTACAGCGGGGTGAGCGCATTTTGGAACAGCCGACAGCGTTTTAACTGCCCCAGAGAGCGCCTGGATCATTTCGGCGGCGTTATGCAACAGCGTCTGTGCGCCTGCTCCAAAGGGAGCCGTTGGCGCGTTAGCAGCGCGATCGAGCAAGGATGAACTGACGTCCAGCTCGATGAGTGGCGCGGTTTCCACAGGGATACCGGCCGGCGCGCCGCCGTCCCCAGAGCAAAAAGGGCTCCTAGCGGGGTGCGCTTTCGTGGTCGTGATCGCCTTTCATGGTCGCCTCCTAGCGGGGTGAGCGGAATTCGTGGTCGCCGTGATTGAAGGTTCCCCACAGGGGGCCGCGGCATACCACTGGTTTTGGCTGTTCAATTGAGAAGCAGCCAGTGTCGATACAACAGGTGTGTGCTCAATCGGTGTGCCACTGGGCGCCACCGAGTGTACTCCAAAGGGAGACGTATGAGCGGAATTCGTGGTCGCCGTGATTGAAGGTTCCCCACAGGGGGCCGCGGCATACCACTGGTTTTGGCTGTTCAATTGAGAAGCAGCCAGTGTCGATACAACAGGTGTGTGCTCGATCGGTGTGCCACTGGGCGCCACCGAGTGTACTCCAAAGGGAGACGTATGAGCGGAATTCGTGGTCGCCGTGATTGAAGGTTCCCCACAGGGGGCCGCGGCATACCACTGGTTTTGGCTGTTCAATTGAGAAGCAGCCAGTGTCGATACAACAGGTGTGTGCTCAATCGGTGTGCCACTGGGCGCCACCGAGTGTACTCCAAAGGGAGACGTATGAGCGGAATTCGTGGTCGCCGTGATTGAAGGTTCCCCACAGGGGGCCGCGGCATACCACTGGTTTTGGCTGTTCAATTGAGAAGCAGCCAGTGTCGATACAACAGGTGTGTGCTCGATCGGTGTGCCACTGGGCGCCACCGAGTGTACTCCAAAGGGAGACGTATGAGCGGAATTCGTGGTCGCCGTGATTGAAGGTTCCCCACAGGGGGCCGCGGCATACCACTGGTTTTGGCTGTTCAATTGAGAAGCAGCCAGTGTCGATACAACAGGTGTGTGCTCGATCGGTGTGCCACTGGGCGCCACCGAGTGTACTCCAAAGGGAGACGTATGAGCGGAATTCGTGGTCGCCGTGATTGAAGGTTCCCCACAGGGGGCCGCGGCATACCACTGGTTTTGGCTGTTCAATTGAGAAGCAGCCAGTGTCGATACAACAGGTGTGTGCTCGATCGGTGTGCCACTGGGCGCCACCGAGTGTACTCCAAAGGGAGACGTATGAGCGGAATTCGTGGTCGCCGTGATTGAAGGTTCCCCACAGGGGGCCGCGGCATACCACTGGTTTTGGCTGTTCAATTGAGAAGCAGCCAACGGGCAAAAGTCGGAGAGGGCTAAGGCCCCGTTTCCGCGCTGCGCTCTGTTTACTCCCGAAGGAGTCAATGATCGGGAGCGCTGCGACATCGCACTGCTTGGCATTCCAAAGGGAGCCGTGGCAGACGAATGTGCCCGTGTGCACTGTTCGGAGAGGGCTCTGGCCCCGTTTTCAAACAACGCTACTGCTCCAAAGGGAGCTGGTACGTAGCGCCTCACGTTGCCGTCCCCACAGGGGGTCGTTACAAGCGAGGGTGCAGGAGTGCGCTGCTCAAGGGGGGCCCTGGCCCCGTTCTCGAGCAACGCGGCGTCTGCTAGCACTAACAAAGGACAAAGGTCACTACGCCTAGCAGACATAACGCGGCGAGTCCAATTCGCTAAGGCGTATTGACTCGGCTAAGCACAGACAAAGGCTTAATGAGCCTTTGAATCCGCGTTGGGCGCCAGTGTGGGTTCTTGTTGTCTCACAGGAGACCAACCACCGCGGGTTCGAGCTTAGCGAGCCACAGGGCCGCGTCAGCTGTCGCCTCCAGCACCGCTCGCGCGCGAGCTCAGAGGCCGCAAGGGGCTACCGAGCGACGCACGCAAAAACACAGTAAAGCCCTGAGTTGACGGAAACCGTTTACTGAAACCGTCGGCACCAGCACTGCACAAACGCCCGCACGGAGGGGAGCCAAAGGGGTCCCGCACCAGGGCGAAAATACAATAACAGGCGCCTATAGCACGTCACGGCGAGAGCACAGGCTCAAGCTGGGACACGCCGCTATGCTATCCCGGCGGCTATGCTACTTGCTCTTGCGATAACCAATGGGTCAACTCGGTAGAGCACGGGCAATATCGTTCGGCTTAGGCTTTCGGCAAGTGCGGCTCGGCGGGGTACGACCTCGCGCGAGCACTAATGGCACCGCTCGTCGGCTTAGCGTCGGGAAAGGATCAGCACAAAGTACGCGCTCCCCGCACGGGCAAAGGCACCGTGCTCGCGCGAGCTCCAGTCCTAGTCACAAAGGTGTCGGCGGACGAGAGGAAAGCATGAACGTACCGTGCGCTGGTCCCGGAGAGAAGTCCACGCTTCGCCGCTAGCGACCGACAACCGGCCGCGTCGTGACGTCAACGCTCCGCCCCCACCGCCAACCGCCGCGTGCGCAGCGCCACCGCGGGAACCGGTTAGGCGGCGCGGGCGGAGAAGGAGACCAGTGGGGAACGATGGCGAGGGATGGCAGAGCAGGCGGAGCGCGCGCGATCATGCCGGCGCAACCCTCAATCCCCACAGCGGTATGAAGAACTCACGCGCATAAACTGGGAAGACATCTCTACGCTTCCTATAGATGATGCAGTGGCATATCTGACGGCATTTGTTGTTGATACGGCGTCAATATGTATCCCCGAAACAAATGGTTCACCTTCCAAACGACGTGTTCCCTGGTGGAACGATGAATGTAGGAAGCGCGAAAGAAACAAAATAAGGCTTGGAATCACCTCCGCGACTCTCGGACTACAGAGAATCTTATCAGCTTCAAGAAAATAAAGTCTGAAGGAAGAAGAACACGCCGCCGTGCCAAAAGGGAAAGCTGGCAAAGATACATATCTAGTATAAATTCTTATACAGACGAAAGAAAAGCTTGGAACAGGGTAAACAAGATAAAAGGCCGTGAAACTCATCCTCTACCATTAGTGAATACACAAGGAGAAACTCTTGAGGCCCAAGCTGATTCTCTAGGGGAACATTTTGAGTACATTTCCAGTTCATCCCATTATTCAGACACATTCCTGAGACACAAGCGACAAGCAGAGCGACTGCCTCTGGATCGGAAAGGAGACAGAAATGAACCTTACAACCGTCCATTTAACATGGCAGAATTTCAGGCTGCACTAAATTGTTGTAATAAATCGGCCCCTGGAAACGATCGAATAGTTTACGAGATGATAAAACACTTACACCCCGAAGCACACAAAACACTCCTATCGCTTTTCAACGCCATTTTCTCTGCCAGCTATATTCCGTCCGCCTGGAAGGAAGCAATCATAATACCTATTCTTAAAGAAGGCAAGGACCCGTGTTCGGCCAGCAGCTATAGGCCTATAGCCCTGACAAGCTGCTTATGTAAACTCTTTGAGAAAATGGTGAATCGACGCCTGATCCATTATCTTGAAATCAACAAAATAATAGACCCCTTGCAGTGTGGTTTTAGGGAGGGTAGATCCACAACTGATCACCTTGTTCGCATCGAGGCGAATATACGGGATGCCTTCGTGCACAAACAGTTTTTATTATCGGTATTTTTAGATATGGAGAAGGCATACGATACAACTTGGCGGTTTGGAATTCTCCGTGATCTGGCTGCAATGGGAGTCCGAGGCAACCTTTTGAGAGTGATTCAAAGCTATCTATCTAATCGCACGTTCCGTGTTAGGGTTGGTAATATCCTATCCATTTACTCAAGAAACGGGCGTACCACAAGGTGGTGTACTGAGCTGTACTCTATTCGTTGTGAAAATGAATTCGCTCAATACTGTCTTACCTAGTACGATGTTTTATTCGGTGTATGTGGATGATGTACAAATAGGTTTTAGATCATGTAACATTTCTATCTGTGAGCGACATGTACAACTTGGGTTAAACAAAGTAAGTAAATGGGCTGACGAGAATGGATTTAAACTGAACCTTCAAAAAAGCACTTGCGTTCTTTTCTCGAACAAGAGAGGTATACTACCTGACCCCTGTATTCATCTTAATGGACAATGGCTATCTGTGAGCCATGAACACAAATTTTTAGGCCTCATTTTAGACACTAAATTAACATTTATCCCCCATTTAAAATATCTGAAAGCGAAGTGTCTGAAGACAATGAATCTACTGAAGCTATTGTCCCGGACATCTTGGGGAAGTGACAGGGGATGCCTTTTAAACCTCTACAAAAGTCTCATTCGGTCGCGCCTCGACTATGGGGCTATAGTATGCAACTCCGCTGCACCTAGTGCTTTGAAGATGCTAGATTCCGTTCACCACTTAGGTATCCGTGTTGCTACAGGTGCCTTCAGGACTAGTCCTGTAGAAAGTCTGTACGTTGAATCAAACGAGTGGTCACTACATCTCCAAAGGACATACTTAAGCTTTGCCTACGCCCTGAAGGTTAAATCAGATAGTCAGCATCCATGCCATTCTACCATTCGCGACATGTCCGCGGCCAGGCTGTTCCGTAACCGCCCGGCCACTAGGCCTCCTCTGTCACTTCGGTTGGAAGCACTGTCAGAAGAATTAGGCGCCCCTCTTATGAAGAATGTTCTAATGGCTCCTACTCGGCTGCCACCACCTTGGGAGTGGCAGAATATACAGTGTGACATTTCTTTTGCTGAAATATCGAAACGAGCACCTCATACACGTATACATTCACATTTTCGTGAACTTCAGAATAAGTATTCTTGTGCTGAATTCTATACAGACGCTTCGAAGTCTCCTGCTGGTGTTGCCTATGCAGCTCTAGGACCATCGTTTTTAATATCTGGTACATTAAATCCACATACAAGTATTTTTACGGCAGAAGCGTACGCGATACTCTCTGCAGTTAAACACATAAAACAAATGAACCTCGCAAAAGCTATTGTGTTCACGGACTCATTGAGTGTAGTCCGAGCTCTAATGAGCGTACAAAAAAACAAGAACACTGTTTTTAACGAACTATATGCATTGCTGTGCTCAGCTTATACGGTTAAACAAGTCATCGTCCTATGCTGGGTGCCTGGCCATAGTGGCATAAAAGGCAACGAAGATGCTGACGAGAACACTACCTCAGTAGTTTTTAGCAACGCCGACAGAAACATACCAATTCCAGTCACAGACCTTAAACCATATTTACGTCATAAGCTGAAGAAGCACTGGCAGAAACAGTGGGATACCCAGGTATCCAATAAACTGCATTTTATCAAACCAAAATTAGGGCACTGGATATCAGAGAAAACAGCACGATACAAAGAAGTGCTCCTCTGCCGATTAAGAATAGGCCATACCTTCGGCACCCACTCTTACCTACTGACAGGAAGTGATACTCCGTCATGTCGAAGGTGTGGCGACACCCTTACAGTGCTCCATGTCCTCATCCAGTGCAAGGAAATAGAAAGGGAGCGTAAAAAGTACTTTTATTCTGCATATCGCCAGCATATCCCATTTCACCCAGCATTTTTTCTGAGCAACGAACCACTTTTTAACATAAACACAGTTTTTAGCTTTTTAGATGAAATTAACGTCTTAGAAATCATTTGGCCAGGTCATGCGTAGCACAGCCTAGTCTTCGAGGCTGTAGCCGCAGTGACATAAGTTCTTATACCACACGCCTCTCAGCTCTCTACTTCAAGAGCCCTGTGGAGGCAGTAGTCCTTGTATGTCATTTATTATATCACCTTTCCGTAGTGAAACTTTTATGCTCATTTTTATTTTATCATGAATCATTGTCATTCTATTTTACGCTGTTTACAGCGACCCGTTCTTAGGCCTCTTTACAGCCACATAACATGTACATTAGCAACTCAATTAAATCACTTCATTCATAATAGATAAACATTTTATTACCATATGTCATGGCGCTCTTTGGCCATAGCTGGCCCTTGCGCCATTAAACACCACATATCATCATCATCATCATTATGGACTCCTGTGCGCGTTCCCGGTTTATGCGAACAATTTGCCAGTCGTTTCATTGGAACCTACACGGTCATTGAGCAGACATCTCCAGTTAATTACCGCTTCTCGCTCTTAGAATTTTTTCCGACCACCGTTGCCGTGGTACAGAAATTGTGCATGTATCGCGCTTAAAACCGTACACTCGCCGCATTTCATCATAATGCCGCGCGACCAGGCGGCCGCTTCCACCGTGGGAGGGAATTAGTGTGAGCGCGACCCATGACTGACTCTTCTTCATCTCTACACATCATCATCACTAGTACAAATTCATCATCTGTATTTACAGTTAAACCTGCTTATAACGAACCTCCATATAAGGAATTCCTGGATATAACGAAGTTTTTATATTCCCCGCCGTTACTCCATAGAAGCACATGTATTTGAGACCTCTACGTAACGAAGTCGCAGCGGGAGACCCCTTGATATAACGAATTTCCCCCTCCGACAACCTAGAAATTTCGCCCCAAATTTTGTCATTTTTGCGCGAGCAGCAAGCGGTGCACCTTCTCCGCCGCGACAGAATGCGAAGCAAGCGCACGTGTGCGAGGCGGGCCTGCATCCCTCGACCCGGCGATCTTGCGGCCGCGGGCGTGACCTTTCCCCCTCCCTTCATTCAAACCTGATCCTGCCGCTTGCTGCAGCTGGCCTAGCCCTCCAAGCCGGCACTCTTTCCTTTTACAGTTGATGTTGCTGATGCACCGGTACACATTGTGACACATCACACTCAATGAGCGCGGACACGCACTGTCAAACGCTGGTGGCGTGTGGAAGCGCTGCTGGAGAAGCAAGCGAAGTGACCTTCGTGCTGTTGTCTATCACTTCAACGCAAACTGAGCGCCGAGAACACACAGCACGCACAAAGCTACGAGCCGCCGACGTATATACACTGCTAGATTCTGCCCCAACACAGATCACTTTCAAGATACGGACCGCGCGCTGCCGCGCAGTACGCAGTTGATGCCTGAGTACAGTACAACGCCGCCCGCTATCCTTCACCCCTCGCTCCCTCGCCAATGCCTCGAGCGCAACGGAAGAAGGCGCACTTTATCCCTGCTTTTCTTGCGCGCGCGAGATTTAGATGCGGTCGTCGGCTCCCTTCGCACGTTTTCACTCGCACATACAGCATATGGCGCGTGGCGACTGCATTATCGCCCTTGGACTTTATACAGAATATCTATGAGCCAAAACCAAATTTATGGCCACAACGCGTCATAGACACCATCTTTATATAGCAAATACGGATCTTAAGGGCCATGCTATTGCTGGCGGAAACCGAAAATACATCACAGTTGTCACCCCTGGCACTATGGGCGACCAATGCCATCGTCAAGCCACCAAGCCAAGCGACATGAAAAGTAAAAATGGCCGCTCGGGCCGGCGCGGGGTGGCAGTTCGCAACGTATGATGCGGGAACGGTCCCACAGTTGCGACGCAACAGCGGGCTTACCAATGCATTGGGTTCTATAGGAGCTGTGCCGGGACCGGCCAAAAACGACGTAACAGCCAGGAAAACGCAGTCCCCGGGAACGTAACAGCGTGGTTCTACTGTAACACTGTACGACGCTACGACGCCATCGTGATGCTGGCTCTTCGTTTTTGATGCCTCCCGCTAGTGCGAAATGACACGTGTCCATGCATCCGGTACCTGGTGTGACACTCCTAGGATGAGTGCTTCGACGAAAAAGGAAAAACGGGTGCGCGTTACAATTGAGGGCGCGTTAGAATCGAGTAAATACGGTAAGCGTTTATTTTTCGGATTTTCGTGCCGAACCTGCATATAACGAAATCCTCTTTATAACGAAGTTTTTCGGGAATTTGTCAATTTTGTTATATCCAGGTTTAACTGTATCATCATCAGCTGCCCAGCTTGTTCTTCTTGCCGTAGCTCGAGCTCGGCTGGAATAAACGGTTCCTTATAGTCCTAAATACCTCATTGATGCACACAAAACTGACTCCACTGTGTTTGTTTACTCTTTCAGTTAAAATTGAGACCATATGTGGCACGGTGGAACCTCGTTGATATGATTCTGGATAATACATTTTTCGGGATGATACATTTCTTTTCTTTTCCCGATAATACAATTTAGTTGGATATTACATTGGATGATACGATTTTCGAATGATACGCTATATTTTCCAATTCCCGTGAAGATTGTACCGAGATTCCATTGTACAGTAAAACCTTGTTAATTCCCACCTCATTAATTCAAACTTTTGGATAATTCGAACTGACTGTCGCGGTCCGGCCACGCAGCATAGGCGTCTATGCATAAACCAACTTGTTATTTCACACGCGCATCGGCTCCTCCATGATTAATTCGAACTGCGTGCCGCCATGCAGTGATTTAGAAAAAAAAAGAAAGAAAGTGAAAAAGGAACCCACAATAAGTGGTTATGACGCTAGCGCTGACCGAAAATAGAAAGAAAACAGAGGGGTGCTGTTCCCTGGAGAGTTTTGTCACCCAAGGAAGAGCGGGCATGGCCTTGGAGATGAGAGGATAGCATGGTCGCTCCCAATCTTGGAGGCCATAAAGCAGGCCACTGGAAGCAAAGTCTGGCCAAACTTGCGGAAAATTCAACATGGCGGCCTTCACGATCTGGTAGCGTGGCTCGGAATGAGCGATTTAGTTCGAAAAATTGAATTTTGGGGCCTATATCTGTCTGAAACAGCGGTCTCAAAATTGCATTAGCTCTATGGTACCCTGACGATGCATTTATCCAGTCCGGAATATCCATCAAGTCCCAAAAATACATCGGCAACTGTAATGGAGGCGCTCGGTGTTGGGCGCCTATTTTTCAACTTGAAGTAGGGTGAAGATAAGCGTCACATTCGCGCTTTGGAAGGCAAACTGATCGCCATCGCTTTCAAAGAAAAGAAGTTAAAAGTGGTCACAGAATATTTTTGTCAATAGATATTGGGAGTCTATTTTTTTATTTATTGAGGGTGCAATCCTAGGAAGGGATTTTCGCAGGTGGGCGCACAGATACAAGCACGGATCAAATATTCACAAAAAAAATCCAGGAAGAACAAAGGCCGCAAATGATTAGTAAACAAACAAAACGCATCAGCATTAGAGACAAAAAAAAAAGTTCAATGATGGCAGTGCAACATAGTCGTAGACATAGCGGTAGAGTAAGGTTTATGGCAAATCCTAATTAATCAAGAACACATCAGATATTGAGTGAATACATACAAAATGTAAGAGGCATCAAGTTGATAAAAGTAAGAAATTAGTAACTAATTGGCAGCAGGGAATGAATACAACAGAAAGTAAATGTTAATGGACACTCAGGCTTCTGGTGAATGACGTCAGAGATAGCTGTAGTACTTGATTGTTAGTAAGCCGATTCCATTCCGTTACTGTTATTGGAAAAAATGAATATTTAAAGCAGTTAATACACTGACGAAAAGGGGTGATGCTGAAAGTATGACGTTGTCTGGTAGTGTAACCTGAAGAGAAGGATATTAGTCTGTCAATTTTAATCTTAAAATGACCTTTGAATAATTGCTATAAGAACTTAAGTAGGGAAACACGATTTCTTTCGGATATAGATGTCAAACCAGCCCCATTTAACTGATCAGTTACTGATGTGCGTCCAATAGCTATTGTAAACAAAACAAACTGCTTTATTTTGTATGTTTTCAATTTTATTCATGTTCGTTTTAGTAAATGGATCCCAAATAACTGCCGCATAATCTAATATTGGAAGGACAATCGATCTGTAAGCTAGGAGCCGGACTCTGGGTGCGAAGAGTTTTAGTGCACGCCTAAGAAAAAAAGTTTACGGTTAGCATTGCTTATCACCTGATCAATGTGTTTAGTCCAGTCAAGGTCATTAGTAATCCATAATCCCAGATATTTGCATTGTGCAACTTCGGAGAGGATATTGTTAACAAAAGAGTATTGGAATATAAGGGGATTTTTCTTGCGAGTTACTCTCATGTAAACGTAAAAAAAAAAAAAAAAAAATCTATCGGGATCTGCCAGGCATCACATCATTCAGTAATCTTTTGGAAAGCCTTATTCAGTATTGTTTGATCTGATATAGTTTTAATTTCTGAGTAGAGCACGCAATCATCCGCATATAATTTAATATGAACTGGAATGTCTTTTACAATGTTGTTTATATAAATGATGAACAGAATTGGCCCAAACACCGAAAACCCTGAGGGATGCCAGATTCAACAGAAAAAGACTGAGATGAATGATCACGAAAAGTGACATATTGATGGTTTCTCAAGTATGTTGCAATCTAATTAGTAATGTTGTTATTTTTTATTGTGTTATTGATTTTGGAAAGCAGCTTTTTATGAGAAACTTTATCAAATTCTTTCGCGAAATCCATTAAAATAGCATCTGTTTGGTTTCTATTATAAATAGAGATAGCAAAGTCATGTACCGTTTAGACTAATTGAGTGCAAGTAGAATAACCTTTCCGGAATCCGTGCTGAAGATTTGTAATAAAATCATGTTGTCAAGAAAATCAGAAATGTGGGTATGTAATTATGTGCTCCATAATTTCGCAAGTTATCGATGTTAGTGAGATTGGCCGATAATTATTAATGCACTGTTTCTTAACGTTTTTATGAACTGGTTTAACTCTGGCCGTCGTCCTGCAGTAATTCGGAACCTGTCCTTCGTTTAGAGATCTTGAAAATAATGTAAACAAGTACTTGGCTACCCATTGTGTATACCTCGTTAGGAATGCATTTGGGGACTTTTTGGTATCGAGATTCAAATTAATTGTCATGGGTTAGAGTGCCGTTGACTTCAAACGCATGACAATCTCTGGATACCAGAGAGATTGTGTGCCAGAATTTCTCTGGTGAAGTTTAAATGAAGTTAGGCAACAAGCAGCCAAAATAATTTTCTTTATCGAGTGCTATTTGACATTTAAATTGAACGGTAAGAACGGAAATTTTTTCTAGGAGACAGCTAGGACGGTTAACTGCGTGCTTTTTCTTTTTCAATTGTTTTAATTTTCTTCACATTTGTATTGAAGTTCGAGAAATCCAGGGATTCTCACGTTTTCTCTCTTTAATAATGCTTGGCACAAAACGGTCAATACACATCAATACGAGATCCTTGAAGGAAATCCAGCGATCGTCCACATTTGCTGTTGACTCCGAAAAACTATCAAAATGAAAGGATAAGACATTGATTATCGATGTGTTATCTACACGTGAGAAGTTAGGAAAACAAGAATGTTTACGATTTTTGTCGATAGCAGTATCAGATAAGGTAAGGAGTACAACCTGGTGATCGGAGACTCCCGTGACAATTTCGCATTTTGAGTTAGTACTAATAGATCTGCTCACAAAGAAAAGGTCCAGTATAGATTTAGAACTGTTCTGTATCCTAGTGTACTTGCCAACAACTTGAGATAAATCAAAAGCAAATGCTATATCCAACATTGCATCACCTGTTTTGTCATTATGATTTACGAGGGTCATTGTGGACGAGTCAATATTAGGCAAGTTGAAATCGCTAGCTAGAATTATCCGATCGCCAGGTTTTTTATACGTGTTCATGTGAACACGTATAATCACCCAAAACCCAAACCCAATCACCCAAAACTGACTGGGAAGAGGAAGGGGACCTGTACATATTGTGTAAATATTGAGTTACAAATGCTTTCTAGCAACCCGGTCTCAATTATGGCTGTTTTTCAATGACTTTCGTTAGTTCTAATTCGGTTTAATTTGAACTCGTTAAGCGTCCCCGTGAAATTCGAATTAACAAGCTTTTACTGTATATAGATTAGGAGTGTGCAAATACTCGGATATTCTGTTTCGAATTGAATAGTGAGCATTAAAATAATTCAGTTCACAAATTAATTATTTACTATTAAATTTTTAGGATATTCAGTTGAAACACCTGACCGAGGTTAGTGCCTTGAATGCAGCCTTTCTGCTCCGCTTAGTCTGTGTCTGTAGAAGGTACATGCAGGTTGACAACATCGATTGAAACAATTCCCATACGCAACACCGACAGAGAGAACAGCAATGAAAGTTTGCACTTCAGCAGCCGTCAAAAACCTATATGCAAGATCTCGGAACCGATCACCGATTAGCCACTCGTACAAGCATGTACAGTAAAGCCTCCTTAATTCGAACTTGCCCTCTCCTCGCGGCAAGTGTATGCATTATTTAGTGCAATCAAACTCTCGGTGATTCGGATGTGTTTGGCAGCCCACCGAAGTACAACTTGCGCCAAGTGTGCCACCTTTGCCTCGGGCGCTACGCGGACATCGCAGTAGTGTGGCCGATCCCTCGGTTTGTGTACAGACCCGCGGCTAAGCATTCCGAGCATCGGCGACGCGGACTTCGCGACCAAGCTTTGCGCACGGAATTCTCGATCGGACACGCAGTCAAGCCTTTCAGCACTCGATGTTTCAAAATTCGCGACTAAGCACATCGAGCGTTGTCTCCTCAAGCCCGTGGCTAGGCATTTGGTGCATCGGCACTTGGGACTGCGCGACTAAGCACATCGAGCGGCGGCTCATTGAGCCCGCGGCTAGGTATTGTTGTTGCACAAAATTGTTTTTCTGCATTTCTAGTCGCGCTTGTATTATGTCTGATTGCTTAAAACTATTCTCAGTACTCGACAAGTGCTATTTACATAGGCAAATAAAGTCTGTTTGCTACGTTTTCTGCTCTGGGCACGCGAGCTAAATCGCTGCGTCAATCTGTCTTGCTTGTGTCCATTTGCTCTAAAGAAGTACTTAACAATTGGGTAGTAGTAATAAGGTACACCAAATGTCATGCACTTGCTTTTCTTCTGCTCCAACTGATCCAAAACGCAAAATTTTGTGCTACCGAACTGCTACAAAATGCTAATGTGGCTGCTCTTAAATTACTACAAAACAGCTTTTTTCCTACTCCAAAAATTGTTCTAATTCTTAAACTGGCTGGCTGCTTGTGATCAGCGGACAATCTGTTGGCGACCAGTTAACTGGCTAAAGAATAATCAGGATGTGTGCGCGGTAGTGAAAAGCATGTCTCATGTGAAGACGTGCACTGCAGCCGCACTGCGAAGGAAGTCTGGAGGCCTTCATCGCTGCGAGCGCTTATCGGTCATGAGGTGATGAGAATTGCTGCTTACGCACTGCTTTTATGCAAAATAGAAACATGAATTGCCGATTCATTCAGTAAATAAAAGTGTGTTCACGTAGCTAGCATTTGTTGATTGTTTTTTTGATATCCTCGATAATTCGATGTTCGGTTACTACGGACATTTTTTTCGGTCTTGTGAAATCAGAATTAATGAGCTTTTACTGTAGCAGCAAGCTTCCCATAATGGCTTGTAGCATGTATCACATCTGCCATCAGGGAAATTTTGTCACGTGTGCATGTGCCTAGTACATTAGACTAAATCGGCTCTGCTTCGTCAGGTCGGTCGTGTGTCGACAACTAAAGTTAACGGTTTGGTGCCAGATCGACTGATATCTATTTGCAGGTTGGCCCTCAGAGAGCTGATAAACTGCCTTGCAATGAAAGCGAGTGTACAGGATGGTGCCAACATTGGTCACGGCTGCCATTGCCTTTTTAACACGAAAGTGTTTTATGCCGGGGTCCACCAAGACTTCACTGACGTATTTCCGTCACGGAAATACGTCAGCTTACAATGTACACGAACATAATACAAAGAAAGAAACCAGAAGAAAAAGTTCCACAAACATGCAAAATTTGGAAATCGAACCCACGACCTCTCGGTCCGCGACGATAGATCGCCGAGCGTTTAACCCATTGCGCCACAAACGCATTTGCAGAGAGCTACACAGACGCGCCTTATATATCTAACACTCCTCCGTGTACCCGCGCTCTTGCTCGGGGCGGTGCCGCCGCCTACGAGCAGAAAAGAGAAGTACTGCATTATGACACTAACGCGCACCGACAGTGAACGCTTCGGTGGTCTCAGCACTACGACGCCTCGATGCCAGCATTCGAAGGGACGCTGGCATCAAGAAGCACTACCAACGCTACCTAGGTGGCGTTCACCGTACTCAGCACAGCGGAGCGTGGCCTCCGCAATTAGCTCTGAAAATGTTTCTGAAGTTGATCGCGGAGGCTGCAATTACGACGCGCTGTACGCGCTGATTTGACTCGGTGACGATTCAATTACGTGCTTTGTCTTGCGCGTTGTATTAGTGTGTCAGTTACGTGCTTCGTCTTTCGCGTTGTGCTAGCGTGTGCAGCGTAGTGCAGCTTCCATATGCACGACGGTTGCTCATGGTCATCGACGTTGGTAGTCGTGATGGAGGAGACGTGCCACCAGGCGTCAGCGTGGGTGCATCAACGCCTAAGGGCGCTTTAGCCACAAAACACCAATAGACATTATATATCAATGTGCAATAAACATTACACTACTTCTGTGAAGACACGTTTCACTTTCGTGTTCTATACCGATTCCTATATAAGAGGGATCAACCACATTTTTTTTGCAACATTTCATGGCATCTCATTGTGAACGCCGCTTATAGATGCACATTGGTTTTTTGTCATGCCTTCAAGCATTGTGTGTATTGTAGTGAAGCATATCACAGCACATCTGTCATTTGGAACGCACATAGGACATTTGGCGTTACTTTTTGTCTTATGCTTAATAGCTCAAATTGTTCTAGTTCAGTTGTAACTTGTCTTACGTATGGCTGCATAGCTTTGTTATCTTGCTAGCCAGCAAAATTTTATCTAATTACTCACAAAAGCTTTTTATTTATCCAAATAAAGGTCTGTTTGCAATGTACATACCATGCGTGCTATGCTGCCTTGAAGACAATAATTAAGACAGGCTTAATTGGCTGCTGCTGGCTATTTATTGGCTTTGTGTCATGCTTTACTGTTCAGCAGCATTTACTCATCGTACAGTAATAACAAGGTGCAGCATATAGCTGCTCATTACTGCTGTACTGCCCCAAGTGTTCCAAAAAGACAAATTTTTGTGCTCCAAAAGGCCGGTCCTAAAGTGCTTCAGAACTGCTTTTTTCCTTCCCCAAAAATTGCTCCAAATTTTAATCTAGCTGGACCCCTACTGATCCTGCACTGTGAGTTTATGTTGAAAAGTTCTCGTGGACACTTACTGGTGTAGCTAAGCCTGCTCAGGTGCCAGAAAGAAGGGTGGAAGTAGAGGTGTCTTTGTGTGCATTGCAGGCTACTGCAGATCTCCTCATTCAACGGCAAGATGAATGCGCTCAACGAGGTGAACAAGGTGATCGCCAACGTGTCCTACTATGCCCACCGGCACACTGACGAAGAGGAGTGGCTCACAGCTGAACGCATGGCGGTCAGTGTCTCTCTTTTCACGCATCTGGCATGTTCACCAATGTGCTTTTACTCAGCAATCTTTTTCTTTACTTAATCTGTAAGTGCCCACGTTTAGCGCCACGGTAGGAAGAGGTGACTTTTTTTCAACGAAAATCTTAAAAGGGTGCGGTCTCACGCTCTGATCATGCGCGCCGGATGACCACTGTGGGTTCGAGCACTCCGAGCTGCCATGGGTACAGGGTTGCTGCTTGCACACCTGCTCCAGCCCACTGCGTATGCCGACGCGCCACTGCGCGCGCATGCATGCACCCAGCTGGTCCTAGCTAGGGCAAGGCGACACTGCATGTGCAGCAAGGGAGACCCTCGGCAAAGCTCTTTGGAAAGAAGGAACAACATTTATTAAGCTTGATTTCGATACAACATAAGATTAAACACCACGACAGAATCTGAACCTCATTATACAAAAGCATGGCCAAATGGCTGCCTGTGGCCGCTAACGGCGTACTGCGACAGAGAATAAAGAACAAAGAACCCAGCCTATAGAGCGGCTGCCATCGCGCACTCCTCAGCAGAGAAAACTAGAAAGATGAACAGAGGAACAGATGGGGGCGAAAGGCACTGCCTGAGGACATCGAGACGACAGAAGAGTGCGTGCGACCACCGAGGCTGGGACCCTGACGAGCCGAAGTAACCATCGACCGGCAGAGAGGAACATACGTTGCGACGCCTGGATGTGGTCTCCCCAGGTTCCGTCTTGCGTGTGTGCACTCAGAGCGCATGCAAGGAAGGCCCGGACAGTATTTGCACTATGCAGCAGACACAGCCACGTGCAATTGTAGTGGCTAACTGTAGTGTATAGTGCTATGTTTGCTATGTGCACGTAAGGGCAGGAGTGCACGCTCGCACTCATGGATTTTATCCTGCAACCAGCTTGACCGACAAATAGCAGCCACATCGAAATTGTGCATAATAAAGTACTGTCAATAGCTCGCTGCATGCATTCTTTACCATTCGGCCTTGTGCATATACGGGACTCTAATGGGGCCGAATACGCGCTCCGTAATTATACATGCACCGTGTCCAGTCACAGCACGAGTACCGAAACGTTTCATAACTGTTCTGGCAGCCATCCAAAGCTGTTTCTGACGTGGCTGTGGCCCAGAAAAAAACAAATGAATGTTTGTTTTTTTCGGCGTCGTTCGGGGTAAGATTTCTAATACTTAAGGACATCATCATCATCAGCCTATACTGCAGGATGAAGGCCTCCCCCTGCGATCTTCAATTACCCCTGTCTTGCACTAGCTGATTTCAACTTGTGCCTGCGAATTTCCTAACTTTATCACTCCACCTAGTCTTCTGCCATCCTTGACTGTGCTTGCCTTCTCTTGGTATCCATTCTGTAACTCTAATGGTCCACCGGTTATCCATCCTACGCATTACATGGCCTGCCCAGCTCCACTTTTTCCGCTTAATGTGAACTAGAATATCAGTTATCCCTGTTTGTTCTCTGATCCACACCGCTCTCTTCCTGTCTAATAACGTTAGGCCTAACATTTTTCATTCCATCGTTCTTTGTGTGGTCCTTAACTTGTTCTCGAGCTTCTTTGTTAACCTCCCAGGTTTCTGCCCCATATGTTAGCACTGGTAGAATGCAATGATTGTACACTTTTCATTCAACGACAGTGGTAATCTCCCAGTCAGGATTGGGTAATGCCTGCCGTATGCACTCCAGCCCAATTTTATTCTTCTATAAATTTCTTTCTCATGATCAGGGTCCCCTGTGAGTAATTGACCTAGGACATAGCAGGGAACATTGATGAATTCTACAGCATTAATGAGAGGGAAGCAGTCGTCGTAATGAAGCTGAATAGGAGATATAGATTAAGGGTAGTCCAAGCCTATGCTCCAACCTCCTGTCACTATGATAAAGAAATAGAACAGTTTTATGAAGATGTGTAATTAGCTATGAGAAAGGTGCAAACTCAGTATACTGTAGTCATGGGTGACTTCATTGCAAGAGGGGGCAAAGCAAGCTGGGGAACGAGCAATTGGCAACTACCGCATCGATTATAGGAACACTAAAGGAGAGATGTCAGTAGGATTTGCGGAAAGGAATAAACTCCGAATAAGGAATAGATTCTTCAGGATGTGCAGTAAAAGGAAGTGGACCTGGAAAAGCCCTAATTTAGAAACAATAAATATAAATTAATTTCATACTCTACTAATCACAGCATAGTGCAGGATGTAACAGAACAAGTGACCAGGCCAGCAAGGCGGCCTGGTCACTCTTTATTGCTGTTGCTAAAAAGCCCCACACTTCTTCGTCTTCAGGAGCATCTCCATCGCTTTTTCTTCCTCGGCTAGATTACACTTCCCCTCTTTCTGCGCCACTCCTCCTGGGGTGATAAGGAAGAACGTTGCTTATGGCCGCAAACTCCAGCTGTCCATTATCCATGTAGCCCACAGTCTTGAGTACACCTTGTGGTGCCGACAACTTCACTACTTGAAAAGCTCCAAGAACTGTTGCTTCATTGGCCGCTAGTCCTTTCCGAACGAGCACAAGGTCTTGTAGTCCAACGTCTAGTATATGGTCTTGGCGCCGCTTGTCAAAGTCAAACTTCATGGCTTTTCTATATCTGTGTCGCTCCTCGGATGTTTTGCAACGCTCAGTCAGCATTAGCCTGTCTGCAATTCCAAGCTCTTTGTCTGCAGTTACCTTTTCAACCTCACCATAGGCAGCAAAATATGGACTGCACCCAAGGCTATTTGTGTGTGTCTTGTTATGATTAGCCACAGCTGCTTCTAGGCAACATTTACAGCTGCCCTTAAAACTTGGATACACCGACATGAATTGCTTCAAATCGCGTATCACCCCTCCGCCATTCCATTTGCCTGCGGGTGATAGGGCGCATAACTTCGCAGTGTGACGCCAGCTCTTTGCCCACTCTTGAATCTTTTTGCTAAGGAGTGCAGACCCATTGTCCGATATTGCAACCTTCAAGGAGGGCTCTGACACTACAGTCGCCGACCGTTTATTCGGACTCGACGGGAACCGCGAAAAAATCCGAATAATCGAGAGTCCGAAAAAAAGGATTCGCCAGAAAAAAGTACCTTTATGGTCCCAGTGGACGGAAAAAATTGTCAATGCGCGACTGTACAGAAGCACGCTTACACGCGATCAGGTCAGCCTGATTTGCGAAAGTGTCTGGCTATCGCTATAGACAGAGTCTTGTAATTGCCGCGTCTCGTCGGCGCAGATGGCACGGGAGGCGTCGGAGCCATTTCGCACTACGCGACGACTGGACGAGATCGAAAAAGCAAATCAGGCCTAACACACTAAGCCATGGGTTCTCAAAGTGGGTTCCGCGGAACCTACGGGTTCCGCAGGCCCCTGCTCGGGGTTTCGCGAGCACTGATAAATTTTCCCTGGCCCCGCTCTCGACAAGTGTCTAAAACGGCAAACACGAGGTGCGCTTGATCTAAAGAACCTCCACTACCCATGCCCGAGTGTCAAAAAGCCATGGAGGAAGGAAAAAAAATTTCCTTCTTTTTTTTTTCCTCCATGCAGAAAGCACATCACGGTGCGCAACAGCAACGCGCGAACTGCGCAATAAATACGCAAGCAGCTTGTAGCCACCCAACCTCTCAGAACGGGCAGCGCGCCAAAGCTTTCGCACTTGAATCTCGGAGGCCGTAGCTTACCACCATGCGCCTTTCTCCTATTTGTAGATAGGGTAGGTGCCGATAGCGTGCGCACTGACCTATACGTTGGAGGAAAAATTAAAAAAAAAAAAAAAAAAAACGCGGAGCACCGCAAGTGCGCGCCGCAGAAGAGCAAGAACGGCGTAGCGTCCAACCGAAACGAAGCGGCGCGGTCCGCATCGCCGTGGTCCTCAGCGGCAATCGTACGCGGCACTGAGTGACGTGACTGACAGCAACGCCGAAACGCTTCGTGCCTGATTGTGCCTTTAAAGCCTTTTTATTCTTGCGTTTATCGCCGCGAGCCGCGTCGGCGGCTAGCCGCGTGCTTCTGTAAGTGCGTAGTCGCTATCTCTGATCGCGTCGATAACCACCGCAGTTTCGTCCGCAGCGGTTGCGGCAAATAGTAGTTTCGTTTTTACTCGATGCGCGCATCGGCTGCGTGCCTTCACAACTGCGTAGTCGCCTCCCATGGCAGCGTCGATAGCGACCGCAGTTTCGTCCGCACTTCTTGCAGCGAAAGGTAGTTTCGTTTTGACTTGGTGCGTGCGTGCGTGCGTGCGTGCGTCATCCGCCTGCCTTCTGAACCGCAAGGTCGCCGTCGATGATCGCGTCGATAGCGGCCGCGGTTTCGTCCGCAGCGGCTGCGGCAAGCAGTAGTTTCGCTTTGACTCAGTGCAAAGCTGTCGAAAATAAAAAGCACCGGCTACACCGCGATGGACGGACAATTTGTTGGCGAGCAGCTGAGTGGCGAAAAAATAATCGGGGTGTGCGCCCGTTGTTGCAAAGCGCGTCTCAGATGAAAACGCGCGCCGCGAAGGATGTCGCGAGGCCTTCGCCGCTGCTAGCGCTAATCAGTCATGAGATGAAGAGAATTTCAGCTGACGCACTGGTCTTGTGCTAAATAGAAACATAATTCGGGGTGGGGGGTTTCCTTGGCACTTTATGGAGCTTAGCAGGGTTCCCTGGGATGAACGTACTTGAGAACCCCTGCACTAAGCAAAAGAGCGAGACTTGAAAGGTAGCTGTTGCCAAGGCCTAGGTCACGTAACAACTGACAACGCAAAAGCCGAGCACCGACTTCCAAGCACGCTGGCTTGGCTTGGCCTGGCCTGCTGTTTGGCCGCGGTATAGTCAATGGATACTGGACTGGCTAAATCCGAAACACGACAACCAATAGGTGCAGCCAACAAAAGTATAGCCTTCGAGATCGGCAACTGACACTTGTAGGTGCTGCGTGGATTTAGACAACAGCAATCCTACCATAGCAAGCACGCCCTTTCAGTGCTGGCAACCTAGCAAAATGTAAACATCGCGGCCAGCTTGTCGTGACTAGAGTGACCTAGAATATGGGAGAGTGTCCAAAGCACCGGCTCCGGCGAGGGCCTTTTTCTGTGAACTGCCGCGCCGCGCCGCTGCTGCTCCGGACCCGTGGAAACGGTGTATTGGGGGAACTACAGAATGGGTTCAGGCCAGGCAGACGCTTAGAAGACAATATGTTTGTACTAACTCAGTGCATAGAGATTTCAGTAGCTCAGAAAAGACCTTTATGGGTAGCATTTCTAGATATTAAAGGAGCTTATGACAACGTAGACAGGGAATTGTTGTGGGATATTCTTCAATACGAAGGCATAGATGACGATTTCGTGGAGCTGCTGAGGGAGATATATCGAGACAACCAAGTACAAGTGGCATGGGAAGGCCGAAAAGGAAATGAAATGGTGGGAATTCACCAAGGATTGAAGCAAGGATGCCCTCTGTCACCATTGTTGTTCACGCTTTACGTCAAGGGCATAGAAAGACGACTGGAAAACAGCGAATTAGGTTTTGATTTATCCTACATGCGTAATGGACAAATGGTGCAACAGAAGGTCCCTGGATTGATGTACGCAGACGACATTGTGCTACTAGCGGACAATAAAAAAGATTTACAGATACTTGCGAATATCTGTGGGAACGCAGCGACAAATCTAGGCCTTAAGTTTAGCACAGAGAAATCAGGGATTATGATCTTTAATGAACACACGAGTAACTTCGTGGTGTCAATTCAACAGCAAGTAATACCCATAGTGAAGCAATATAAGTACCTCGGCGTACACATAAACGAAGGAAAGAATTACTCAAGCACCCACCAAGATAATCTGAAAATAAAGGGGCAGCGGAATGCAGCATTAATGAAACACAGAGCACTGTGGGGCCACAATAAGTATGAGGTGGTGCGTGGAATCTGGAAAGGAGTAATGGTGCCAGCGCTAACATTCGCAAATGCCATTATATGCTTAAAATCGGATATATTGGCGGGTTTAGAAGTTAACCAAAGATCAGTAGGCCGGTTGGCATTGGGAGCACACGGTAATACGACAAATGAGGCAGTGCATGGAGACATGGGTTGGGCCTCTTTTGAAGTCA
Source organism: Dermacentor silvarum (assembly GCF_013339745.2). Taxonomy (NCBI): domain Eukaryota; kingdom Metazoa; phylum Arthropoda; class Arachnida; order Ixodida; family Ixodidae; genus Dermacentor; species Dermacentor silvarum. Next base: position 3,785,506 of record NC_051155.1, on the reverse strand, counting down.
GAGAAGCACAAAGCAAAATTAGTTTTGAAGAAAGGCTCAGGAACATGGATGAAAATAAATGGGCGGCTAAAGTGCACAAGTATCTCTACATGAAAAGCGTGGACACAGAATGGAGGAAGAGGTCAAGGAAGTTGGCAACCAAGTACAGGATAATCGAAACTGTAAATAGACAACCAGGGGTCATCAGAAAGAAAGTGAGAGAAATCGAGACCGTGAATTGGATGCAAAGAATGGAAACGAAAAGGACAATGGAGATTTACAAGAATGAGAAGAAAGAAATTAGAAGGGAAAATCTGTACGATAACACAAAGGGCAGTGCCTTGCTATTTGAGGCTCGAGCCGGTTGCCTAAGGACGAAAACATATCGGAACAAATATTCGGAACTAGATGAGACATGTGTATGCTGCAGTAAAGATCCAGAGACCACTCAGCACATCCTAATGGAATGCGACGGGATCCACCCAGCGAGAACCGTAGGTGACGTGCAACTCCCAGAAGCGCTTGGGTTTAAAGTGGAAGGAAACGTAAACAGATCAGCCGTAGAGATCAGCAAGAGACGATTAGAGTACTGGTGGAAAAAAAGCAGGGAAAAGATGGATACGACCTGATCTCTTAAAATCATAGGCAGCGGTACAAGCTAAATTTTTGAAAAAGGTATACAAAAATGCGAGATAAAGAACATGTGTAGTATACCTGATTAAATCAAGCAGGCTAGGTGACTATTTGTCGCCACCCCGTTTCAAAGGGGATGCCAATAAATCATCATCATCATCATCGTGGGCTTTTCGCGCTCGCGAAGCGCGCGGGAAGCGAGGGTCGTCTGCTACGCGCTGTAATTTTTTGCGTTCAATTTCCACGCAAAGCACTTAAAGTCTATTTAACTTGAACAGTGTAGTGCTGCATGGAGATTACCCATCTTTGAGCGTTTATTTGTGCTTGGGCAGTAAGATAATGCAAAAACTAACGTATCAAATTCATCAGCGCGGCCTAGCTCCGGTGCTAGAGTTCGGGAACGGTATTACGGCAACGGCGCGTGCGTAGACACGCGCTAAATGAGCCCGCGCAAGGAAAGAACGTAAATAAAGAAACGTTATTCGCATGGGTACGCGGGCAATAGCACCTTGCTTGCAAGAAAGAGTAACGAAAAAAGTAAATTACTCGCGCAGTCAAGTGAAAAACTTACGTGCGTGCAGTGACCGCTTCGCTCACCATTACGCGTTTTCGTTCACGGTCAGTAGTAGTGGAATATGCCTATTCGAATATTTTTTAGCCACGACAATATTTCATTATGAACAGACCAGACTGAGAAGGTGTAAGGGAAGCAAGAGAAAGAGCAGAGACGGCCCTAACGCCACAATATTGTTGGCTTATTTCGCTTCAAAGATTGCGTACACGAACAATTCTTGCTGTACGCTATCTCTTTAATGCAAACTTCGCGCATGATGTACCTTAAGGTTCACCGTGAGCGAAGCTTTTTTCAAATTCAGACATTCGAAAGAAAAGCCATTCGATGCAGCCAATATAGCTAAACAAATATATTTTTTCTACATTGAAGTGAATAGATAGCTACTACTGGCCTAACCATTTACTAATTTCTCATGTAAAAGTTATTGCTGGAATAGCCTTGTTTTAATAATCCGTGAATCCTCTCTGAAATTACCAACATGTAACTTCTCATTATACCATACTTATTGCGTAGCGTGTGTTTTTTTACGTAAACTAACAAGCATTCATGGCGCGTGACGATGTTTGTGTTTGCAATTATATTGAGGGGAAAATCGTCTTGAAAATTACTGTCTGATGCACTACAAATTTCACAATGGATCTACATATCCCTAAAATAGTTACCTTCAATAACAGCAAGAAATGAAAAGTTTATGTTCTGGTGATTTGTTGCCCCTTTCATTACGTAACTACAAGTACGTAGTTATTGATCAGTAAGTATATTTGCTGTGTACGAACCAGCGAGCATACGCAATAAATATTGCTAAAGTTACTTTCATGTTAAAATTCACTTAGTGTTTGCGCTCTTGCAACACAAGAAGGCGAAAGACGAGTTGCACATACGTAATCCGTCATGTTCGTTTTCTGACGCGTCGCTTGCTCGTAATTATGAAATGAGGCATACGTATACAATGTTGCACTGTTAGCGTTTCATTTATTTTGGCTTGTCTTGTTTCTTGCCGCGTAAATTTCTCGCGTACCCTTTACCTATACACGCCGTGCTATAGCTTAGTGGCTTTGGTAGGTTGTGCTGCTAAGCTCGAGGACGGGGGTTCGATTCCCGGCCACGGCGGCTTACATTTCGATGGAGGCGAAATGCACAAAACACCCGTGTACATAGATTTAGGTGCACGTTAAAGAACCCCAGGTGGTCGAAATTAACGGAGCCCTCCACTGCGGCGTCTCTCATTGCCATATTGTGATTTTTGGGTGTAAAACCCCAGAAATTATCATTACTATTATTACCCTTTACCTGTGCTCTCCATTCTTCATGATCGAGATTGGCATTCAACACGTTTTTATCGTCACACCCACAGCATCAGAGGGATTTCTGGCCGTCGTCATGTGACCACACGTCATATTGTTATCGTTAATCGTGACGTGAGTGCAAGTATGTGAAGTTACTAATGCCATGACCCATCAGCCATCTTAGTCGCACATTTGTGCCTTTCCACACTATACTTTGATATACCAAGTGAAGGAGCCGCGAGAGTTACGCGGTTTGTATTTATGTTTGGTACCGCGGCATCGGCCAACAGACACATTCCGCTTCCCAGGAGCGCAGTTAAGGATTTCGCCTTAATAAGGAAACACCAGAGTGCTGGATGCAGTCTTGTAAAGCAAATCGAATGCATGAAATAAAAGAAACGGTTATAAGGTGCAAAAGCGTTAGCATTAGTTAGCCTTATCTGCTACGTTCTCTTGGTTATTATCGCGGTCTCCAGCTTATTTTCTTCTGCAGCACGTTCACGTTGCTCATTCCACGCATAACTAAATGAAGTAAGCGCGCGGAATGCGTTACTCAAACAGCCGCGTAAGCGCGGATCAAGCGAGCTAGAAGGAAATAGACAAAATAGCCATATTCACAGCCGGCAAACGCGTTCTCTGTGTGGTGAGTCACTGCGGTATTACCTTGCGGTTACGTGGTACTTAATATATCCGAAATTATCGCGATTTTGGCTAATAGCAACCAAAATATCAGGCTCGTAGCAGACGCCCGCCGCCTTGGCGCGGCTTCCGCAGCGGAGAAAGCCCACGGGTCCGGTACAGCAGCGCCGCGGCGCGGGAGTTCACACAAAAAGGTCCCCGCTCCTCCCATGCATTCGCGCGGCGCTTTGGACACTCTCCCATATTCTAGGTCACTCTAGTCGTGACCGTATCGTGGCGTTCGACGTCGCATCTGACCAGGCCGCCGGAGTCCGAAAAATCGAACGGCGCGCTGTAGAGCGTCCGAACTATCGGTCGTGGTTATACATTACTTCAATGGGAGGAGTGGCGGTGCCGCGAAGGTGTCCGAATAAACGAGCATGTCCGAATTTTCAGCGTCCGAATAAACGGTCGGCGACTGTATTTGCGTCTTCCTTGCTGGGCCGTGCTGCCTGGAGATTTCTTTCTCAGCTTGGTGTGTGACTTCAGAAGGTTTGTCCGAGTGTTCAGGCAACACAAGCTCATCTTGTCTTGGCCAGTACTTTGCTTTGTTTATGTGGCACAAGTGGCATGACCTCACATAGTTTTCAGTGTCTCTTTTCCTGTGTTTCCATCTAAACCTCTGAAAAAATCTTGTTGTACGTTGTGGGAACCCTCGGGTCCCATAACCGCCGCACGGGCAGCGAACGTCGCGTCAAGCGCATGCGTGCCAGGGAGAGTTGGGAGAGGGGACGGGAATCGCAAGCGCTATCAGCGCCACCGGGTGGGTCACGTGAGATCCCGCTGATATCGCTCGGGTCTCTTTGGTCTCCAGCAAGCGGCGACGGCGGAAGTCTCCGCCGTCGCTCCCGTATTCCCGCACGTGATTAGTCAACCGCGTTCTTGCCGCGGCAAACGCCGCGGCCCCCCCGTATTCCCCAGTTGGTAAGTCGGAAGCCCTTCTTTACCTAGTGTATTATTCTCTTCGAGGGAACCCTCAGCGATACCAACTATAGCTAGCTGGCCTGCTCGAAGTGTTAGTTGCAGTCGTAATAAATGCTTTCCGAGTGTACACGTGGTTGTCGTCTATTGTTTCCTCGAGCTTGTACCGGACCGCGGTTGATGCGCAGGCATGCGCCAACCGCGGGGCTCGGTGTGTCGAGGCAGAGGGCCATTGGCATCCCCCCATATCCCGACAACGTGCGCCAGAAACCGTTGTGGCCGCCGGACTCTGGAGTGCCGTGGTACAAGTGAAGTATTTTTGAAACAAGAGTCTCGGGTACCGTGAACTCTCCATCTTCAAAATATAGGCCATCACATCCTTCCCAAAGTTTGGTCATGTTAATCATCTCATGTGGCAATTCAATTGACAACCGAGAGAGTGCTTCTGCATCTGTCAGGTGGTGATGAAAAACTTCGAAGTCATAATGTTGTAGTTCATTTATCCAATGAGCAAGCTTCACTCTGTGTTCCGACATGTTCAGGATTACGGTAAGTCAGGGCTTGATGATCTGTATGTAATTTCTCCCATCGATATACAGTCGAATCCCCCTACAATGAATGCTGCTACAACAAAATTTCCGCCACAACGAAGATTTTCCGATTCTCCCCGTCAGCTGCCCATAGAAAGTAATACAAAAACAGTCTCTCCATAATGAAGGCGTTTTATTCGGTATTTCTGCTCCAACGAACTTTTCGAGAACGCAACTGGGACTGAATTGAAATTGGAACTGCGGAGTAGTCAAATTAGAAGGACCTTCCAAAGCTGTGACGATCGTATGTCCGCTTGAACAAGGTTTTCGCGAACGAAATCAATTTCAAAGTACCGATTTACGCCACTGCAATCCATAGCCACGCGTGGTCATCGCGCACCTGCAGGAAGCTGCACGGGATCACCACAATCGCTGCCGTTTTCTGTGGTGTGTGTCCAGTCGAAATGGCTATGCCAACACGTATGATCGCCGAGGCAGAAAGCTGAAGGAAAAAATTCGCAGTTTCACCCTAAAGGCGAAACATCGATTGCGATAACAGATTAGTAGACAGCTATACGAACTAAGAATCGTAGCTTTGTCAGCTGTATAAACTTGTAAAGATTCGCTTACTAACTAAATTACCATGCACGGTGTCGCGCGCGCACAGGTAAACAGGAGCACATCTTGCTCGATGACCTCGGAAACTCGGTGTCCACACCCTGGCATTCCAGACTGTTGACACTGAGTTTCTGTGTGAGAAGGCGTGAGCAGCGAGCGAATTGGCCTTCGTGCCGTCTCTCACTTCAACGCGAACTAAACGTAGAAAGCACAGCGCACACACTCTACCAGCACTAGTTGCACTTTGCCCACATCGCAGATCGCTTTGAAGATGAGGCCCACGCGGCCGCTCACTTTGTGGACGTCGCATATTGCTTTCACGATAGCGCCTAGACTAGTACACTCAAAAGCGCCCGAGCGGCCGCGCCGCAGCCGCTGTTGTCAAGATGCTAACGTCTCAACGTCTGGGGAAAATGACAACCCACTAGACACACTGACTCCGGTGACTGCTTTGAACGTAATGGATCCTTTTGACCTCATCTTAAAAGTTATCAGAGCCCATGATAGTGACATTGCGATGGCTGTTTTAACGGACTGTGAGGCTCGCGTAACGCCTTTGCTTGCCGTGAAGTGAAATCCAGGCTGACCGACTTCTAAAAATAAAACTTTCGGTAAGCGCTGTAGTCTCCGGGTTCTCTCAAGCCGCCTTTGTCGTAAGGCTTAGGCTTGACGGCCAACTCCCTTGTGCTTGCCTTGTGCTACCGGAGTTCGGCGGTACAAGGACAGGCAGAAACACGAGAGCACACGATAGCGTAACAAGTATAAAAAGGGTTTATTGCTCCATGGGAATTCGCGTGGAAGCAGGCTATAGAGTCGACCTCGATGTTTGTCGGGGCCGATAGTGGTCGAACGAGGTAGGGCGCGACAAAGGAGGGGAACGAGATGGTTACCTGAGCTCCGTCCTTCGTCGCGGCTCGCAGTCGTCTGTATTTCTCCGGCGTGCGCCGGTCGCGCCGATCGCGACCGCCCCGCCTCATTCTGGGCTCGGTCCAATGAGCGCGGGGCTCCGCATACACGTCACCGCTGCGTTTGCAACCGGTTTCCAAGAGCATCGCGCCATCGCACGAAAAGCCGTTTGGCTCCCCGAACGGGAAGAGGGAAAAAGGCGTCTGCTCTCCTCACTTCCGTGGCGCGCGTAAGGACGCGGGAAAATATGAACCTTGATAATTCCCACAGCACAAGCTTGCAATGTTTGCCGACTTTGTTATCAATATGCAATGAAATTCTCATAATTCAAACCGTTTCAGTGCAGGTGCCGAAAAATTTGTGTTTTGCGATCGGCATAGGCCGCAATGTACGAAAATAGCTGCAACAGCGGCGCGAAATGCATTCTCTCGTGAAGTTGACACTTATTGACCACGTTCAGTACGTCTCAACCTTTGCCCCCACGCCATTGCACAGGTTTCCTGGGCGATTGTTTCGGTTTCGTTCACGGCTTTGCCATTGGGCGTACGTATATACATAATAATTTCGTGTCAACGAAATTCCTCCACAACGAAATTCTTCGCATGTCCCGTGAATTTCGTTGTACCGGGACTCGACTGTATGACCGAAAATAGCGCACCGCCATTAAAACAGTCAGGGCCTCGTTCTTGGTTGTAGTACAATTACCGTACAATTACCTTGACGAGGGCTGAAGGCAGGCGCGGATCCAGGGGGGATGTCCAGATGTCCTGACCCCCCCCCCCCCTCTCAGATTTCTGCATCACCCCTCGCCGACAGGGTGATGGCCCTGTCCTAAAAAATGTGGCCACCAGCATTCTTCAAAAGTATTTTTCACAAGTACGAGTGGTAGCAGCCATGTAGAAGTAAAGCTAGCAGGCTTGCAAACTTAGCTGTTTTCTGTAGGGGTGTGGTGTCGCGAAGTTGCCGTAGTTATTTTTCCTCATGAACACCTTGGACCATGAACACCTTGGACGAAGCAAGGATAGTAGTTTAATTCACCGTATAAAGTTGTAAACATTCGCTTACTAACTAAATAGACATGCACGGTGTCGCGCGCACAGGTAAACATGAACACATATCGCTCGATGACCGCAGAAACTCGGTGTGAAAACGCCGGAATGAGAAAGTGCACCAGCAGCAGCGGCCAAATTGACCTTCGCGCTGTCTCTCGGCTCGCTTCAACGCGAACTAAACGTCGAAAGATGTGGGGTCTCACACGGGCTCTTGGGACAAAGGAATGACAACACAGTAGTGCAAACAATCAAAAGGGCATTTATTGCGCCTTTTATATGCTAATGCACACTAGCCAAATTACTACCAATAGAACATTCCCATGGGCGCTCGACAAATCAAGGAAGTCCGACTCACCGTGACCGGATAGCGAGCGAATATGTTTGCCCCATGCTGTGACACCATCGCCTAGTCGTTCACGTGTACGGTCACGCGAACGGTCGCGCGTTCGAACGATCCATGTTCGTCCATACCGGTGTCCTGCTCTTAGCCTCGCGAGACGGTCCCGCGAAGCGTTCGTGCGTGTTGGTCGCCGATCCCAAACCAAAGAGCCTTTGACCTTTTTCTCCAAAGTCACCCCGCCGTTCGGTGGCGTTAGCATCGCGACACTCGTGCCATCTCTCGCAATGCGCCGCAACCACCACAACCGCCGCCTGCACTTTAGCCACGCGGTGAAGCCGGATTACAGGAGATGCGTGAGAGTCGCGCATCCCCACAACCTTAACTCACTACACATACTCCGGTGAAACATGTCACACGGTCAATCAACGTGCGCGTCGCGAACAAAAGTTAGTACATGCGACAGTGGCCGCGCCGAAGAAATGTCCACATGTTATCCACAACATGCGAGCCGACATTGTCTCTGGGGTTCACCGCTGGCGTCCGTTGGTCACAGCACCACCTCTGCAGATTCAATGGCACTACTTTAGCCCAGGACTCCGGAAACGGCGACGTAGAAGTCGGCAAAAGCAAGCGTCGCTCGAGCCGACGTGCCCTGCCGGCTCTTTTCCCAGCCGCCGAGTGTTGCAAGCAGGACATAGGCGGCTGTTGAAGTCGCTGCGCCGAACTGGCCTCGGGCATCTCCATTGCCACGGGTGGCTTCTTCGTAGGCCGGGGCAGCAGCGCAGACGATGTGCAGGTGATGGCAAACCAGGGGTGACTCCGCTCACGCTGTGTACACTCAACGCACTCGGCAAACACTAAAGTAGTGCAAGGGAGAGGAATTCGGCATACGCATCGCCCACGTGGTACGATGTTCAATTCGGCTAGCAAAATTTCAGACAACATTTCAGATGCTAAGTTCACGTGAACAAAGCTTACTTTCTTGAGTCAAACGAGAATTTCAATTCGTGCGAGGCGAACTAATGAGGGAAACAAAATGCGACACCTCAACACTGCGGTCCACCAGGTTGTGTCCCTCAACGTGCGACAGGCGGCTTTGTAAAGCCTTAGGCCTAATGCGTCGCTACTTTGACAACAACCGGCATCCCCCCCCCCAAGAAAACATCACCCAAAATGGGCACAACAGGAAGCCGCGAGGAGACGTTAGCTCTGTGAGGTGGTCCTACCCCGCTCGGTGCACACAGCCTCCGAGTTGACGGCATCCACCGTCCCAGACGGTGTCGGAGCGCCCGGTGCCAGGCCGCAATACCAGTCAGCCCATAGCGGCACCCGTGGCCCGCGGCCACCCGGCTCCCTGAGCCGCGACTTCTGAAGTCAAAGAGATAGAAGAAGCTATTTACATAAGAAATTCGGACCACCCACGAAGCTTCCGTACTCACTCGCTGCAGGCTTGCCAATGCTCCGCGGGCGCTAGGCCTCGCTCTCCCAGGATGCAGACCACGGGGCTCTCGTACCGACGAGTGTACAGTACTTCAACAGAACACTCGCGAAAAGGCTAAGCATGTTGAAAAGTTCAAACACGCTACAGCAACCGTCGCCTCGCTCAAGAAAGCACGCCACCGACACTAGCAATAAAAATCCACGCTAGGAATACGCTTCGGTTGAAACAAAGGTTGTCTCGAACCGAGCAAAACTGTCAAAATTATCGTCCAATGCACACGCTGCCACCTCCTCCTGCGGGCGCTCGCCGTCGCTTGTGCATGGAGCGCACGCGGCGGGAGCAGGGCGGACACGGGAGAAATGCACTTTGCCCTCTCCCGGTTCTCGCTCACGATGCGCGTGCCCGCGCAGGAAGAGGGAAAGTTTCCGGCGGGCGAGGAGGACATTCCCCTCCCGAAAAGGTAAAAAGGTGTAAAAGAGCGCGACCGAGAGACCCCCGGGTCTCTCTGACCTCGCTACTCCTGACCCGCCCTTACGGATATACCCGCTGCAACCCCTGAGTGACCTCATTTGCGTGACTTCTACACGCAACGGGGCAAGCCTATTTAGTACTTATTATACAGAGTGCACTTCCCTCTGCAAGTGTGTTTTATTGCCCACAGCAATAAACGTTGTTGAGTTGACTCGCTTGTTGCCTTATTCGCCCGAACCCTACGTAGCTGCGATTATACGTGCTACGGGTTGGGGAAGACCCCCACAAAGCAGAGCGCATACGAAACTACCGGTACTCGGCGCATGCACTTTGTCCCCATTGCAGATCGCTTTGAAGATGAGGCCCGTGCACTTCGCCCGCATCGCAGAGCGCTTTCAAGATAAGGCGCAGCTGCGCTGTGAGCAGCAGGTGACGAAGCAGAACGCACCCCCCTTTCCCCCCCCCCCTCTCCGTGGCCTCGTGCGCGCGAAAGATGACCGCGCGCTTCCGGCCTGCCTTCCTCCCTCGCGTTCGCTACATTGAGCCACGATTGCCAGCCCCCCTCGTACGATGTCACTCACGCACACAGCGTATGGTGCGTGGCAACGATATTATGGTCGTTGGACTTTATACGGAACCTCACGGTGACGACGACTGCAGAAGTGCACTTGGGGTGTCATTTAATTGCCATCGCAATAAAGAATCTAGTTAGAGAGGAGTTAAGAGCAAGCGCAGATGGAATATCTGGGTCTTTCACCTCGAAGTAACACGTGTTGATACCCGCCGCGGTAGCTCAGTCAGCTAAGGCGTTGTGCTGCTGAGCTCGAGATCGCGGGATCGAATCCTGGCCGCGGCGGCCACACTTCGATGGAGGCGAAATGCAAGAACGCCCGTGTGCTTGCGTTGTAGTGCACGTTAAAGAACCCCAGGTGGTCAAAATGAGTCCGGAGCCCTCCACTACGGCGTGCCTCATAATCAGAACTGGTTTTGGCACGTAAAACCCGAGAAAGAAGAGCACGTGTTGATGACGTACAGAGCGGTCCACTTAACACTGGAGCGCGTGGCCGGCGGCTGCAACGACTGTCTCGAAGGCGCAGTGAGTGCTGTGGGCGCTGCTTTTTCATCGTCTGCTACCGTCTGCTTCCGCGCTTCGGATCGTCGCGAAGCAAGCAGCTCACGTAATTCATATTTAAAAGCAGCCACTTTCCTTCCAGCTGGAAGGAAAGTTACTGGATTGATTTATAATGAGATAAATTCCCTAAACGTCAGCAGCATTGACGCTGCCGTCTTTTGTTCGCCTTCTCGTTTCATAAAGATTTGCCTGCTTCAAAAATTTGTTACTGTGCTCGTCGATTCCAATGATTCAACGATAGCTTGAGTGATAGCTCCTCAAAAACTCCAAGAACTAATTGACAACATGACCAGGTGCATCCAAATATCTTTCTTAAAAGCGGTAAATGAAGTAGTCTAACGTACAATGGGCGAAAAATGACATAAAAAGCATTTATTTAGCTGAAAATTGTTTTCAAGTGGTACTCTTGCGGACTTTTTTTTTTTGCATTGAGTCTATGGAAAAGGAAGCAAACGTTCACACATTGTTCCCGAGTCTTAGACTCAGAAAGATGAACCAATTACACTTAGATAAATGATCAGGCACAGCCGCCAAGCACGTGGCTGTGTTGGGCAACGTCCTTTTCCTATAACTTTGGAGAAACCTATACCAGGCTTCTGTACAGGTGTTGCACTAGCCGTATAAGAAGTGGGTTTATCGTGAGCAGAAACAGTGAATTTCGGTAAAGAAAAAAGACTACTATCATCATCATCATTGACAGAAGCTGACCCCCCCTTAGAAAAACCCTGGATCCGCCCCTGGCTGAAGGTATAGGAATAGTAACCTATCACTCATAGCTGCTGACTTGGGGAAGATCGTGTGTCTTTTTATTATAAAACTGCCCCAGTACCATAGTTAGTTGCATCAGTATTCATCTCAAGTCGAGTATCGTAAGTACTGGGTCAGATGATATTCCATGTACGAGTTCTTGCTAGGCTGCCTCAGATTCTTTGACCAGAGAAAAGGGACCCCATTTTCGGTCAGTTCTGTCAAGCTCCTTGCTCTTTTAGCAAAATCTTTGATAAATGCTCTGAAGTGGCCAGCAAGTCCAAGGAAAACTCTGAGTGAATGCAAATCATGTGGCTTCTTAAGCTTCGAGATTCGTTGCACCGACTCTTGTTTGGTGCAATCGGTGGCATCATCAAACACCCTTTCAAGAAAAACTACCCGAGACTTGAAGAATTCACTTTTCTTTTCATTTATCTTCAGATCTGCATCACTATGCGCTTGCAGAACAGTGGCCAAATGTTCAGAGTGCTCTTTTTCCGACCTCGAGTAGACTATATTATATGTGATACAGAGTGCGAAGGGCGAGTCAGTAAGACGAGCAACTATTTACAGGTTATATTTACAACAGCGGTTGCAGCGCTGACCGGTTAGATTCACAGCACGAGCCCAGTTCATTCTTCCTCTTTTCTCGAGTGATGGCGCCCGCGCGCCTCGTTCGAATAATAAAATACCACACGCGTGTAGCAATATCATCAATATAGACCTTGCAAAAGAGTCCAAGATGTGACTTAAAAACGTTATTCCTCATCTTTTCAAACCAAGCTAGCAAATTCTTCCAACCAAAAGGCAGTCTATTATATTCATATATGTCGAAAGGTGTCACAAATGCTGAAAACCTTTTGGTCTCCTCTTCTAAATGCACTTGCCAAAAGCCCATGCAAAGATCCAAGCAAGAGAAAATGCTGCAGCCACCAGTTTCATTGATACTTTTGTTGATGTGTGGCATCGGGAAAGGGAACAGGTCAGTTGGTTAATTTGCCTGTAATCGGTGCAAAGCCATAGCTTCTTATCCCGTGACATGTTGTAAGGCTTGCGTTTCACAACTGTTGTATCTTGCAGCTCAAACGGTACTTTAAACTTGGATGTAGCCTTAGGATAACCTCCTACACAGAGGAGCTCCGGGTACATCCTGGTGACATCATCCGCTGTAGCGGGCTTCCGAAGGCTATCACTTCGTAGGGAGAGTGATGATAACTGACTATCAGTTTGAGTAATAACTTGGCCATCCCAGTAAAGATTTAGACGGAGCTCTTGCATTACTGGCCATGACAAAAGCATTTGATATTTTACTCAATCGAGCACCAGCACTTTTGTTGCGATACTCTTGCCCTGACACGTGACGATTACCTCCGCCCACTCATCGTGCACTTGCTTTTTGCTGTCATATCGATACATACTGACTGGGAAATCATTTACTGGGTTCAAGTCCGGAATATGTTTCTTGTTCACAACAGTGATGGAAGCTCCACTGTCAACCAACGCGCTGACCTCTTTTCCATTTACATGCACCGGAACATACACCAAGTTGATACTCCCCACAAGAAATATTATTGCGATAGCAATTATATGGACACTGCAAAAGCAGATTTCTGCCGTCGGCGTCGCCGTCGCCGTGAGGTTCCGTATGACGTCAATGGAGATGAAATCGTCGCCGCGCTCCGAACGCTGTATGTGCAAGTGAAAGGGCGCGAGGGACGCGCGCTTTCACGGGGAGTGAACGCACGGCGGAGAACAAACGCGCGTTCTGCGCTGTGCTCCCTAAGGGCTGCAGAAGTAGGCGTCTCTTTCCTCCTCTACAATCACCATATATGTAGAGCAAACGTGCCTTCTTCCGACGCCGAACAGGCCGTGGGGGAGGGGGGGGGGGGAGGGAAGGGAGGCGACGTTTAGCTGCGGCACCAAGTGCTTATTTATATCAGAGGCTCCGGCAACAGTCACCAACGCCGCACGCATTTTGAGCGAACGCGGACAAAACGCCGACGGCGTCGACAACAGTTCTGCGTGTTGCCGGTGCTGCTGCATGTCCAAGTTTATACAGCTGATAAAGCTAATATCATTACTCCGTATAGCTCTCTTCAAATTTGCTATTCGAAATTGATGCTTCGCCTTTCAGGTGAAACTGCGATAACTTTTTTTTGTGTTGCAGTCGCAGTGAGTTAAAATCATAGGTCTGGTTAGCTGCCTTCCTGCTCTCCTCCTGATATGCAACTTGCTTATTCAGGGCAGCCACTTCATCTCGGGATTTCACACTATGTACAGTAGAACCTTGCTGATACGTTCCCGCTTAATACGATTTCCTGGCTCCTACGTTCGCAATCACGAAAAATAAACATAACCCCATAGAGGAATGTGTTAACACATTCCGGTGAATACATTTATAATAGGCGGCGCGCTACGACTCGCCGAGGTCGTAGCGGAGGTGGTGGCGGACGAGGCGCCTGAAGATGGCGGCGAGAATGAAGGCTTGCACCCACCGGCTACCTTCGCCGAAGCCCTTGCTGGCCTGGAAGCCTTAGAAAACTTATTTCGCATGAAAGACAACGAAAATTCAGACAAGGGTCTGCAATGTGCACAAAAGGAGTTGTTCCTGTCTAAGGGTGCGAGGCACCAGCAGAAAATACAGTCGAATCTCGATAATTCGAACTCAAAGGGGCCCCAAATTTTGTTCGAAGAAAAAGAAGGACTTATTTTTGGCGTATTTGTGCACCATAACGCTACGTACGAACGGTGTGAGTCGTGAAATATTGCGGCGCGCAAGCGCATAGCGAGGGAGGGCCACGAAACTGCCCACGCCGGCCAACGATAGCGCCTCTTCCTCTTCACAACCACAGTCTCTCTCTCTGTCTCGCATCCCGATAACGGCAGTGAACGAAACCTCAAGGAGCGGGCCAAGCCTGCATGCCGACGCACGCGCGCGGAGACCGTCGAAGGTGAGGAGGGCGGCAGGGAAGCGTATTTGGCCTTGGCAACCCCGTCGCTTTGGTGGCTCCCCTCGCCTTCCCTCTCAACTCTCCCTCGTAGCTCCCTCACCTTCGACTGTCTCCGTGCGTGCCCGCCGGCCCGGCACCAGCTTATCCCGCTCCCCGAAGTTTCGTTTTCTGCCGTTGAAGCGAGCGTTGGCCGGACTGGGCCTCCACGTTGCTTCCCTCTGCGTCGCAGCTGCTGTGTTGGCTGAGACGTCGGCGCATACACGCGTGTTCCGGTGCGACGCTGTAACGGCGACCGTACCATTTGAGAGAAGAAATTTTCGCCGTGGTATTTTTTTCTTTCTGCTTTATTTCTCCGCGCGGCGTTAAGGGCTCTCTCCTAAGCTTTTGCTTTATGGCAGTGTCTGAGCATTGCCAGTCAGAGGCGCCTCCACGGGATTTGGCATGCTGCTGAGAGCATTGTCGGTGCGCGCTTATGTTCGAATTAACCGTCGCAAATGATTTCGCGTTCGAATTACCGAGCGTTCTCACCCATTGGAATACACATAAATTTGATGGGACCACAGCGTCAGTTCTGATTAATGAGATTCGACTGTAACTATGTTTTGCAAGAAATAAATGTTTTCTGCCTTTGCACCTCAATATGGGCTTGTGAGCTTCAATTTTTACTGGATTCGGATCGTACGTTTATTTGTCGCGTATTTTTTGAAAACGTATGAACGAGGTTCTACTGTAATTCTGCTCCTCCGTATACCTTGCTGACACTATCATAACTGCTCACAGCTTGCTCAACATTAGAGAGTTTTAGCTTGTCCGGTAATCGGGTAAACGCGAGCGGACCGGGCGTTGGGGCGGTTTGCCGGTACCGTAAACGTGAGCAGCCTGTATGGTGCTACCACCTGGTGGCGCAGAAATCTGACAAAAAACTGCTAATATTGCAGTAACCATATGTATTCTACTTCTCTGCTGGTGGAAATTTTCGGTGGCAACACGATTACGCCACTGTCGAACATTCACACCAGCAGCGAAGTAGAATACACTTGGTTACTGCAATATTAGCTGTTTTTGTATGTTTTATTTCTGCGCCACCAGGTGGTAGCACCATACAGGCCGCTCACGTTTACGGTTCCGGCAAACCGCCCCAACGCCCGGCCCGCTTGCGTTTACCCGATTACCGGACAAGCTAAAACTCTCAATTATTACACAGCTCTTTCATATTCTGCAATAACTCATCTGTGTTGTTTGATTTTCGAAGCTGAACACGACACCACATGTCTTCTGGAAGTCCCAGCATAATGAGCAGAACCAGTGAAGCCTGGGATAGAGCAGAGTCAGCTAAATGCAGCAGTCTCCCTTTTTATAAGACATAGTCAAGAACGGGCGTGGAGTTGTACTTGTAAGATATAGGCGGTTTCATCCAGCGCCACCGCGCTCTGGCAGCGCTGTGTGCCGGCATCCGGCGCCCCTAGGAAACTTCCAGTAGCCGTACCTTTTGCTCGTTTTTGCTGGTATTTGTTCGTTTGCGCGCTCGTCCTGCGCATATTTTGTGTTATTTTTCGGTTATATCGATATAAGTGCGACTTGTGGTGTCGTGGAGTAGAGGTAGAACACCCGACTTCAAATCTGAAGGTCGTAAGTTCGAATCCTGCTCCATTCCACTACATTTTCAGGCATGGAGTGGTGCCTGACACCGGCAAAGAAAAAAAAAAATACATATTGCCGAGAGCTAGTGGGGCTATACTAGTTCAGGTGCAACCAAACTAGGCAGGCCCACTAAGCTTCATCAAAGTCACTCCCTCACCAGAACAGGAATTGGCCTCCCTGGTGCAGTATTCGGCCACTACCTCCCTCATGAATCCGACAATTAACCCATGGCCCTCAGTTCCCAGTGGCTGCGTAGCACCTGACCAAGGCAGCGGTCAGACCTGCTACGCGGCAGAGGGTGCTAAGAATCTCTGGGTCAAGACAGGCCGCCAATGGAAACTGAACCTGGCAACGTTCAACACGCGCACCCTCTCGAGTGAGGCTAGCTTAGCAGGACTATTTGAGGAATTATCAGGCATTGCCTGGGATATTATTGGCCTTAGTGAGGTTAGAAGAACTGGTGAGGCTTACACAGTAGTGACTAACGGCCACGTCCTCTGCTACAGAGGTCTTCCAGATAAGAAAGAATCCGGGGTAGGATTTCTAGTGCATAACAACGTAGCGGGCAACATTGATGAATTCTACAGCATTAATGAAAGGGTAGCATTCGTCGTAATAAAGCTGAATAGGAGGTACAAAATGAAGGTAGTACAAGCCTATGCCCCAACCTCTAGTCACGATGATGAAGAAATAGAACAGTTTTATGAAGATGTTGAACTAGCAATGAGAAAGGTGCAAACTCAGTATACTTTAGTCATGGGCGACTTCAATGCAAAAGTGGGAAAAAAAGCAGGTTGGTGAGCAAGCCATTGGCAACTGTGGCATCGATTCTAGGAATGCAAGAGGAGAGATGTTAGTAGAATTCGCGGAAAGGAATAGGCTCCGAATAATGAATACCTTCTGAAGCGCAGCAACAGGAATGAATGAAATCGTAACTAGGCTGATCTCAGAAGCAGCAATTGAAGTGGGAGGTAAGGCACCAAGGCAACCAGTAGGTAAGCTCTCCCAAGTAACAAAGGACCTAATAAAGAAACGACAAAACATGAAAGTGTCCAACTCAAGAGATCAGATAGAATTCGCTGAACTGTCAAAACTGATCAACAAGAAGAAAGTAAGGGATATTCGAAATTATAACGTGGGAAAAATTGAGGAAGCCGTAAAATATGGACGCAGCATGAAATCAGTAAGAAGAAAACTAGGCATAGGACAAGGCAAGATGTATGCACTGAAAGATAAGCATGGTAATATCATCAGCAATTTCGATGACATAGTAAAAGCAGCAGAAGAATTCTATACTGACCTGTACAGTAGCCAAAACAGCCAAGCTACTTCCATTCGAAATAGTGATGAACCGGATACAGAAGCTCCTTCTATAACTAGCGATGAAGTTAGAAGGGCCTTGAAAGACATGACCAGGGGAAAAGCGCCTGGAGAAGATGGAATAACAGTAGATTTAATCAAAGGTGGAGGAGATATCATGCTTGAAAAGCTTGCGGCCCTTTATACGCAATGCCTCACAACTTCAAGTGTACCAGAGAGCTGGAAGAACGCCAACATTATACTTATCCATAAGAAGGGAGACGTTAAAGAATTGAAGAATTACAGACCCATTAGCTTGCTTTCAGTATTGGGAAAAATTGAGGAAGCCGTAAAATATGGACGCAGCATGAAATCAGTAAGAAGAAAACTAGGCATAGGACAAGGCAAGATGTATGCACTGAAAGATAAGCATGGTAATATCATCAGCAATTTCGATGACATAGTAAAAGCAGCAGAAGAATTCTATACTGACCTGTACAGTAGCCAAAACAGCCAAGCTACTTCCATTCGAAATAGTGATGAACCGGATACAGAAGCTCCTTCTATAACTAGCGATGAAGTTAGAAGGGCCTTGAAAGACATGACCAGGGGAAAAGCGCCTGGAGAAGATGGAATAACAGTAGATTTAATCAAAGATGGAGGAGATATCATGCTTGAAAAGCTTGCGGCCCTTTATACGCAATGCCTCACAACTTCAAGTGTACCAGAGAGCTGGAAGAACGCCAACATTATACTTATCCATAAGAAGGGAGACGTTAAAGAATTGAAGAATTACAGACCCATTAGCTTGCTTTCAGTATTCTATAAAATATTCACCAAGATAATTTCCAATAGAATCAGGACAATACGATGGACCATATCCATGCCATCAATCAGGTAATCGAGAAATCTGCGGAGTACAATCAACCTCTCTATATGGCTTTCATAGATTATGAAAAGGCATTCGATTCAGTAGAGATATCAGCAGTCATAGAGGCATTGCGTAATCAAGGAGTACAGGAGGCATACGTGAATATCTTGGCAAACATCTACAAGGATTCCACAGCTACCTTGGTTCTCCACAAGAAAAGTAGAAAGATACCTATCAAGAAAGGGGTCAGGCAAGGAGACACAATCTCTCCAATGCTATTCACTGCATGCTTAGAAGAAGTATTCAAGCTCTTAGGCTGGGAAGGATTAGGAGTGAGGATCGATGGCGAATATCTCAGCAACCTTCGGTTTGCAGATGACATTGTCCTATTGAGCAACAATGGAGAGGAATTACAACAAATGATTGAGGACCTTCATCGAGAAAGTGCAAGAATTGGGTTGAAGATGAATATGCAGAAGACAAAGATAATGTTCAATAGCCTGGCAAGGGAACAAGAATTCAGGATCGCCAGTCAGCCTCTAGAGTCTGTAAAGGAATATGTTTATCTAGGTCAATTACTCACAGGAGACCCTGATTATGAGAAAGAAATTTACAGAAGAATAAAATTGGGTGGGAGTGCATATGGCAGGCATTGCCAAATCCTGACTGGGAGCTTACCGCTGTCGTTGAAAAGAAAAGTGTACAATCATTGCATTCTACCGGTGCTAACATACGGGGCAGAAACTTGGAGGTTAACAAAGAAGCTCGAGAACAAGTTAAGGACCGCACAAAGAGCAATGGAACGAAAAATCTTAGGAGTAACGTTAAGAGACAGGAAGTGAGCGGTGTGGATCAGAGAACAAACGGGGGTAGACGATATTCTAGTTGACATTAAGCGAAAGAAATGGAGCTGGGCAGGCCATGTAATGCGTAAGATGGATAACCGGTGGACCATTAGGGTTACAGAATGGATACCAAGAGAAGGGAAGCACAGTCGACGACGGCAGAAAGTCAGGTGGGATGATGAGGTTAGGAAATTCGCAGGCGCAACTTGGAATACGCTAGCGCAAGACAGGGGTAATTGGAGATCGCAGGGAGAGGCCTTTGTCCTGCAGTGGACATAAATATAGGCTGATGATGATGATGATGATGTGGCATTCAGTGTGTTGCGTGACGGCGAGTAGCTCTTGGAGCATCGACTGTTTTCATTACGTTTACTCGTCAACGGTGTTTTTCAAATCTGGGAGCCTACCAAGCGCTCCCAGATTTGCTCTGCTCACTTCATCCAAGGTACGTTACTACGTGGAGTAGTCGGACTGCTATAATGCTGAACAATAAAAGTGCTACTGCACGATTGTTCTGGCCGTATGTCGTGTAACTCACGCGAGAGTAGCTCGACCCTCGCCCCGAGTTTGCCCGCTCGTCCAGTTTCTTGCCCCGGCGTGGATCGCCATGCTACGAACATGAGTTAAAGTTATTGTTGAACGGGTGCCATGCTGCCGCGGTTTTATTTTAACGTTTTTCGTATCTGGGGGGGGGCACAAGTGCACTTCTGCAGCTTTACTACCTAGGTACATGTGCGCATTGGTTTATCATGTTTAACGTCCCAAAGCGACTCAGGCTATGACGGACGCCGCCGTGGAGGGCTCCGGATAATTCCGACCACCTGTGGTTCTTTAACGTGCACTGACATCGCACAGTACACGGACCTCTAGCATTTCGCCTCGATCGAAATGCGACAGTCGGGGCCCAAACGGCTTCTTTCGGGTCAGCAACCGGGCACCGTAACTGCTGAGCCACCGCGACGGCATGTGAGCATTCGTATCGGTATCTCAGAGCAGAATCGCAGAAAAGTTAGCGATTTCCGTGCATGCATGTAGGAAGTTTCGCCCACATTCTAAAGCATTTACGAATTAACGGAGGCCAATTATGGATTGCAATCTCGTGCCCTACACTACAGGTTTCATTTTGTTAGAAGTATGGTAAATTCGTGAGCATTTAAGTTAGTCCCATTTCAGTCGACCTAGGCTTCTTGCACTAAATTACTTTTGAGAATGTACAGTTATTTGTGAACGCATATTGAAAAGCAGAAACAAGGCATATGACGCAGAAAACATGTGCATGTACACAAGCACAGCTTACCACTTCATCCTCCCATCTTTCAGGAATAAAAGTGCCATTGCGAAATACAAAAACGCCCGTGTGCTTGTGTTGTAGGGCATGTTAAAGAACCTCAGGTGGTCAAAATGAATCCGGAACCCTCCACTACGGCGAGCCTCATAATTAGAACTGGTTTCGGCACATAAAACCCCAGAAAGAAGAAAAAAGTGTGATTAAAGTTTTTCTAGTTTTCGGCAGTCCCATTACCTGCCTTGAACACAACAGTATGCGTTCATTGCATGTCCTCACTAAGATGCTTCGCTTGTTGCTCCAGGGTTGTGACAGAGGGAAGGTGTTTGGAGCCGGTGAAAACGAAAATCGCACGACATCATCATTCAGCGGACCGGGCAGCTCTCTGCCTCTAAACATCAGCTTTTGGCGATACCGATCTTTTGCTTCGGTGCTAAGCGCCTTAAAGTAGTCGCTCGTCATCTCGACCATGTTCACGATGTAGAATCAGCTCATCACAGATTCCACCAAGCAGTGCAAAGATCGACATGGCGGCCTCACGTCGCGCATGCCTTCAAACAACATAGCCGGAAGTGCTTCTAGCTCTCCTGCCGGAAGTTCTGATGGGGCAGCCAATCAGCGGCAAGCGAGGTTTGTTTGTAAACACTGTAACTGTCTATAGCTTTATCCCAGCTTTGAAGCTTGCTCTCGCTGAATGAAATTAAAAAGCTCTGTTTCCACTCGTTCCATGAGCATTAAACTTTTTTAGAAGCTCGAAGCTCATGCTAAATCTTTGTACTACCTCCAAGTACAGCCGCATGTTCATAACTTTGTCCTTGTCCTCCCGGCATCAATTTCTGTCATAGACGTACTAAAAAAAAAGCCATTCCTGAGCAGTTCCTGTGTACAACCAGTCGTAGACCTCAGGCCTGGCATAGGTGTCTTGCTCATTTGCCGAAAGTTTGCTTTCAGTAAGAAATCGAATAGTTGCTGCTGATGCTGGCCATTCGTTTCTTGCAGCTTCAATATATCGTGCATCAGCGCATTTGCACTGTGGCCCTCTGAATCATGGTTGTGAGAGGTTACTTCCGTTTTCGGAAAGATGGGATTTGCCGCGGTGGAACAGCGAAACTCACAAGAATGCACGAAGTATGCGTCATGCTGAGATTCACTCATGGTAATCTTGAAAGCCCTGGCCAGCGTTCAACTTTAGGGAGTCAAGCTTGCAGTAGTAAGAGTAGTACCGTACCTTCCGGTGCATAATACGCGTTTTTTTTCTGAATTTTTCGTCGGTGTCTCTTATAGAACGGTGCGACTTATGTACGTTTTTTTTTTTTTTTTTCAGAATAACTGCTGTCAAAATCGGATGTGACGTTATGGCCACGCGAAGCGTGCTGGTTGACTTTATTGCTGCTAGTTCTGTGCGCGCTATCGATGTGGCGGGTACATTCTTTTTGTGATCGAGTTCCCGAGTGTCGCGCCAAAATGACGGAGTAGTAACGCAAGTGGCAGCAGGCCGACCCCGAATTCGTCGCATCTGCAGATCGCTGTCAAGATACGGCGCGTGCCGCTGCGCAAACTACGCAGTGACGTAGTTCCTGCTGACACTTCGTATGTGTACATATGCTTAGCATCGTCAGTAGAATAAACAGTTGGAAGTCAGCGCTCTTTTCACTCTTTCTCTATTGTTGTTCCTTCCTTGTTATTTTTCGCACTGTTACACAAGTTGCAATGAACCAACTAGCCCAGCAAGTCACCATTCTCCAACCCAATCCAATCCAGTTGGAAGCTCATCGTGCAAAACATTGTTAAGAAAGTAGTAGGGAAACACTATACATGCGCTATTTCGTCAACAGCGGAGCCATTCCTCACGCTTACGTGGTTGTTGGGTGCCCTAGTGGCTCTAGACTCATTAAGCAAACGAGCGAATGCCGCGTTTTGCAACTAGCAACACTCGACTCTCCATTGTTCTCGGTGTCAGCCGCTCTGGCATTGTGTAGGCCTATGGTAACGCATGGCTTTAAAAGCAAGGAGCGCTGGCGCAAAAAATATCTTGCAAGTATTTTTAATGTAATTCGCAGTCGAAGTGACACTGGGTATTTTGTTGATACCACAGAGCAATGCAGAGTGCAAGTGGCAATTTAACATCGTGAAAAATATGAGGACGCAGTGCCACTTGTCCATGTGTTGCTGTTCAAGACGCTGGGAAATGTCAACCTCGCAAAATGTTAAAGGAATGAAATTTATTACAATCAAACATTATCTGAAGAATTTTTGAACACCTGCCATGGTTGCTTAGTGGCTTTGGCATTGCGCTGCTAAGGACGAGTTCGCCGGATGAAATCTCGGCCGCGGCGACCGCACTTGTTGTGGGCGAAATTCAAAAACGCCTGTGTGTTGTCCATTGGGTGCATGTTAAGAACCCCAGGTGGTCGAAATTAACCCGTAGGCCGCTACGGCGTTCCTCCTAATCGTATGGTGGTTGCGGGACCTAAGACCAAAAATTTGATTGAATATAAAGAATTGTTGAAGACAAAATTTGCAACAACGAAATGCTTGCAAAAGTGAGACCTTGATGTTCATGTGGTGATTTGTATATCTGCAGATCAAATGATAATGAAGTTCCCCTGTCAGGACTTGAAGATAGCGACATTGCAAGGGGGGGGTGTCTAACCGACTGTGTGGTGTTCCTGTGCTCCTGTGCAAGCTTTCAGCTCTGGACAGGCTAGCTCGTATGGGCCAAGCCAACAATGAGCGCCAAGGTAAACGTGACACCTTTTCAAAAAAGCGCGCCACTCACTTCATTCCTGTTAAGCTGAAAGTTGGTTATAAATTACCCCCCCCCCCCCCCCCCCCCCCGGTTCGAAGATCCCCCGGATGTAGTTGCTTAGAACTTGGCAGGTATGCATACGTGGCAGAAACTTGGATGTGAACAAAGAAGCTCGAGGACAAGTTAAGGACCCGGCAAGCAGCGATGGATCGAAAAATGTTAGGACTAACGTTAAGAGACAAGAAGAGAGCAGTGTGGATCAGAGAGCAAACGGGGATAACCGTTATCCTAGTTGGCATTACGAGAAAGAAATGGAGCTGGGCTGGCCATGTAATGTGTAGAATGGATAACCGGTGGACCATTAGTGTTATAGAATGGATACCAAGAGAAGGGAAGTGCAGTCGAGGTCGGCCGAAAACCAGATGGAATGATGAGGAAATTTGCAGGTGCAAGTTGGAATCGGCTAGCGCAAGACAGGGGTAATTGGAGATGGCAGGGAGAGGCCTTCGTCCTGCAGTGAACATAAATATAGGCTGATGATGATCATGATCAGTGCTCACCTGAGCAGGACAGCTCTTCACCGCAGACGCACTGTGCGACGTTCACCGGCTTATCGCGGGCAACTGTAATGTCGGTGCACATTGTTCATGGGAAATGGAAGTGGCTCAGGCGAGCAGCACAAGGTTCCATATCTGACTGCGCCCAATTTTAACCGAACAAGTTGGCCCTCACTCTTTATTGCTGTTGCTAAAAAGCCCCACACTTTGTCTTCAGGAGCATCTCCATCGCTTCTTCCTCGGCTAGGTTACATTACATAGTGTAACAACCCTATGTAACCTCTTAATATGGCCTCCATAGATTGTGAAAAGGCATTTGATTCAGTGCAGCTACTAGCAGTCATGGAGGCATTGCATAATCAAGGAGTACAGGAGGCATACGTGAATATCTTCGGAAATTCTAAAATGTCCAAAAACTCCACAGCTACCCTAATTCTCCACAAGTGGAAAAATACCTATCAAAAAAGGGGTCAGGCAAGGAGACAAAATCTCTCCAATGCTATTCACTGCACGCTTAGAAGAAGTATTCAAGCTATTAGACTGGAACAACAAATTTCTTAATAATAGGCTAATGATGATGATAATATAGGCAAGATGAATAAGGGGGACTAAGGGGCTTGAATTTTTGTTAGTCACTACCACATGACAGCAACAGACTCTGAAAACATTCAAACCATACGGGAAACTAACTGTTCTTTTTATTGAAATGTATAAGGTAACTATAGAAATATATCAATGGTGCACTTGATAGCAGCAGACTTATGTCAGTTGCATGGTGGGCAACCAACCCCTAGTACCAAAGTTTCACCATAGGGTGTTATGACATCGCATTTTTTGTGACCATCTGTGCAAATTTCGAATTATAATTCCTACTTGAACCACGAACAACAGCATGCCTGTTTCTATCGCTACAAATCATGGTAATGTCCAAGAACCTCTCTCGACGTGTTCTGGCCGCTTGAGGGGGGGGGAGTGTTGGGCAGGTATGGAATACTACAGTTTAACCTGGATATAACGAAATTGACAAATTCCCGAAAAACTTCGTTATAAAGAGGATTTCGTTATATGCAGGTTCGGCACGAAAATTCGAAAAATAAACGTTTACCGTATTTACTCGTTTCTAACGCGCCCTCATTTGTAACGCGCACCCGTTTTCCGTTTTCGTCGAAGCACTCGTCCTCGGAATGTCACACCAGGTACCAGATGTGTGGACGCGTGTCGTTTCGCACAAGCGCGAGGCATCGGAAACGAAGAGCGAGCGTTACGATGGCGTCGTAGCGTCGTATAGTGTTACAGTAGAACCTCGCTGTTACATTCCCGGGGGCTGCGTTTTCCCGGCTGTTACGTCGTTTTCGACCGGTCCCGGCACAGCTCCCATAGAACTCAATGCATTGGTAACCCCGCTGTTGCGTCGCAACTGTGGGACCGTTCCCGCATCATACGTTGCGAACTGCCACTCCGCGCCGGCCCGAGCGGCCATTTTGACTTTTCATATCGCTTGGCTTGGTGGCTTGACGATGGCATTGGCCGCCCAAAGTGCCGGGGGCGACAACTATGACGTATTTTGGTTTTCCGCCTGCAAAAGTATGGCCCTTGAGATCCGTATTTGCTATATAAAGATGGTGTCCATGAGGCGTTGTGGCCCTAAAATTGGTTTTGGCTTATAGATATTCCGTATATAAGGGTACGGCCACGCTAGCGGCAAAAAACGCGCGCGTCTTGCAGCGATCAGCGAGCGGCAAGTTGCCGCGCGTCAGCAGCGCCTTGCCGCGAGGCCACCGTGGCACGCGCGTCTCGCCGCGCGGCAGCGCGATAAGATCTCCCACGCTCTCCGAACGGGCGAGCAACACCGCGAGCGCTCGTTGTTTCATGCGAGAGACGACGATCGTCGATTGAAAACCCGGCGCGGACCGGCAGCGTTCTGGTTGTGATGGCTCCGTGACGTCACCCTCGTCGCTCTTGATTGGTTCTTCATCTCGCGGCACGTGGCATTTGCCGCAGAACCCATTTCGCGCGGCACGCCGCAAGACCCCCGATTCCTGCCGCTCTGGCCGCGCGCGGCATGACGCGTTGCCGCGCGTTTCTGACGCGCGTTTTTGCTGCGTGTTTTTGCCGCTAGCGTGGCCGTACGCTAAAGTCCAAGGGCGATAACGCAGTCGCCGCACGCCGTATGCTGTATGTGCGAGTGAAAACGTTCGAGGGGAGCCGACGACCGCGTCTGAATCTCGCGCGCGCAAGAGAAATCAGGGAGGAAGCGCGCCTTCTTCCGTTGCGCTCGAGGCACCGGCGAGGGAGCTAGGGGGGAGGGATAGCGGGGTGGCGCGCGGTCGCGCAGGCCGTATCTTGAAAGCGATCTGCGTTGGGGCAGAGTCTAGCAGTGTAGGTGCGTCGGCGGCTCGTAGCTTTCTGCGTGCTGTGTGTTCTCGGCGCTCAATTTGCGTTGAAGCGATAGACAACAGCACGAAGGTCACTTCGCTCGCTTCTCCAGCGGCGCTTACACACGCCGCCAGCGTTTGACAGCGCGTGTCCGCGCTCATCGAGTCCGATGTGCCACAGCCTGTACCAGCGCGTCGGCAACATCAGCTGGAAGAGGAGAGAGTGCCGGCTTGGAGGGCTAGGCCAGCTGCAGCAAGCGGCAGGATCAGATTTGAATGAAGGGAGGGGGAAAGGTCACGCCCGCGGCGGCAAGATCGCCGGGTCGAGGGATGTAGGGCCGCCTCGCACACGCACGCACGCACGCACACGTGCGCTCGCTTCGCATTCCATCGCGGCGGAGAAGGTGCTTCCGGTTGCTGCTCGCGCAAAAATGGCAAAATTAGGGGCGAAATCTCTAGGTGGTTGGAGGGGGAAATTCGTTATATCGAGGGGGTCTCTCGCTGCGACTTCGTTACGTAGAGGTCTCAAATACATGTGCTTCTATGGAGTAACGGCGGGGAATCGAAAAACTTCGTTATATCCAGGAATTCGTTATATGGAGGTTCGTTATAAGCAGGTTTAACTGTACTTGCAAAAATGATATCCAGATGGCGCTCACATCCTAGGCAGGTCAAATTGGTACTTCACCAGCTAATTGGTTTTGGACACGCGTGCGTCGGGGCAATAGCAAACAATTAATAAAATAATAAAAAAGGTGCTAGGGCCTTCACATATTAATATAACACCACTTATATTGTCATGTGGAAAGTGCTATGTGGGCCTGACAGGGGCGCATGTTAATGAGAGGTTGAGGGAGCACCGGGTACAGGTCCAGGCTTTGGTGGGATCAGGTGATTGTCCACTGCAGCAGGTGCCCTTGCCCGCCCTTATTTGACAACACATGCGTTCTTAGGAAATACGAAGTGGAAAAGGGCAGAAAAATACATGAAGCATTTCGTATATCAAACGATACTGACAATTGCGTCAGTGTTCCTTCTGTTCCTTTGGTGAAAAAAAGAGCTCGACTATCTTGACAAGCGGTATCGTGCTTTGTGGAATTGATAGTGGCATTATGCAAGCTGTATTGTTTCTGACCCTTCTTTGTCGGCATGTACCAAGATGTGCCTTTTGTGTAATCACGTGACGTGCCATCGTCCTTTTCAAAGTCAATACAATTGAAGACCAGTGCTCTACTTTTTCTGTCGTCCTTTTGTCTCTGCACCTCTTTTCATTTTTCTTACACGCTGGAACATGTCTTTGTCTAAATTCCAACTAGCCTAACTCTCTGCCTTAAATACGACATGAGCTTTTGAATCCAGCCATTGCTGAATTGCCTGCTGCTCACTGCAGGAGTGGATCAAGGAGAACCGGGTGCTGCAGATTGTTTTGCGAGACAGCCTGCATCAGCCACAGGTAAGCACAGCATGAGCCACAAAGCTTTTGGAGGGGGCCCACCACTGAGTCACCAGTGCCTCACAGCATGGTGCCACAACCACGTGTCCACCTGTGCACTGCAGGAAAGTCCTGCACAGGTGGTGCCTTCACTTGCATTGTCGGGGATGGGACTGTCGACGCATTTCGTGGTGTATGCATAGGGAGTATGCACAATTGATAATATGGGTGCATCACTTGCTACACCTGTTGTCACCTGAGCACAGGCTTGCTGCTTTTGTAGATCTGTGTGGGGTTCGGATAGCACTCTTCCGTGCAGGGTGATTCACGGGCGCTGCTGCTGTCACGTGGTGTCCATCACAAGCGGCTGCTTTGCACGCGTATGCACCCGAGGTTTCCATTTTCTATTCACGGATGCTTTCGTTACAATGCCTTTTTTTCATTAGCTCGGGATCGGGGGTTGGACAGTACGAGCTATTAAGCCGGCTATGAACGGTTCTCCCAGCAGACGTGCCTGTCAAAAAATGGAAATGGTATCAAGAATTCCCTAGTTATAAGTTAAATAGGCCACATGTACAAACAAGACCAGCAGCTCTTGAAGACAGTGGCAACACCCTTAACGATGTTACTGAAATTTTAACTCCCTGCACTATTAACGGTACAGATAAACCTCAATAAAAATGTAATCGGGTATAAGGAAGTAAATGGATGTTGTCTCACCGCTATTACAGTGTAACAGAAATGTGCCTATAATGAACATCGTATATAATGAAGCTATATTTGTGTCACATGCAACTTCATCGTAACAAGGTTCAGCTATATCAGGCAATCGGGGTTCATCCCACAATGGGCAGCAAGGGAAACGCTGCCTGCCACTCTGATTGACCCCTTTCAGTACAGTCTCACTAATTAGAATTGTTGAGGAGGTCAAAGTTTCCAACGGCTTTTTTTCTTATTGATTCCTAGTTGTTTTGTTGTCACTTGTAGAAATATTGGGAAATCTCAAGTGGAAGTTGAGAAAATTGTGCTTTTGTAGTGGCCATGTCTAGTGTAGTGGTCCACGGCCTAATCTCATGCTAACACGTACAGTGTGCCTTTACATATTTCTCTTTTGTATAATAAAAATCCAAATGTGGATGAGCACTTCTATGGGTCCTTTAGTTCTGTGTCTCATCATCGCAGCACTCTCATTTATAGTACTTTTCTGTCACTTTCTCCAGTGGATCCAACAAATAAAATTCGCATTTTCTTTTAAAGAACTGCATGGTTTTTTTTTTCTTAAACAAGAAGAAAGTGTGTGTGTGTGTGCGAGGCCACTGTGCTTCTTATGGAATAATTGGCTGGCAGTGCAGTGTACTTTGCAGTAGCTACACCTTGTGGTGAGAATGTGAGCTTGATCTCTGCAGTATGTGGAGAAGCTGGAGAAGATAGTGCGCTTTGTGATCAAGGAGAAGGCCCTGACCCTGGCCGACCTGGACGACCTGTGGGCGGCACAGCACGGCAAGCACGAGGCCATTGTGCAGAACGTGCACGACCTGCTCGCCAAGCTGGCCTGGGACTTCTCGCCCGAGCAGCTGGACCATTTGTTTGGACGCTTCCAGGCCAGCTGGGCCAGCGCTGCCAAGCGCCAGCGAGAGAAGCTGCTCGAGCTGATCCGCCGGCTGGCCGAGGACGACAAGGAGGGTCTCATGGCTCACAAGGTGCTCCAGCTGCTGTGGAACCTGGCGCATAGCCGCGAGGTGCCCACCGACACCATGGAGCTCGCCCTGAGCTTCCACGTCAAGATACTCGACTACAGCTGCTCCCAGGACCGGGACGCCCAGAAGACCCTCTGGCTGGACCGATGTGTCCAGGTGGGAATCACATTTAAAGCTGGCACCATCCAGTGAGCCTGGTGTGTTTAGAGCAACTGATGTGCACCGTCTGTTTTAGTTTGGGCATGTAAGGTTGTTTATTTCACGTGAAGCACAAATTATGACAGTTTGCTGAAATACAGTGTTGTCACATCTTTAGGACCTTCATTACACCCCATTAACTAGAAGCAGTAAAAACCGGCGAAAATTTTGAGATAAGCGGAGGTTAAGTGAAGCCCACTCCCGGCTCACAGCGGCTGTGCAAGGCAACGATAAAGTGGCCGGGAGCAGCCAAGCAAGTACGCACGAGCGATGATAGACAGAAAGAAGTGGGCCTGGTGCGGCATCTGGCTTGGCTAGTAAGCGTGGTGCCAGTGTGATCGTGTGCTGCTGCCTGGCGAGTGCATGTGCAGCTGCCCCGTCGCCTCTTGCATGGTAATTTTAAGTCGAGATTTAAAAATATCCAGAGGTACGGCTCAAAATGTTTTCAAGATGAGGGGTGCGAATACATGTTGATGCCGTGGTGGGAAAAAAAAACATGTCAACTTAAACAATATTTTGAGACATTAGAGTTAACAGGGGTCTACTGTACATGCAGAGCCATAAGACATATAAGACAGATCAGCAGCTGACGCGAGAGTTGTGCTGCAGGAGCTGCGGCAGGACCCGCAGTGGGCGCTACCGGCACTGCGGCACATGCAGGAGGTGGCTGGCCTGTACTCGGAGGCCCCGTTGGGGCCCGCTCGGGCAGCGGGCAGCGGGGGTGGGCCGGCACCCGGGGGCCAAGCCCTGTACCGGCACGAAGTGATCAATCGGCTGCAGCAACAGCACTCGCTTGTTGTGCTGGTGGCGGACGGGCTCTCGGCCTACATGGCGCATGCACGCCAGTTGCTGGCCGAGCGGCCCGACCCGACGCAAGTGTACGGGGACAGCCGCTACAGCCACGTGCAGCAGGTGCAGGAGCGGCTCAAGTTCCTGCGCTTCCTGCTCAAGGATGGTCAGCTGTGGCTGTGCGCGGCGCAGGCCAAGCAGATCTGGCACTGCCTCGCCGAGAACGCCGTGTACCCGACCGACCGGGAGGCCTGCTTCAAGTGGTTCTCCAAACTGATGGGCGAGGAGCCCGACCTCGACCCTGAGATCAACCAGGACTTCTTTGAGCAAAATGTGCTGCAGCTGGACCCCGCGCTGCTGACGGAGAGCGGGCTGCGCTGCTTCGAACGCTTCTTCCGTGCCGTAAACTGCCGCCAAGGGCGGCTGCTGCTGCGCCGGCGCACGCACCTGCTCGAGGACCTTGAGCTGATGGGGGCCGACTACCTGTGGCGCGTGGTGCTGCATGCGCAGGATGCTGTGGCTGACCGAGCCATTGAGCTGCTGCGGGAGACGTACACCAACCTGGGGCCCCGGTTACAGGGCTCGCGCACTGATATTCACGAGGACATGGTGCAGTCGTGCATGGACCGGCTCAAGGCGGCCTACGACACGGTGTGTGCCCTCGGTGCGGGGGACGGGGCTGCCCGCGAGAGTGCCACTCGCATGGTGCGCGTGCTGCGCGTGCTTTCTGAGTATGTGGCCCAGTGCGACGGGGACTTCCCCCACGACCGAGCAATCCTGCCCATGGCCAGGTATGTGATAATCATCTTTGCTACGAAAGGGTTTTGTGATTTCAGCAAATGCTTGTAATTATGGAGCTAGGATTTGATGACATTCTTCTACACGCAAGATCTGCTTGGTTGCACCAGAGATTTATGTCAGTGCATCTAGGTTGCTGAAGTTCAGCCGCTTGCACACACAACCTAAGGGAGGGAAGGGATGTGGGTAAGCATTTCCAAGGCTGTAAAAGAGGTGGTCTACCATTGTAAGCTGCGTGCTTGAAGAGCTCGCAATTACAAGCATAAGCCTTCATTGGCTTTGCTTGTTGTATGTGAAAGCAAATTCAGGTAAGTTTCATTGTAGCACAATGATGTCCAGGGCCTTTGTTATGCTGCATTGGGCACCTGACATGCACGGATGGCGTTCATCACTACGGCTGGCCTGTAGCCGTCCTTGGGCTACTGCCAACCATTCGCTCACGTTTATGGTCGTCTTATGTCCACAGACGATTCAAGTTTCTTGTGCCGTGGTGGCTGACAGGAGCTCTCTTCCACGCTGCTGATTGGTCTGAGCTAATAGTGCATCTTCCACCACACAGTGCAGTCCACTTATAACTATACCACAGATAACGATACATCGGTTATAGCGGTGAGTCAACTTAAAGGGTATCTGCTTATGCATTAGGGCTATGAAAAAAAAAAAATAACGATATGTTATGACTGCATGTTGGATACAACAATCCATATTTTGCTTTCTGGACAGTGTTACCCATGCAGACTGAGCATGAGCTTTACATTGCTAAGTTCCCCTTAAAGGAACAATGCCGAGACGGGGTGAGTTCATATCCTACGCGAGTTCATATCTGCTGCCATTACTGTGCAGCACGTTCCACCCAAGCGCCGATTGCGAAATCCGCGATAGTCATGGAGATAATCGCGAGTTGGCTCAGTGCACTTCAGAATGGCACCAGCTGCTTCGCATCCGCGTCGCTCACGATTGTGCTCCTTACACACCCAGAGAAAGAGAGAAAAAAAAAGTGAAAAGCGAAGAGGTAGCCGTCCGCCCTTCCTACAATCTGTCTCGCACCGAGCATGGAAATGCGCCGTGGAAGCAGCTGCGAAGCAGTGGACCGCCCAGATTTAGAAGATGTCGCCAACAAAGCACAAGGTTCCACCCAAGCGCCGATTGCGAAAGCCGCGATAGTCATGGAGATAATCGCGAGTTGGCTCAGTGCACTTCAGAATGGCACCAGCTGCTTCGCATCCGCGTCGCTCACGATTGTGCTCCTTACACACCCAGAGAAAGAGAGAAAAAAAAAGTGAAAAGCGAAGAGGTAGCCGTCCGCCCTTCCTACAATCTGTCTCGCACCGAGCATGGAAATGCGCCGTGGAAGCAGCTGCGAAGCAGTGGACCGCCCAGATTTAGAAGATGTCGCCAACAAAGCACAAGGTTCCACCCAAGCGCCGATTGCGAAAGCCGCGATAGTCATGGAGATAATCGCGAGTTGGCTCAGTGCACTTCAGAATGGCACCAGCTGCTTCGCATCCGCGTCGCTCACGATTGTGCTCCTTACACACCCAGAGAAAGAGAGAAAAAAAAAGTGAAAAGCGAAGAGGTAGCCGTCCGCCCTTCCTACAATCTGTCTCGCACCGAGCATGGAAATGCGCCGTGGAAGCAGCTGCGAAGCAGTGGACCGCCCAGATTTAGAAGATGTCGCCAACAAAGCACAAGGTTCCACCCAAGCGCCGATTGCGAAAGCCGCGATAGTCATGGAGATAATCGCGAGTTGGCTCAGTGCACTTCAGAATGGCACCAGCTGCTTCGCATCCGCGTCGCTCACGATTGTGCTCCTTACACACCCAGAGAAAGAGAGAAAAAAAAAGTGAAAAGTGAAGAGGTAGCCGTCTGCCCTTCCTACAATCTGTCTCGCACCGAGCATGGAAATGCGCCGTGGAAGCAGCTGCGAAGCAGTGGACCGCCCAGATTTAGAAGATGTCGCCAACAAAGCACAAGGTTGTGTCGCTTGAGACGAAGCTACAAATTTTGCAAGACCACGCGCGCGAGAAGTTCGGCGTCTGAAAGCCCTGTTGCTTGCTGATAATACTGCAGACGGTCGAGGTACTCGTTTGCACTAGTGCGATCGTGGTACCCACTATAGGTAGGCATGTCTACCTTAATTCGTGGTCGCTCGCTCTGCGGTGGGGCCTGCATTGTGTTCTGCAGGGCGCCGGCTAAGCTCTGCATGACTTGCAGCGCATTCTGCAGCATTATTTCGCTTGACGGAATACTACCGCCCGAAGGTTCGGACGCATCCGCAGCTTGCGTTGAACTATTTAGAGGCATATGTGCCCCTGAGTCCGCGGGACGAAGCGGCGAGGTGTTTGGCGTGTTAGGCCTACTTTCAGGCCTAAACCCTGCCAACGTGGCATTTCCGCGATCCCGACTGTTCCGCGTGAAACACTCATAATCAAAGCTACCGGTTTGTTCGGAAGCTGCCGCCGCGTTAGCACTAGGCCTCTGATTATGTTCCGCGACCTCCGACAACATGAACAAATCTGGAAAGTCAGACAAGCCCGTCGCCATTGTTTGCTGTAACTTCAGTAGTCCTAGCTCCAAAAAAAAACAGAAAAAGACTCGCCGTGTTGCCGAATTCGAACCACGTTGGTAGCGCCAAATGTGGGGGTCTTCCCCAACCCCTAGCGCGTGTAATCGCAGCTACGCACGGTTCGGGTGAATAAGGCAACAAGCGAGCCAACTCAACAATGTTTATTGCTGTGGGCAATAAAACACACTTGCAGAGGGAAGTCCGCTCTGTATAACAACTAATAAAATAGGCTTGCCTCGTCGCGTGTGGTAGTCACGCAAACGAGGTCACTCACGGGTTTCAGCGGGTAAATTCGTATCGGCAGGTAGGTCAAGCGAGGTCAGAGAGCCCGGGGGTCTCTCGGTCGCGCTCTTTTATATCTTTTTACCTTTCCGCGAGGGGAGTGTCCTCCTCGCCTGCCGGATACTTTCCCTCTTCCCGCGTGGGCGCGCGCGTCGCTAGAGAAGAGCGAGAACCGCGAGAGGGCAAAGTGCATTCCTCCCATGTCCGCCCGGCTACCGCCGCGTGCGCTCCGTTCGCAAGCAACGGGCGAGCGCCGAATTTCAGTCGAGCGGCCACCGGTGAAAGATAAACATGTATACGCGTCAATACCCTCCCTTTAAAAACCATCGTCCCGATGCTAGAAAGACGAAAGCGAAAATAAAACCACACGTACAGAAAGGGACAAAAATAACAAACCAACAAAGGACCTAAGTTCGTCAGCGGGCGTAGAAAGGCTTAAGACGCACCACAAGGATGACTTCAGGTCGTGCGCGGCGCCGCTGTGATTGCGAAATACCGTCTGGCACGACCTCATAGTCCAGTGCGCCAATACGTCAGATGATCTTATATGGTCCGAAATAGCGACCTAAGAGTTTCTCGCTAAGTCCTCGTCTGCGTATCGGAGTCCAGACCCAAACACGGTCTCTGGGCTGGTACTTGACGTAGCGTCGTCGAAGATTGTAGTGTCGGCTGTCGGTTCTCTGCTGGTTCTTGATGCGCAGGCGGGCGAGCTGTCGACCTTCTTCGGCACGCTGCAAATAGGTGGCAACTTCGAGATTTTCTTCGTCGGTGACGTCCGGTAGCATGGCGTCAAGCGTCGTTGCCGGGTTCCTTATGTAGAGCAAGTTGAACGGCGCCATGTGCGTCGTTTCTTGCATGGCCGTGTTGTATGCGAAGGTCACGTACGGAAGGATGACATCCCACGTCTTGTGTTCGACGTCGCCGTACATTGCCAGCATGTCGGCGATGGTCTTATTTAGGTGCTCGGTGAGGCCATTCGTCTGCGGGTGGTAGGCGGTGGTCCGGCGATGACTTATCTGGCTGTATCGCAGGATGGCTTGAGTTAGTTCTGCCGTTAAAGCCCTACCTCTGTCGGTGATGAGGACTTCTGGGGCACCGTGACGCAGGAGGATGTTCTCAACGAAGAATCGGGCTACCTCGGCAGCACTACCTTTGGGCAAGGCTTTTGTTTCGGTGTAGCGGGTGAGGTAGTCTGTAGCTACGACAATCCATTTATTCCCGGACGTCAACGTCGGAAAAGGCCCCAGTAAGTCCATCCCGATCTGCTGGAACGGTCGGCGAGGTGGCTCGATCGGCTGTAGAAGTCCGGCTGGCCTTGTCGGCGATGTTTTGTGTCGCTGACAGTCTCGGCATGTCCTTACGTAATGGGTGACGTCGGCGATTGATGCCACTTGAGGTTGCGACCCGGGAAAGAGCTTCTGCAACTTCTCGCGAACGACCTGCTCTAATGGTCTCGCGCAGGTCGTCGGCGCTTAGTGCTTGAGCATCGGCGTAGTTGGTCAGGGCATGGCGGTTGTATTGCCTGGCACGCATTTCAAGCGTCTTCTCGATCGTTGTGGCCTCGGAAAGAAATTCGGCGACAGTCTCGGGTGGGTTGCGCATCAATCCGGCGAATATTTTCTCTTTGACACCCCGCATCAAGAACTGAACTTTCTTATCTTCAGACATGTCGGGGTCGGCGTGGCGGAAGA
The DNA here is from genome assembly GCF_013339745.2 of Dermacentor silvarum. Classification (NCBI taxonomy): domain Eukaryota; kingdom Metazoa; phylum Arthropoda; class Arachnida; order Ixodida; family Ixodidae; genus Dermacentor; species Dermacentor silvarum. The sequence continues at coordinate 3,750,172 of NC_051155.1, read as the reverse complement.
GGCGAGTCATCTCCTCCGTGAAGATTGCGATGCTCTCGTTCGGCAATTGCACTCTAGTTTCTAAGAGAACCTCTGCCCTTTCCTTTCGTACGACGCTCGTGAAGGTCCTCACGAAGTTCTCACGAAAAAGGTCCCACGTCACCAAGGTGGTCTCTCTGTTCTCAAACCAGGTCCGAGCAGCGTCATCCAACGAAAAATAGACATGGCGCAGCTTGTCGTCGTCGCTCCATTTGTTGAACGTCGCGGTCCGCTCGTATGTCTCCAGCCAGGTTTCAGGGTCTTCAGCCGATGATCCACAGAAGGTCGGTGACTGCCGAGGTTGTTGGAGCAGGATGGGGGACGCTGGGGCTGCCATTGGGGTCGTTGACTTGGCCTTGATCGCTGTGGTCTTCTCGGGAAGAAGTCCGTACTCCGTGAGAAGTCCTTGCTGCCGACGGCTTGCTCGATGGTCCTTGGCGATGTTGGCGTTGTCCTCCGGTTTGGGGCTTGGATCGCGGCTTTGCGGGGTCGTTCGCTGCATGAATGCACTAGCACCTCCACCAGATGTCATGTAGTAGTGACAGTAAAGAAAACAGGCGTAAAACTCTGTATGACAAAACTGGTTGTTTATTGGGCGAACCTGTGCCCACAAAAGCAAGCTACACTCAAAGTACAACGATAGCGGCGAAAATCTGATCAGCGGCGAAACGCGTCGGCTTTTATACCTGAGTCATCGAAGGTTCCAGATTAATCCCTGATGCCCGCGTGTCTTCCAGAAAGTTCTAGACAATTCGCGTCGGTCATACAGTCAGATAACATAAGCGTCGGTGAAAACAGGCAACGGAAAAAAGCATCGATAACGTTCTAGAAACTTCCGATACAGGCGCATCCTGCGCCGAGCGATAACGTTTAACATTTGTTAGCCGGTGGAAAGCGACCACCGGTGAAAGGTAAACATGTATACGTGTCAATATCATTTTCAAATGCAGCACTGCGGTGAAGCTGAGACCTGCTAATTTTATGGGCTGTGGCTAAAGCTACGTCCGACATGTCCCTTCAACTTTGTTTACAGGTATGTTAGACTGACTGCGTAGTGTTTTATGGAAGTACGTTTGACCTTTCTCATTGGTTTCAGCAAGTACGACAACGTGGGACAAGTGCTGCCAACTTTGTGGGTTTATTGTGCTCATACACAAATATACCTTTGAAAAAGGGTTCCTGGGGAGAGGAAGCTGTCATGCACATTATCTGTGCATGCGTCAAGTGATAAAAAGTAGACTCTTAAGAATGAAACTAAAATGTCCAAACAGATTAGTGGCGGAGATACATAAGCTCTTTGTCAGTGAGAGTAATTGAAGGAGCACTGATGCATGCTGGTCCCGTGATAGCTTCTCCTCCCCACGAACCCTTTGTCAAAGGTATATTTGTGTATGAGCACAATAAACCCAAGTACAATCGAATCTCGTTAATTCGAACACGCTTAATTCGAACTGACGCTGTGGTCCCGTCAAAGTTATATGTATTCCAATAGGCGAAAATGCCTGGTGATTTGAACGCGAAAGCATTTGTGACGATTAATTCGAACATACCGCGCACCGACAATGCTCTTAGCAGCGCGCCAAACCAAATCAAGCGACGGCGTCTCCGACTGGCATTGCTCATAGGACAAAAGCTCAATAGAGACCCCTCAATGCTGCGCGCGGAGGAAAAAAAAAACCGTGGCATAAATTTCACCCTCTCTCACATGGCAAGGTCGCCGTTTCTGCATCGCGCCGGAACACGCGTGTACGTGCCGACTAGAGTGTACTAGACAACCATATTCTAGTACACTCTAGTGCCGACGTCTCAGCCACGCAGAGAAAATGGCAGTGAGCCCTTCTTTTTTATGCTTCCTGTATTTTCTAGTCACGTGTTGACCTTGTATGCTGCAGCTGCTGCGCAGAGGGAAGCAGCAGCGGACGCCCAGTCCGGCCAACGAAACTGCCCACGCCAGCAAATGCTCGCTTCCCGATAACGGCAGGAAACGAAACTTGCGTCGGCACGGCGGTGGGCACGCACGGAGACAATCGAAGGGGAGGGAGCTACGATGGAGATAAGAGGGAGGGCGAGGGGCACCACCGAAGCGGCGGAGTTGCCGAGGCCAAATCCACTTCCCTGCCACCCTCCTCCCTCACCTTTGACGGTCTCCGTGCGCACTCGTTGCCGTACCGGCGCCACCCGCTCCCTGAAGTTTCGTCTTCTGTTGGGATTGGGAAGCGAGCGTTTGCCTGTGTGGGCAGTCCCGTGGCCCGCGCTCGCTGTGCGCTTGCGCGCCGGGATATTTTGCGACTTGCACCGTTCGTGCATCGTGCTATGGTGCACGAATACTTGAAAAATATGTCCTTCTTTTAATTCGAAGAAATTTTCAGGCCCTTTCGAGTTCGAATTATCGAGATTCGACTGTTGTTGGCAGTCAGCGCTTGTGCTGTGTTCCTCTCTCATCCATCTTTATTTCGCGCTGTTTTTTCACTAATGAATTATTATTCACCGGTGTGGTGGCTTATTAGTCTCCCTCTCAGTGATGCCTGCCATGCATAGCCGCGTACATTCAGAACTAGAAAGCTACATTAAGGGTGAACACAAGATCACAACCACACATCCTTGGGTCATGCAGGCGCTGGGGGAGCAAGCAAATCTGTTAGCAGTGATGCCCAGTGAAATCGTGCATAGGAAGCGTGAATCTCTGCCACTGGAAGCCGCTTCGCAATGCCTGTTATCGCTTTTTCAGGGTTCATCGTGACGCCCACCTTTTGGAGAAACTCAATCGCCTGAATGGCCCTGGCTGTGGCTATTTGTTCTTTCCACAGATTACAGTGAACTCGCACTTGAGTGAGCTTTAAGGGACCCAAGGAAATAGCTCACTTAACTGAAAGTTCACTAAACATGATATTCACTAGAATATGGAACAGCATGGGGCACAGCAGACATAGAGTCAAATGGGTGAAATGCAATTTATGGAGTTATGGTTTATAGAGCGTAAGTTGCCTATCTCATTTTGAAAAAAAAAATCTAATTTTCATTTGCACTGGTGCTCTTAAAGCTCAAAAAGTAACAAAGCTCTCCAGAGAGTATGCGCTTCCTCTGGCACAGCTGAGACACTTTCCAAGGCCTCGGCTAGAGTTGCAGGATTTGAATCTGCCTCTGCCATTGCATCGTCCTCGTCGTACTCTTCTTCGGGACGAACGTTGGAAACAATTTCCAGATCTGATAGTTCAGCACAGGTAACGAACTCACTGTCACACTCCACGAAGTGTTCAACGAAGTGTTGCTGTCCTACTGGTGACAAACCTCTGTCACCAGCTGGATGTTGTTCATTTAACTAAAATATTCGCTATACCACTAGGCCATCGCAGCCGTGGCCTAGTGGTAGAACGCCCGCCTCGGCTGCGGGAGGCTGTGGGTTCGATTCCCACCGCCGCCGGGCACCCACTGGTTCAAAAGGGTACAAGCGTACCCCGGCCTGGCGTTCGGCTTCCTTCAGGGGTAATACGCTAGGGAAAGGAGCCTGCGCCCTGAATTCCCGTCGAAACCAACGTGAGCACGGAAAATAAGTGATGTCTGGACCGCTCCCATGGCGGTCATTTCCCATGTGGTGCCTCAAGCACCTATTGTTCGTTTAACTGAAAGATTTTTGCGTAGAATGCATAGGAAAATGGCAGGGGAATTTCTAAAAGATCATTATTCTCAACTATTCGTTAAATCGACGTTTCTACAACTGAGAGTTTACTGTATATTGACCAAAAACTCTTTTGCCTCATGCCAAAAACAAAGGGTTTCGCGACATTTCAGTAAGTGCGATCTCCAAGTCACTGTGGTCAGCATGTAGGGAGACTACAGAAACTTATTGCTTCATCTCTAGCGTCAGACAGAATGCCGATCCGTGGAATAAATCTGCTAGATACCGTATTTCTTCGATTATAAGGCGGTCACGATTATAAGACAAGGGTGCAATTGCGGGGCTCAAGAAAAAGAACTTGAGTATGCACACTAATATAAGGTTATACAGAGTAGCCGACGGATTATCAAGACTCGGCAGGGATTGCCTGAAATACTGAATTACTAACACAGCCAAAATTTGAAATAGGGGGGAAAGGTTGCTTCAACACGTGGAGTGCGGATTTATGCGAATTTTGCCATTAGGTGTGGCTTCACGGCAGCGCGAATTTCTCTTTGTAGTGTGGCTTTACGGCAGCGCGCACCGTGGTGCCGTGAAGCCACACTGTAAGGCGAAATTCACGCTGCCGTGAAGCCACACCTAAAGGAAAAATTAGTGTATAAGGCGGGGGGGTGACTTCGAGGCTCGAAAATTCTGGGGGAAAGCTTCGCCTTACATTCGAATAAATACGGTAGTTGATGGAGGGGTTGGTGTGCACAAAGATTGAACTAGAACGTTAATGTTTATGATGATTCCAAGTAGTGTCCTCAAATACATTTTGTGCACCCGGTATAACGTATTTAACATCTAGAGCCACTTCTAGATGCCTCTTTGATTAGAATAGTGAGCCATCAGCTGCACTGGCACAGGCCATCGAAGTGAGCTACAGCACTTAGATTTTCCTCTTGTTTGCGCAGAATCCTACCTAGCACTTGTGTTACCAGTAAGGTGCGCATGTGTGATAGATTGGGTATGTATTCTAACCACTGTGCAAAGTACTGCGAAGCTTTGTGGAAGAGCTTTCTTTTTATGTGTCTTTTTATGTGTGGTGACACTGCATACGAGTGCGACGCGTATGCGTGTCGGAATAAACAGTTGACGAGCTGTGCTCTAGGTGACGAAAGGAAAGAACCCCTCTTTATTGTGCTGGCCGATAATATACACTCTGAGGGACGTCACGTGGTAAAAGTAGCTTGGCACACGCACTTGTCGCCCAGCTATTTGTCGTGATGTCACACGCCGAACACAGGCAGGCGATAACAGCACATCCCTCTTTTTCAAGCACACGAACATTAGCACATACATGATAGAGAATATATGTTATACTAGAAAAACAAAACACCAAACCACTTATCAAAGCCCAGTCTTATGGGTTTTTTTTCACCACACAGGAACATGCGCAGATACATGGTACAGAATATATGCAGTACTAGAAGAAACAAAACATGAAACCACTACTCATCAAAGCCCAGTCGCATGGGTTTATTAACCACTCTACCAAACCGCGTTACAGTGCTAGTGGGGTCACCATTGGCCACAGGGCGAGTAGGAGGCACCGCTGAATCTGTTGCATTCGAGCCATCTGGGCTATGAGCCAATTGTGCCGCGCTCGGCTGCTTTGCGTTTTCTGGAAATTCGTAAGTTTCCATAGTTTCCGTGTGCGCCCTTCCTTTTGGGAGACGGTTAAGCATTCTCCTGTTTCGGTGGAGGTCAACGCCGTCGTCTGTTCGCACTACATATGACCGCGGTTTTGGTGCTGGTGCGATGACTGTGGCCTTGGATTGCATGTCTGTCACCCAGACCAGGTCACCTGATTCTAGCCTGGGAAGCCGTCTGGCACGATGACGTCGGTTGTAGTAGCAGCATTGCCGCCGCCTGACCTTCTGGTCGCTAGCCACGACTTTTTTCGGGCTGCTTTTTTCCGGATTTCGATGAAGTGGAAGCATTGGGACTCTTGTCCTCAGTCGCCTACCCATAAGTATTTCCGCAGGACTGACCCCAAGAATGCCGGGCGTCGACCTGTAAGCCAACAATGCCAGGTAAGGGTCTTTAGACTTTAGAAGGAGGTGCTTAACCGTCTGAACCATTCGCTCTACTTCCCCGTTGCCCTGCGGGTGCCTCGGACTCACGGTGACATGGCGAAACCCGTATGACACAGCAAACTGTTCAAACTCAGTAGCCACGAACTGAGGACCGTTGTCGGTCACCACGCACTCAGCGATTCCATGCCTAGCAAAAATACTTTTCAGTCTATCAATGACCGTTCTAGACCTTGTGGAAGGAAGAATGGCTACCTCAGGGTAACGTGAAAGATAATCCACGGCGACAAGGTATACCTGGCCGTTGATTACGCACAGATCTACTCCCACTCTCTCCCAAGGAAACGATGGTGTTGCGGTTGCGATCATGGGCTCGGCTAGTTGCTGGGCATGTTGTGCGCAAACAGTGCACTGATTCACGAACTGTACCAGTTCGTTGCTCAATCCTGGCCACCAGACAGAACCTTTAGCAACACTGTGACAACGCCCGATACCTTGGTGCCCATCATGCAGTCTGCACAGCACTTCCTTTCTTAGAGACTGTGGGATTACAAGCCTTGTTCCTTTCAACAAGAGACCATCACATGCTCTATCTTGCCAGTAAGGTATGAGGAAAGAAGGAACATTCGGTTTCCTTGGCCAATTGGTTTTACACAGCCTGCGCAGGTGTTTGCAAACGGGATCATTAATTTGACATTCTCTCACTCAAGATAAAAAATTGTCTCCCGTTTCCAAGCCAAGCAAACACGCCTTAGAGTATGCTGTGATATCTGACACACTCAAGCCTTTTCCAGAATCGCTGCGTGCAACAGGGGACCGCGAAAGGGTGTCGGCTGTGACTAGCGATTTGCCGGGAAGGTACTGGACACTGAAAAGATAGCGCATTAGGCGTAGCCGGAAGCGTTGAATTCGAGAGGGCATATCATCAGTGGCCATCTGGCCCAGTAACGATACTAAAGGCTTGTGATCAGTTTTAAAGGTAACGTTTAGGCCACGGATGTACTCGTCAAATCTTTCGGCTGCCTACGTCAGGGCTAGCGCTTCTTTTTCTATCTGGGAGTATCGCCGTTCTGTGTTCGTGAGGGATCGAGACGCAAAAGCTATTGGTCTACGGTGACCGGCTTTCTGCGTTTGAAAAAGGACAGCTCCCAGTCCGAAAGAGGATGCCTCCGCTGAAAGGATGGTAGGAAGCGTTGCATCGTACATGGCCATACACTGCGCAGAACAAATTAGCCCTTTCAGCTCGTTCAGCGCTTTTGCTTGGTCACACCCTCAGACCCATTCGCTATCTTTGTGCAAAAGAGCACGCATCGGAGCAGTAGTTTGCGCCAGGTGAGGCAGAAAGCGACCTAGGTGATTGGCCATACCGAGCAAGCTTCTCAGTTCGGTGACATTTTTCGGTGCGTTTAGGTTCTTAATAGCGCTGACCTTGGCTGGATCAGGCTCAATTCCATTCTCATTCAGAATATGGCCCAAAAATTTCACTTTATTAACGCCAAACAGGCACTTTTCTTTGTTCAGAGTCACGTTTGCGCTAGCTAGGCGTGACATGACATCACCTAAACGTTCGTCGTGCTGGGCTTTCGTATCACCAAACACTAAAATGTCATCCATGATGTTGACAACACCTGGCAGGCCACATAGGATTTCAGACATCCTTTTCTGGAAATACTCCGGAGCGGACGTGATTCCGAACGGTAGTCTGGTAAAACAGTACCTCCCGAATGGAGTCAAGAACATAGTTAGTTCTTCAGAGTTCCTACTTAGTCGGACTTGATGGAACCCCGAGAAGGCGTCAAGCTTCGAAAACCATTTCGCACCCGCCAGAGAGCCTAATGCTTGATCGACCGTAGGTAGCGTGAAGCGCTCACGAACAACGCACTTATTTAACTTTGTCAGGTCGACGCATACTCTCAGTTCCCCCGATGGTTTCGTTACCAGGACTATTCCTGCGCACCAATCAGTGGGGCCGTCTACTTTTCTAGTTATTCCCATGCGCACGAGTCTCTCGATTTCGTGCTTTAGCCTTTCCATGAGTCGAATCGGCAATCGCATTTGGAATTGCGCCCGGTTGTAGCCTGATAGTGTATTCCCCTGGGAGAGTGCCTAGACTATGACCCATGCGCGGAAAAAGTGTCTCATACCGTTGCTTGTCTGCAGTAAGTGAGTCGGCAATTTAACGATACCTAAAGCCTCTAAGGCTGGCAGCCGGAGAAGTACATCGCGAAGAGGGCTAACGACATAGCACGTTTGACGGGCAGTCCTCCCTTTCCACGCAATCTCTGCGTCAAATTTGCCTAGAACATTGAGCTTGTTGCCGCCCGCCCCCTGTAGTACCTCGTCTGTGTTATCCAGGTGGGTGGGCAATCCTGGAAATGTAGAAGGTAGAACCGACACTTCTGCACCCGAATCAACTTTAGCAAGGATAGGCACAGAGTTTACGAGAACATGCACACAGCGCGCTTTCCGGGCTGCGTCAATCGCGCCAATGAAAGTTTCTCTGGTACCATGTTCGACAGCAGAGACGCGTACCTTTCTTTGCGCTGACCCAACTTTCTTGAGGCAGGCTTTCGCAAAATGTCCTTTGTTACCACAGTAGTGGCACTTGGAAGCTTTGGCTGGGCACGTCGACCTCGGGTGCGTGTCGCCGATGCAGTAGGAGCACCGTCCCCCATTGTATTGCGGGCGTTTCTGGTGGCCCACGGCGTCCACGATGACGCCTTGGTCCTGAAGTTCTGGCGGGCTCCCGATGTGGACACCTTCCGGTCGAAGGCTCTGCTGCTGCTGTCGTACGGTTTCCTTGAGGCGAGCCTTGGCCAGCGCTGTAGCCAATGTCAGCTGCGGATCCATCTGCAAGGCTTCGGATAGTTTCGCGTCCTGGGGACCGACGACAAACTTGTCGTGGATGAGTCTCTTCTTCATATCCCCGAAGTCGCAGCGGTCTGCCAGCACGTGAAGTGCGGTTGCGAACTGATCCACCGATTCTTCTGGCCGTAGCTGGCGTCTGTGAAAGCAGGCACTTTCATACACAATGTTCCGCTCTTTGACGAAATGACTGTCGAACTTCTGCTTCACCACATCATAACTTTTTGCTTCTTCGTCGGTCAGCCCAAATGTAGCAAAGACTTCGCGGCTTGGCGTCCCATTGTGTAAAGTAGCGTGCGTACCTGGGCCTCTCCTGAACGTTCGTTGACAGCTGTGGCGAAGCGGTAGTCATCGAAGTGGTCGATCCACGCCGGCCACTCTGACGTTTTGTCAAAGTCCAACAGTGGTGGCTGCTGTAGCCCCGGGATTACCGTTGCGGGCTTGTTTGCCATTTTCTGGAAATGCTGCCGCCCACGGCCTCAGCGAGATAGTTGAGCACCACCCACTTCTGACACCAAGTGGTGACACTGCAAATGAGTGCGACGCGTATGGGTGTTGGAATAAACAGCCGACGAGCTGTGCTCTAGGTGACGAAAGGAAAGAACCCCTCTTTATTGTGCTGGCCGATAATATAGACTCTGAGGATCATCACGTGGTAAAAGTAGCTTGGCGCACGCAGTTGTCGCCCAGCTATCTGTCGTGACGTCACACGCCGAACACAGGCAGGCGATAACAGCACACACCATATAAAAAGTAAGTGCGCATACACCCAACGTTTCTTTAGACACTCCAAATTTTTTGCTCCACAACAGTAGTAAAGCACGTACCCACAAAGCTAAGTTCGTATGTTCGCAATGGTATCAACAACGAAAATGGTGACGCAAACAGGATTTGTACATTCATTCAGTAAATAAAGGCATTTGATGTAGTGTGCCTTCATTTATTGTTCTCTTGAAAGCATCGATAATTCTACATTTTGTTAATTCGACATATTTTCTGCCCTGTGAAATCCAAATGGTTTCACTGTAGCATGCTTTGGGAACTTCACCTAGTTTGCAGTTTGTTTGTCATTATCTAACCTCGTTCATGCCAACTTGGGTCATTGCTGTGTGCCACCGTGTCTTCAGTCACAAAAAAAATTTGACGCTCCGTGAAATCAAACCCGCCTCACAACATTTAGACAATCTTGTCTGAGTAGATATTTAAAGGGACACTAAAGGCAAATAGTAAGTCGACAGGCACTGTATAGATGCCATTCCAGAGACCTCGCAACGCTTGTTTTGTGCAAAGAAATGACTTACCGTAGTTTATGAGAAAATTGCATCTGAAGGGTCCGAATACCTTTATGGCAATTCAAATCTCCCGCCACACCAACTGGGGAGCGGTGACGTTGCATGCGCCATCACTGCCCTTTGCTGCCATCGGTGAGTAAAACGGCACCCAACAGATGGCCGGTATTATGCGCCGTCATAGCTGCTTTTGGTCGAGTGGCGTGGTTCATTGGGGCATCCCGCGACATCGCATGGAAGTAGGAATCTCTGCCACTTGCAGTTTTTGCGAGTTTCGCGAGCCAGCAAAACCAGCGCAGCTCTACGCGACAACGTAACTACTGAAACGCGAAAGCACAGGCAGCGCAGAGTTTTGCAATATGAAACCTTTCGACCGCCCGCATTGTTGTCGACGATGTAATGTCAATGAGGCCTTCTTTTCTAAAAATAAAATAACACTGGTCGAGTAGCATTTTCTTTTGTCTTATAATACAATATAACGATGTTTTTATAACGAGTGGTTGATTATAAGCGACAGAATTTAATTGAGGAGTGCCTTCGGGCTAATCATGTCCTGCATTTACCTCAATTTCTTGATTATGATATTGATGCCTTGGAGATAATCCATCACTTGACTTGCCTTTGGTGTCCCTTCAAGACATGGTGCCGCCACTAGATGGCCCAACATGTCTAGACAGATTGGCCCGGCGGCTTATTCATTAGATTGTCCTAGGGTAAATATTTAGGTTGTCATGTGACTTTTTTTCTTTAAGCGCAGGCCTATTTTGATACTTGACAACGCATTTTGGTTAGCATTTTCTGTGCTGTACCCAGCTAGCTCTGCTGCATACGCACAGCTCGTATCTTCGTTAAGTTCCAGCATTTATGTGCTTGTTTTTTCACAAATAAAATTCTCGTTCCTCCGTAAAGCTACCTTGATTTCTTCGTCCTCGTCATTGTTAACACTGTTTTTGTCATGTATTCTACGATGCTTTGGAGAAACTTGGAAGTGATACCATCAATCCTACAAGACTGCTTTGGCGTGGAAATTCCTGCTCGGATGCGTGCTGGGTCCAAGTTAATGGCATCAGTCATCAGCTAGTTTACAAAGGAGAAGGGAGGTATTTGCAGATTTTCACTGTGCGGAATGATTAGGCAAAAATGTCAAGTAGAGAAGTGCAAAGATGATGAGGAACTTGATCACCTTAATCGTTGATGAGGCTTGTACTGTTATTGTTGGTACATTTGATGATGTTTCAGTTGCACTCTGGGTTAGTGTTTGTTAGAAGTGGTAAGGTCGAAATAAACAAGTAAACCACGACATTTTTAGAGTGAATAGTGAAAACCAGTCGAGACGGAAGGACAGAGAAGAGACGTGGCACAAACGACGACTGGACTAACGACGACAGTATGTACCAACTGACCCAAATAGCTACTCTACTGCATTCTTAGAGTGCAGGTGTAAGCGTTCACAGCAGACGTATACACTAATAAATTATTGACGTTGTGGCAGAACGAAAAAGTTCTTGCTAGACATTTGCTTCGTATGGTTGTTGTCCCAGGGAGCACTAGAAGGCTCATTAATTACTCGGAGGGTAATATATTTGCTGATATATTTGCATTTCTGTAGTTTTAGAAGCAAACCACATTTCTTGAATTGGTAGGTCAATGTGTGTCCCTAGAAAAGTGATCAAGGAATGCCGAGAGCTCAGACTGAATTGTGTCAACGTTAGCCTTGTCGTAGAGCTTGATATATTTGATGCGTTTGATATATTTGATGCGTCGTGGTTGCTTTGACCAGGCACGTGGGTCACTGATGAAGCATTATCAGGATGAGTGGCTAGAATCAAGTCAAGCAAGGAACATGTAGCAGGTGTGGCGTGTGTTGGACTGATAACTATCTGTGAAAAGATGAAATTCGAGCCAATATAAAAAAGAAGGTTGTGGCCTCTGCTGAGGCTAGATTAGGAAAATGGCAGGAATGTGACCACTTGATAGTTGGAAAATTAAAAATCTCGTAAGACGAAGACAGGTGAACTTATGAATAGAACAGATATAGTCATATTGTTGAACACAGTAGCAAAACTGTGAATCACGAAACTAACTTATTATTGGGCGAACCTGTGCTCACAAAAACAAGTGACTCACAACGATGGTGGTGAACACAGTCAGCGATTGTCGTAGTCTGATCTGTGGGTCAAGCGCGTCGGCTTTTATACATGACTCGTCGAAGGTTCTAGCATGGTGCCCTCGTACCTTCCAGAATGTACTACACCATGGGACCGTGGCGACGCGGTCGCCCCATCCGGTGGAGTAGCAATAATTGTAGATCTACAAGTCTGTTGCTTGTCAGAACCTTTCTCTTCAGACGCCCCTTGAGGCGGTGTCTGGGCGAGCAATTCTCTTTAACAAATTAGTAACAATCTGTTGCATTTACATACCGCCTCATTACCAACTTAGCAAAACAGATTTCTACAAGCTGAACGACCAGCTCCCGGAGCCCTATATTATAACCGGTGATAGTGACAAAGTACTGTGAGCGTTAAAGCTCACAGTACTTTGTGGGGAGACTCCCGGTGTGATGCCAGGGGTCGACTTATTGAAAACTTTTTGTTAACATCTGGTGTGTGCCTTTTTAATAAAAAAGAGCCCACCTATTATAATATCCACAACAATTCATATTCTTCTATAGATTTAGTGATTGGCACTGCGAGCCTCCTTCCTTACATAGACTGGAATGTTGTCAAGAACCCATTTGGGAGCGACCACTTTCCTGTAATCAGGAACATGACAGTTCACCCCACGCCCCCCGTTGGAAAATACCGTCCGCTGATTGGAAAAGTTTTAAAGAGTCAATGTACTTATCACAAGATTTTATGAACAATTTTAGTATTGAAGACGCAGTAGCTTATTTTACTGGTTTTATAATTGACGCAGTGGAAAAATTCATTCCACAAACAAAAGGTCTCTCATGTAAAAGACAGGTCCCCTGGTGGAATGAGGTTTGCAGACTGGCACGAAAGAAACAGAACAAAGCGTGTACTATGTCGCTGCCCGACTGCGGAAAATCTCAGAATTTAAACTGGTAAAATCACAGGGAAGACGGACGCGTTGACAAGCAAGGAGGGCTAGCTGGGAGAGGTTTCTGTCTGGCATAACATCTTACACACAAGAGTCTAAAGTATGGAATGGCCTTAGAAGGCTAAAGGGGCAGGAAACCCATCCATTACCGCTTGTCAGTGAACAAGGGAACAGCTTGGAGGACCAAGCGAATGCTCTCGGTGAACACTTTGAGCGTTGTTCGATCTCGACCCAGTAATCCGAATCATTTCTTAAACACAAACAGATAGCTGAACGCAAGGCACTCGACCGTAAGTGCACACAGAACAACGCTTATAACCTTCCTTTTAGTATCGCTGAGTTAAAAGCTTCTTTGAACATGTGTAAAAGCTCTGCCCCGGGGGCCGACAAAATCATGTATGACGCAGACACCTTAAAGGGCAACTCCGGCGATTTTTCGATGTCAACGGATGTCGATGAAATTCGCTGGGTCTGTTCCTCTGAATACCTCCGTCATGTCCTAAAAAAAGCAGGCTTGAGAGTTGCACAGTTTTTTGACAAATGAATTTAATTTATTGCCTCGAGCACCCTACCTTACCCCCTCCTCAGTTATGGGCCACATTGTGTATGACGTCAGGAATGGTCCACGCAGAGCATGCCGGGATCATGCAGACGACAGCGACAAGAGCGTGCAGGAGATGGCAGCAGTCGACGATCGTGAACGAGCGCTTGGCGTGAGATGTTGCTGTCGCGAGAAGTTGCATTCCCTGTGGACGGGCAAGTGATGCGGGGTGGCAAGCGGTGTTGCGTTGTTCGCTGCACGAACTTCAGCCCTCGCCTTCCGCAAACACAGTTTGAGCCGATGCCGATCGCGTTCAGCCGAGGTTAAGCCTATCACAGTGGCCTAGTTCGTGCGTCTGCTGCTGGCGGACCAGACCCACTGATATGAAGCTAATTAAGCTATTAGGATGAGGAAAGCTGCTTCTGTAGTTCAGTTTTGACCATACGGATTTGAAATAAACCATTCCTCATTTCATACAGTGCACACGCAAAAAGCTAAAGCGACAACACGTCGCGCAATCAACATCCGTATACGTTGCCGTTCTCGAATGCGGCCAGTCGCACTCGCCGGCGCTTCCCTAAATGAAATGTGACTACGCAAATCCATGGGTGTATTATTACCTATTGTTATGCTGACTCATTATTTAGCTTACGAGGTGCACTGTTTGCCTCGTATCCCAAATGGGCAGCAAGCGGAGGCCCCTTCGATACAGCATGCGTAAACAACCGTCTCGTTCAGCTGCCAACGATGTCATACTTCATGGCATCTGCGTTTCCGCGAGAAAACTATAGATTCTCTAAATGAACGATCATACGCGCAATGTCCCAATCTATGTCTACTTTACGGAACACTAATTGTGTGCATGAAGAGAATACGATCGAAGAATGATAAGCAGGCTGCACAACGCTTCCCTACTACGGTCTCCCGTTCGCTGTTTCCGAAGGTGTGTGGTCGTACGTATCAGATCAACCCAGAGTGATGTAACGGTGCCTACATGCACAAAATCTACGTGTTTTGATATGTTCTGACATTAATTGATGTCACCGATGAGCGGCTATCTCAAGCGAACGACGTACGAGTGGTCGCTGTACCTGCCTATGTAAACAAATGCACCGGTCGGTGCTTTGGACTGTTAGCGGCGTTCTTGTGGGATACAAATGCGGAAAGTCGTGCTCCACATCTTACAGTGAGCATGCGAAGCGGTTCCATGAGAGGGGTAAAACCCCTAAAATACCAAGCAGCACGTATATCAGTGGTTAGGGCTACCCTTGGTCTTCATGTCGCAGCGCGATATGTTGCGCATGGGTGCTGGCTCTAGTGGTGGAGAACGGCGATTCGTGGCTATTGAATTCTTCTGAATCATAACTGTCACTGTTTGACAGATACGAATAGGTGGTGCAGCTTACATGCAATGTCACCCGAAGGTCCGGCGCGGTCTCGTTCACCCCGCGGGCGAGACCGGCATGCGTTGCGCGCCTTCCCCGCCGGCGATACATTCGTGACGTCACACGCAGAGGTTCGCTCGGCCGCTTGCTCGGGTTTCGCTTTCGTTTTTGCGCTTTTTTGGATATTTAAAATTATTTTCGAATTTGCGGAACAATTCTCCTATCAGGTGAGTCACAGGAGGGTCTCGGGAGCCTAAATATTTTATTAGCTCGACATGGTCAAAAAATCGCCGGAGTTGCCCTTTAAGGACGCTCCTAGTACTTTTAAATAAAATTTTTACTGCCGCGTACCTTCCAGCTGCATGGAAAGAAGCTATTGTTGTTCCAGTTCTAAAGCAGGGTAAAGATCCCTCCTCTGTAACAAGCTATCGTCCAATAGCGCTTACGAGTTGCCTTTGTAAGCTCTTCGAAAAAATGGTTTATCGCTGTCTTCTGCATTTTCTGGAATCGAACAAACTACTTGATGCGTGCCAGTGTGTCTTTAGGGAAGGCCGGTCGACGAATGACCATCTCATTGAGGGCATTATTCGTGATGCCTTCATTCATAAACAATTCTTTCTATCGGTATTCCTCGATACGGAAAAAGCATACGACACTACCTACCATACGTTACGGAATATTAAGAGACCTTTCCGAAATGGCAATCCGTGGAAACATGTTTAGCTTAATTGAAAGCTACCTTTCTAACCAGACATTCCGTGTTAGAATTGGAAACACTTTGTCTAGGCAATTTGTGCAGGAAACTGGAGTGCCTCAGGGTGGCGTCCTTAGTTGCACCCTTTTTATTGTTAAAATGAATTCATTGCGCTCCTGTATACCGTGAAGTCTTGTTTATAGTGCATATGTTGATGACGTGCAGATAGGATTCAAGTCATATAACCTGTCCATCTGTGAGCGACAAGTTCAGCTAGGCCTGAACAAACTGTCTAAGTGGGCTAATGAGAATGGATTTAAGTTCAATCCCCAAAAGAGCTCCTGTGTTCTGTTTACAAGGAAAAGATGCTTGGTCCGAGAGCCAATTATTGAACTCCATGGAGAACGTGTTCCTGTGAATGCAGAACACAAATTCTTAGGTATCATACTAGACTCAAAGCTTACCTTCATTTCTCATAAAAGCGCATTAAAGGTAAATGCCTATGAACACTAAATATCCTTAAAATCCTGTCGCACACAACGTGGGGTAGTTACAGGACGTGCCTCATGACTGTGCACAAAAGACTTATATGGTCGCGATTAGACTATGGTGCTGTAGTCTACCAATCTGCTTCACCCAGCGCCCTGAAGATGCTAGATCCCGTGCACCATCTAGGTATCCGCCTTGCGACCGGTGCCTTCAGAACAAGTCCCATACAGAGCCTGTATGTAGAATCAGATGTGTGGTCTCTTGTTCTGCAGAGGACATACTCTAGTTTCTTATACTTTCTGAAAGTAAGCTCTAACTGCGAACATATATTCAACGATAAACGAACAGCATATTCAATGATAAACGATACAACATCTAGTATACTTTTTCGCAACCGACCTTCGGTGAGACAGCCCTTTTCACTGCGTGTAAGGAAATTGAGTGAGGACATGGGTATTCCGCTCCCTACACGTGAAATAATGGCTCCAGCAAAGCCGCTTTCGCCATGGCTGTGGCAGGAGATAGTGTGTGATTTATCATTTGAATAAATCACGAAACACACTTCAGAAGTACACATTCGTATGCACTTCCTTGAGCTCCAGTGGAAGTACAGTAAAAGCTCGATGATACGATCACGGCTAATACGAATTTCCGGATGATACAAATTTTTCTGTGGTCCCGGCCGAGCCCCATTACTTTGCAACGTGCTAGAGAACGGTTGTTACGAATTGATTTTCAGCCTACGTCGGTTGATACGAATAAACGCCACCCCACCAACGGCCGCGAAAGAGAACAGCGCGCAGTCACGCGCTTTCTCTCCTTCTCTTTTGGTGCGGAGGCGCGGCGCCGGACAGCGCGGACTCCGCGACTGGGCGCGAATAGTTTGAAGCGGTGGCGCTTCTAGAAATAAATGCTTTTTAAGTACATGTGCCTGAGTGAGTTCACCTCTGACTCTTTAATTTATCTACAGTCGAATCTCGTTAATTCGAACACGCTTATTTCGAACATACCGCGCACCGACAATGCTCTTAGCCAGCGCGCCGAATAACGCGGCGGCGCCTCCGACCGGCATTGCTCCGACACCGCCATAGAGCAAAAGCTCAGGAGAGACCCCTCAATGCCGTGCGCGAAAGAACGGGGGAAAAAAAAAAGAACCCGCGGCGGAAATTTCCCCCTCTCTCAAATTGCAAGGTCACCGTTTCTGCATCGCGCCGGAACAAGTGTGTACGTGCCGACTAGAGTGTTCTAGACTACCGTATTCTAGCACACACTAGTGCCGACGTCTCAGCCACGCGGATAAAATGGCAGTGAACCCTTCTCTATTTTATTGGGATAGCAATTATATGGACACTTCAAACGAATTTCTGCCGTCACCGTTGCCGTCGCCGTGAGGTTCCGTATAAATAAAATCTTCGCCGCGCGCCGTATGCCTGAGCGGAAGCGTGCGGCGACGCGCGCTATCACGGAGAGCGAACGCACTCAATGTCCCACGCGCAAGCAAGGAAGCGGAAAGCCAGCGCCGGAGGGAGTGAAGGGGGGCCTGCACTTCTACTCTGCCAACCACCGCGCTCGTCGCTCGACCGCACTGTCTCTGTATCTCCACACGGCTCTGACCTTTATGCACTGTGCATACGCCGCTCAGTTTCTGTTGAAGCGATAGACCGCACGTACCTTCGCCCGCTGCAGCGTATGGGCTTGCTGCCAGCGTTTTGACAGTCGTCTGCAGTCATTCAGTGTGATCTATTCATGTTTGTTTGTGCGCGCTCACACCACGCTTGTTCATTCAGTTAGTAATAGTCGGGCCACATTTTCCAACGCACGCTACACATGTAATGCTGCCCGGATCAGCAGTGCAGCGCTACAGGTGTGTCCCTTCGCACGCGCTGCCCACGGGAAGCGCTTCTCATCAACACCACCGTTTCACACGCGCCTTCTCGTGGTCATCGAGTCTCTCTTCACGTCGGTCTACTTACGCCGCAGCACACCTGCTTACTTAATCAGCTCATGTTTACTACAATTCATATTGCTACCAAAGCTGCTCACCTTACTTCGTATGACATTGCTGTGTTGCTATCGCATTCATTGCTTCGCCCTTAGGGCGAAACTGTGACATTTTTCTAGTCACATGTTGACCTTGTACGCTGCGGCAGCAGCGCAGAGGGAAGCAGCGGCGGAGGCACAGTCGGGCCAACGAAACTTCCACGCCCGCAAACGCTCGCTTCCCGATAACGGCAGAAAACGAAACTTCAGGGGGCGGCTAAAATAAGCTGGTGCCAGCACGGCGGCGGGCGCGCATGGAGATGTGCGGTGCGCACGGAGTCGAAGGTGAGAGAGCTACGAGGGAGTTGAGAGGGAGGGCGAGGGGAGCCACCGAAGCGGCGGAGTTGACGCGGCCACATCCGCTTCCCTGCAGCCCTCCTCCCTCATCTTCGACGGTCTCCGCACGCACCCGTGTGCCGGCGCCGCCCGCTCGCTCCCTGAAGCTTCGTTTTCTGTCGT
Source organism: Dermacentor silvarum (assembly GCF_013339745.2). Classification (NCBI taxonomy): domain Eukaryota; kingdom Metazoa; phylum Arthropoda; class Arachnida; order Ixodida; family Ixodidae; genus Dermacentor; species Dermacentor silvarum. Next base: position 3,731,638 of record NC_051155.1, on the reverse strand, counting down.
TATCGAGAAGCGACCGTTAGCCGTTGTGGGCAGTTTCGTGGCCCGCGCTTGCTATGCGCTTGCGCGCCAGCGATATTTCACGACTCGCACCGTTCGTGCATCGTGCAATGGTGCAGGAATACTTCAAAAATACGTCCTTTTAATTCTAACAAATTTTCGGGCCCCTTCGAGTTCGAGTTATCGAGATTCGACAGTAGTTTTAATTGTTTCGATGATACGAATTTCGGCTAATACGAATATTTTTCGTGACCCCGTGAGATTCGTATCATCGAGCTTTTACTGTATTTTCTTAAATTTTTGCGCGCAAACAAACAGGGACGAAGAAAAGGAGACACAAGGACGAGCCAACTAGGCCGACTCGCAGTTATGCTTTACTGTATTCTTGTACACAATTCTACACAGACGTATCGAAGTCACACTCCGGCGTCTCATATGCAGCTGCTAGTCCGTCATTTGCAGAATCCGATGTCCTGCACCGGGAAACCAGCATCTTTACTGCAGAAGCTTATGCAGTGATGGCAGCTGTAAAACATATTATAAAAACAAATCTTCCAAAAGCCATTATATTCACAGACTCTTTAAGTGTAGTGAAAGCTTTAAAATCAATACAGAAACATAAAAATCCTATAATCAACGACCTTTACGCACTGCTATGCAGAACCTACATGTCAAACCAACATGTTGTATTATGCTGGGTGCCTGGGCACAGAGGCATCGAGGGAAGTGTACTAGTAGATGAAATGGCTAAAGCCATGGTAACGAAAGCTAGCAGTTTCTCCATAGCAGTCCCAGCCACAGACCTGAAGCCATTCCTTCGCAACAAGCTCAGGAGCCATTGGCAACACTTGTGGGATGCCGAAACCTCGAATAAGCAACACGCAATCAAACCCCAGTTAGGGAATTGGTCGCCACTATCAAAGTCACGACAATGTGATGTGCTCTTTTGCCGACTGAGAATAGGGCACACCTATGGTACCCATTGTTATCTTTTAACTGGTGCTGAACCTCCCAGCTGTGGTAGATGTGGCGAGAGGCTGACCGTCCTCCACGTCTTGGTGGAGTGTCGGGAAGCAGAACCTGAACGGAAAAAGCATTTTCCTCAAGCTTACCAGCAGCGTATCCCCCTTCATCCCGCACTGTTTCTTGGTGCAGAACCATTCTTCGGGTCTAAAGTGGTGCTCAATTTTTTTAACGATATTGGGTTGCACGTTATTAGCCCAAGGGATTCGTAGCACGCCCTCTCTATAGAGGCTGCAGCTGCGATAGTAGTGCTGTAAGGCACAGGCCTCTGGGCCCTTGTGCTCAAGGGCTCTGGTGAGGCAGCTGTGCCATTATTGGCTTGCCACATTTTATTGTGTTATCCAGACATATAATATGTTTTATGATCATAGCCCGTATCGCTTGTCATTCTCATTATTTTAGTGTCTATATATTTTACGCCATTTACAACGTATGTTTTAGGCCTCTATACAGCCCACGTGCAATCACCGTCTGCCATTTACCACTTCATAGACTGCTTCATACTACCTTTCTTGGCACTCTTTGGCCATCCCTGGCCCTTGCGCCAATAAAATTCATATATCATCATTGCTTCCAAAACATGCTATCGCATGTACAGCATTTCTAAAAGTCCTTATTGTGCACTTACCACGACAGTGAATTATTAGTGAAAGGACTTGCAAAGGCTTAGGAAGATTAAGTTTCTGATACACAGTGTGCAATTGCAAATTGTGTAAACTACTGCAGCTATTGTTCTCTCATGTAGCGAGAAAGAGTAAACGATGGTGGCCCCTTCTTGCTGTGAAAAGTCCGACAGTCCGGCATGTTTTAGCAGAATATTCGCTACTTCATGACGCAGGTTAGTGCTGAGCGACTTGTTCACCATAGTTAGAATGGAGGAGTCCGCAGCACAGCATGCATTAATGAAATGGCGTTCATCTGCAGACTCAGGGGCCTCTGTCAGAATGGCGAGTGACAGCACTTGATCTTCATGGTAGGCGGAAAGTTTGAGATTCTCTGGTAGTATTGTAGGTTCACTGCAACAGTTTACAGTCCATAAGCTAGTGTGTCCGTGCTAGTGTGACGCTGCTCGGACCTGGTTTGAGAACAGGGAGACCAAGCTGGTGACGTGGGACCTATTTTGTGAGAACTTTGTGAGGACCTTCACGAGTGTTGTACGAAAGGAAAGGGCCGAGGTTCTCTTAGAAACTAGAGTATAATTGCCGAAAGAGAACATCGCGATCTTCACGGAGGAGATGAGAGAGAGAGAATAAACTTTAAACAAAAGAGCACGTTAGCATAGATAGCTCCTCTGCTCCGCAGTGGGTGGTCCCCTCAGTCCAGGAGTCCAGAGGCCTTAGCTGCCCTTCTTTCTCGGTTGACCAGGTTGAGCTGGTCCGTCGAGTCGGAGCTGGACAGCGCTGCCTCCCATTGCCGTGTGGTGAGGTGTGCTATGGGTGTGACCTGTGGTGTGTTTGCGCAAGCCCATACCATGTGGTAAAGCATTGTGCATTGATCGCAGTGTGGACATTTATAAAAATACAGTGCAGGGTGTATGGTGTGGTAAAGACTTAAATGTGGATATATGTTTGTTTGGAGTTTTCGCCATATTACGGCTTCCTCTCGGGTCAGAGCATTATGCGGTGGCGGTATTGTTCTTCGTGAAGGGCGATAGTGTTGTTGGATGAGCGTGTAGGATAATGGTATGGGCTCTGGATGGAACTGCTCGGCGCGGTCATCTCGCCGCTCCCGGTGTGCATGCGCTCGGGCCTATCCGTGTGCCTGCTGATTGCCGCGTAAGGACTCATGCCCTGGAGTCCACACGACTTGTATGTATGGTGGGAGCTGGTGTGCTTCATTCAGAATGCGATGTGCGGCCCTGGAATAATTTCTGCATGCCGTCTGAGAGTTCGTCAGAACTATGACGCAATCCCAGTGCGGTCTCGTCGTGATGGCTAACGCTATCGCTAGTTCCTCTGCCTCCACAGCGCTCACTCTGGAAACCTATTTTCGTATGATGTGGAAGTTTGGGTGCATGTTCCTGGGAATTGATGACACGTGCATAGTTTCTTGTATTCGTGTTGGCATTTTAGTCAGTGCGCTGGTCTTCCATACAGAATATCCAAGACACTCCAAGATGCAGTGTCTTCCGCCATGCCGAGCCCGACATGTCTGAAAAAAAGAAAGTTCGATTCTTTATGCGGGGTGTCAAAGACCAGCTATTCGCCGGATTGATACGCAACCCGCCTAAGACTGTAGCTGAATTTGTTTCGGAGGCCACAACCATTGAGAGGACACTCGACATGCGGACAAGGCAATATAACTGCCAAACACTGGCCGCGAACAACATTGACGTTCAAGCACTGGGCAGCGACGACCGGCGCGAGACCATCAGAGCGGTCGTTCGCGAGGAACTGCAGAAGCTCTTTCCTAGGTCGCAGCCTCAAGAGGCATCTATCGCCGACATCGTCAAAGAAGAAGTTCAGCGCTCATTTGGAGTTCCCGACATGCAGCCACAATCGCCGCAACCCCAGCCGGAAGCGCTGACCTACGCCGCCGTCGCTCGTCGTCAAAGTCCCCCTCCGCCCTCGCACCAGGGCGTCAGTAACAACACAGTTCCGTAGTCCACTGCCGCCGCTGCCAGCACGCGCCTGTTGCCCAGTGCAGCTACCCGAGAAAGACGGACATTTGGCGCGCCCCCGACCACTGCCCGCTCTGCTATCACTGCGGGGAAGCCAGCCATGTCTACTGCCGATGCCCATACCGCGAGATAGGCCTACGAGGGTTCGCCGTCAACCCGCCACGTCCACAGCTTGGCGAGCGACCACATGACATCCCCGAATACCTTGCCGGAGCCCTAGTGGCAACCACGACGACCCTCACGCTTGCCGTCACCTTAACGCCAGCTGTCGCCACAGCGCCGACCTTACACTGGCCCAGCCCGGGGCCGGTCCATGAGCCCCTATCCGGGAAACTGAGGTGCGGTTGCTGTACAATGCAATGCCGAATATCCTTCGCCGTCGCCGCCAACAATTCACGCATCATCACGAGGTATCAGCACACCCCCTGGCAATAGCCTTGACGACAACAGTTCGTCGCCGAAAGAAGACCTGTCGACGAGATCTAGCAGCAGCGGAGCAAGCCAATGCAGCTGTGAATCGACGCCACGACCTAACTGCAATGCTAGATGACGGTCGTGCCTAGACGTTGTGGGTTCTTGGTGTCTCACAGGACACCAACCACCGCGGGTTCGAGCTTAGCGAGCCACAGGGCCGCGTCAGCCGTCTCCTCCAGCACTGCTCGCGCGCGAGCTCAGAGGCCACAAGGGGCTACCGAGCGACGCACGCAAAAACACAGTAAAGCCCTGAGTTGACGGAAACCGTTTACTGAAACCGTTGGCACCAACACTGCACAAACGCCCGCACAGAGGGGAGCCAAAGGGGCCCCGCACCAGGGCGAAAATACAATAACATGCGCCTATAGCACGTCGCGGCGAGAGCACAGGCTCAAGCTGGGACACGCCGCTAGGAAAAGTCCCGGCGGCTATGCTACTTGCTCTGGCGATAACCAATGGGTCAACTCGCGAGAGCACGGGCAATATCCTTTGGCTTAGGCTTTCGGCAAGTGCGGCTCGGCGGGCAAAGGCACCGTGCGCGAGCTCCAGCCCTAGTCACAAAGGTGTCGGCGGACGAGAGGAAAGCATGAACGTACCGTGCGCTGGTCCCGGAGAGCAGTCCCGAGCCACGCTCCGCCGCTAGCAGCCCAAACGTGCGGCCGCGTGATGTCAGCGCCCCGCCCTCACCGCAAACCGCCGCGTGCGCAGCGCCACCGCGGGAACCGGTTCGGCGGCGCGGGCGAGCGGGGAACGAAAGCGATGGATGGCAGAGCCCGCGCAATGGCACCGGCGCCTCCCTCAATCCCCACAACGTGCTAATTGATGGTCATAATGTCACTGCTCTCGTTGACACTGGAGCCGACTATTCTGTCTTCAATGGCCCGTTCGCCGCCAAGTTGAAGAAGGTGAAGACAGCCTGGCAAGGATCCGATATCCGGATAGCGGGAGGCCACCTAATAACCCAGGCTGGAATCTGCACAGCGCGAGTCACGGTTAACAATCGCACTTACCTGGCCAGCTTCGTAATCATGCAGCGCTGCTCCAGGGACGTCATTAGGCTTGGGCGTTCTAAACCAACACGGAGCGGGCATCGACTTAAGATCCAAGTCGATAACGCTTTCAAAGCACAAAGCGATACCACCAGACACAAACATCAGTTACTATGCCTTGAATGTGCTTGAAGAACAAGTCACCATTCCGCCTCGCTCCAGTGTAATGATTTCCGTCGGTACCGAAGTGCCTGCAGACATGGAGGGCGTCGTCGAGGGAGATCATCATTTACGGCTCGACCGTGAGATTTGCGTCGCTAGAGGCATAGCTGAGCTAGGTGAAGGGAAACTTCAGCCATGAATACAAGCACATTAACAAAGGCACCACGGTCGCCTACATGGATGAAATAGTTCAAGCCAGCCAGCAGCCTTCACGGACTCTAGAGAACCTGCAACAACGACTGTAGTATCTGAACCAGCTTTCGACGTAAATGAGAACCTTCCCAGGCATAAAAAACAACAGCTAAAAGCCCTGCTCCTCCAATACAAGTAGTGCTTCTCATCGTCATCAAAAATTCGACAAAGTTGCCCTGTTGCCAAGCACCACATCATCAACGATGAATATGTCCGCCCACTCTTTCGGAGTGTGTACCGAGTTTCGGCACGCGAACGTGTGGGGATGCGTGACTCTCGCGCATCCCCTGATGTTGTTTTCCCCGCATGGCTCGCGTTTCCTGTAATCCGGCTTCTCCGCTTGACTAAGCGCTGGCGGAGGTCGTGGTGGTTGCGGCGCATTGCGAGAGATGGCGTGAGTGTCGCGATGATAACGCCACCGAACAGCGGGGTGACTTGGGAGAAAAAGGTCAAAGGCGCTTCCTCTTTGGTTTGGGATTGGCGACCAACATGCAGGAACGCTTCGCGCTTGCACCGGCATCGTTTGAACGCGCCACCGTTCGCGTGACCGTACACGTGAACGACTAGGCGATGGTGTCACAGCATGGGGCGAACATATTCGCCCGCTATCGGGGCGCGGTGAGTCGGACTTCCTTGATTTGTTGCACGTCCATGTGAATGTTCTATTGGTAGTAATTCGGCTAGTGTGTATTAGTGTATCAAAGGCGCAATAAATGCCCTTTTGATTGTTTGCACTACTGTGTTGTTGTTCCTTTGTCCCAAGAGCATGTGTGAGACCCACAAACGCAAGGCCATAAGGCAACAAGTTGACGAAATGCTACACGACGACATCCAGCCGTCCAAGAGTCCCTGGGCGTCCCCCGTGGTGTGAGTGAACAAGGATGGGACCCTACGTTTCTGCGTCAATTATCGTCGCCTCAACTAAATCATGAAGAAGGGCGTATAGCCTCTCCTGCAAACAGACGACACCTTGGATCAACTCTACAACGCCGTCGATAAACCTAAACACCGGCTACTGGCAAATTGAAGTCGACGAGAGGGATCGGGAGAAGACTGTCTTTCAACGTCATGCCGTTCGGTCTTTCCTCGGCACCTGCGACTTTCCAACGCCTCATGGATACAGTACTGGCAGGCTTGAAGTGCCGGACTTGCCGGCACCTTGAAACAGTTCTTCAAGCAATCAAGACCTCCGGACTCACGTTAAAGCCAGAAAAAGGCCGCTTCGCATATGAGGAGCCTTTGTTTTTGGGCCACATAATGAACAAGTCTGGAGTGTCTCCTGACCCGCAGAAAACTGCGGCAATCACTGACTTTCCTCCGCCCGCCGACAAGCAGGCAGTGCGTCGATTTCTTGGACTGTGCGGCTATTACAGGTGTTACGTCAAAAACTTTTCACGGATTGCCGAGCCACTGACGTATCTCACGAAGGCCGACGTCGAGTGCAAGTGGGAGACGTCGCAAGTCGAATCATTTGAAGAACTAAAGTGACGCCTGCAATCGCCGACAATACTTGCACATTTCGACAAAAATGCCGATACCAAAGTCCACACCGACGCACGGAGCGTATGACTCAGCGCCGTGCTTGTGCAGAGGACTGACGGACTAGAAAGGGTTTTAAGTTACGCTAGCCGGTCGCTGTCGAAGGCGGAAGCAAATTATTCCACCACAGAAAAGGAGTGCCTCGCCATCATCTGGGCTACATCAAAGTTTCGCCCCTACCTCTATGGCAGGCCCTTCAAAGTTGTGAGCGATCTCCACGCCTTGTGTTGGCTAGCTAACTTGAAGGATCCTTCAGTTCGCCTCGCAAGATAGAGTCTGAGATTTCAAGCATTCGACATCACTGTCGTTTACAATTCTGGGCGAAAGCACTCTGACGCCGACTGCTTGTCTCGCGCCCCCGTCGAACCGCTGCCACAGGACGACCAGGATGACGACACTTTCTTGAGACCCGTCAGTGCCGACGAATTCGCCGAACAGCAATGAACCGACACGGAACTAAGGAGCCTTGTAGACTACCTGGAAGGCGTCATTGTGCCGAAGGTGTTCAGGCGAGGATTGGCGTCGTTTTTCTTGCAAAATGACATTCTCCTAAAGAACTTCTTGCCACTCCGAGCCAACTACCTCCTCGTGGTACCTTAAGCATTGCACCCAGAGGTTCTGCAAGCTGGACACTTCGGTTTTTGCCGCACGCTCGTGAGGATACAAGAAAAATACTACTGGCCTCGCCTCACTGCCGACGTCGCCCATTGTGTAAAGACATGCCGAGACTGTCAGCGACGCAAAACACCACCGACAAGGCCAGCCGGACTTCTACAGCCGATCGAACCTCTTCGCCGACCGTTCAAGCAGATCGGGATGGACATACCGGGGCCTTTCCCGACGTCGACGTCCTGGAATAAATGGATCGTTGTAGCTACGGACTACCTCACCCGCTACGCCGAAACAAAAGCCTTGCCCAAAGGCAGTGCCGCCGAGGTAGCCCGATTCTTCGTTGAGAACATCCTCCTGCGTCACGGTGCCCCAGAAGTCCTCATCACCGACAGAGGTACGGCTTTAACGGCAGAACCAACTCAAGCCATCCTGCGATACAGCCAGATAAGCCATCGCCGGACCGCCGCCTACCACCCGCAGACGAATGGCCTCACCGAGCACCTAAATAAGACCATCGCCGACATGATGGCAATGTACGGCGACGTCGAACACAAAACGTGGGATGCCATCCTTCCGTACGTGACCTTCGCATACAACACGGCCGTGCAAGAAACGACACACATGGCGCCGTTCAACCTGGTCTATGGAAGGAACCCGGCACCGACACTTGACGCCATGGTACCGGACGTCACAGACGAAGAAAATCTTGATGTTGCCACATATTTGCAGCATGCTGAAGAAGGTCGACTGCTCGCCCGCCTGTGCAGCAAGAACCAGCAGAGGACCGACAGCCGACTCTACAATCTTCGACGACGCTCCGACGAGTACCAGCCTGGCGACCGTGTTTCGGTCTGGACTCCGATACACTGAGGAGGACTCTGCGAGAAACTGTTAAGTCGCTATTTCGGACTCTATAAGATCATCTGATGTATTGGCGCACTAGACTAAGAGGTCGTGCCCTACGGCATTTCGCAATCATAGCGGCACCGCGCACGACCTCAAGTCGTCCACGTGGTGCGTCTTAAGCCTTTCTACGCCCGCTGACGAACTTAGGTACTTTGTTGCTTTGTTGTTGCTTTTTTTCTTTTTTTTATTGCACGTGGTTTTTATTTCGCTTTCATGTGTGTAGGATCGGGACGATGCTTTTTAAGTGGAGGGTATTGACACATATACATGTTTATCTTTCACCGGCTAACAAATGGTAAATGTTATCGCTACGCACAGGACGTGCCTGCACGTATCGGAAGTTTCTCGAACGTTATCGACGCTTCTATCCGTTGTCTGTTGTCACCAACGCTTATGTAATCTGATTGTATGAGCGAAGCGAATAGTCTAGTACTTTCTGGAAGACACGCGGGCACCGGGGATTATTCTGGAACCTTCGGTGACTCATGTATAAAATCAGACGCGTTTCGCTGCTGATCAAATTTTCGACGATCGCCGACTGTGTTTGCCGCTATCGTTGTGCGTTGAGTGCAACTTGCTTTCGTGGGCACAAGCTTGCCCAATAAAGTGCGTTTCGTCCTTCACAGTTCTGCCACTGTTTTTTTCTTCACATTCACTACTACGCGACAATATACTGTAGTTCCCTTGAGCCACTCAGCCAGGTCTCTTATTTAGCTTACCGTGCCAGCACTCATAACCTTATTTTAGCTCAACAATGTTTGGCAGTCATATAGGTGGTTTGTGCAATGAACCAAAAGTAACACTGTCGGAAGAATCCATAAAGAAATAAGCCAGAAAATGTGCTCTTCTGATATAATTAACACCTTGCTACAAAATTTAGTCATATCGAAAGTTGTTACATGATTTCGTTTGCTGTGGTTCTGGAGATCCAAATATGTTACAAGCAGTGGAACATTTCACTCTCAAAACATTATTAGGAAAAAAAAAACGCATATCCACGGGGTGAATGATGATGAGTGGGCGAAGCTCCGGAGGGAATCATCGGTAAACCGTGAATCTTCCGTGTAATTCGCCCAGTCTCGCCGCACTAAATCGAACGATTGACTTCCACCAATGACACGCGCCATATGTGACGTCATTCCTATTTTATAACAGCGCCCTTCATTATAATTGCTCCATCTCCCGCTTAAGGGGACGCTAGCACAAACGCGTTAGAAACGTGCAGTACTCTCTAGTAAGGGGGAGAGGCCACAGCGTCTTACGCAGCCGTTTACACATGCCGGAACGTGCACCGCGTTTACGCCATCACATGACTGCTGAGAGAGTATAACCCCCGTATTCATAAACGCTCCTCGACTTGAACTTGACTTGCCACCGCCTTCAACGCGTTTCGAACGCGCTGCCCAAGGCGGTGGCAAGTCAAGTTCAAGTCGAGGAGCGTTTATGAATACGGGGGTAAGGCGGAGAGGCCACAGCGTCTTACACCAGCTTCTTACACGGGCCGTAACGCGCTAGCACAAACGCGTTAGAAACGCGCAGTCTTTCGTTAATGTTGGGTATTTATTGTCATCGTGGTGCGTGTGTCCATGTGCGCTTCGTGGCGTAGTGGTTAGCGCCGCGCGTTCGGAAGCGAGGGGTCCCTGGTTCGATTCCGCGCTACGGACACAACTTTTGGAATGTTTTTTTTTTTCATAAAAGTAGACGTGGCTACCTACTACGACGACTACTACTACTACTACTACTACTACTACTACTACTACTACTACATACTACAGAGGAGGGGCAGACCCACACCCTAAGGAGCTTCGCCCCTAAAAGTTTGTTGGTGTATTAAAAGAAAAAGGTTCTGAGAAAATCATCAAAAAAGATTTAAAGCAGATGCAGAACACGCAAAAAACATTCAGGGGAGCTGAAATCCCCCACATTAATAGCTTGTTGCCCGACTCTTGCTTTTGTCGGGTTTTGCCCCTGTGGCACCTTGCATTTTATTTTTTTCAAGATTGTGTTTCAGCATTAGTACAGTAGAGGGAAGGGCTTTGCATTGAGCGGACAAATCATGTAAAAGCAATTCGAATTTGTTTCTGCATGGCAGGTTCGTGATCTCTCTCACATTGCACCAATCAGGTCACCTAGACCACTTAGCATAGCATATCCGATGATCCGTGACCTCGGAGGGCAATGACCCCAGCCAGGTGTCTGCTCGAAGTGGTCTCCACTGGGAGCGAGACAGGGCACTCCAAGCATACTAGAATACTTCAGCAGCATGAGACTTGCACTGCAGCAAGTGTCTTCCAGATTTCAACAGGTGTCAGATTGTGTGAAACTACCAGGAGGCTGGGAAATATTTGAAGCCCTTTTGATACACGAAAAGTCGCAGTTTCGCACGGAAAGCACGGAGCACTGATTGCAGTAGCAAATTATTTGACAGCTATATGAGGTAAGGTTAGTAGTTTTATCAGCTATATAAACTGCTGTAAACATTTGCTTGCTAACCGAATTTACAAGCACGGTGTCATGTGTGCACAGGCAAACACAAACACATCTCACTCGATGACTGCGGACATTCACTGTTGGAACGCTGGCATCATGGAGAGCGGCAGCAGCAGCGAGTGAATTACCCTTTGTGCTGCTACTCGCTTCATTGCAAACTAGGCGCGCGAGAACACTGTGGACATGATGCCGTCAGGGATTGCGTAGCCTGCGAACCCACCGCAGATTACCTCCAAAAATAGGTGCGTGTTACCGCACCCAGCCCTCAGTAAGAGAGATGTGCAAGCAAAACACGGCACACACCCTCCCTTGCATGCAAGAGAACACACTGCAGCATCGAGCCACCATCCTTCTCGTCTCACCTTTGCACGCTTTTTCTCGCACCTACACCATTTTATGCACGGACGCGATCTTATCACACTGGGACTTTATACGAAACCTCACGGCCCTGACGGAAATTCGCCTGCAGTGTCCATTAATTGCCATCACAATAAACAAGGAGACGTATGTCAGGACACCTCTACTTAGTTGCTGCAGAAAACAGAGATATTGTATGTGTCGCGGTAGGTCTGATCTATGTTCCTAACCCCCCCCCCCCCCCTTTTTACAGCGAAAGTTGTATATGGCTAGGCAAAACGAAGAACCGTTCGTCCCATGTTTCTCTGAACGTTCGTGTCCATTGATTGCACTGTCAGTTACGTCATTCTTTACGTCGCACCCAAGCATGTGCCCCATTGGCAGCGCCGTTAGTGATGTCGTTAGCTAACACATTCCCACCATTGCCACATGACACTGCTCTGCCTGCAACGCTGTCTCCTCAACTCGCCGTTGTTGCATGCGTTCTATATCTCGAGATAGCTAGGCGTCGTGGTTAGCAGCATCCGCCCGCCATTGGCGCTTGCATTTCACTTCGCGATTTCAACTTGGACGTTTCGTCGCAGCCGAAGCCAAAGTGCTACTCGAGAAACCCCCCTCCGAAAGCGGGCGTTGGCCTCAGCGAACGCATTCCCGCCATTGCCACATTGACGTTGTTCTGCCCACAATGCCTCCTCCTTGGCTCGCCGTTGTCGCATGCGTTCGATATCTCGAGTTAGCTCGGCGACGTGGTTAGCAGCATCCGCCCGCCATTGGCGCTTGCATTCCACTTCGCGATTTCAACTTGGACGTTTCGTCGCAGCCGAAGCGAAAGTGCCGCTCGAGAAACTCCCCTCCGAAAGCAGGCGTTGGCCCCGATGAACGCATTCCCGTCATTGCCACGTTGACGCTGCTCTGCCCACAACGCCGCCTCCTCGGCTCGCCATTGTCGCATGCGTTCGATATCTCAAGTTAGCTCGGCGTCGTGGTTAGCAGCATCCGCCCATCATTGGCGCTTGCGGCCACTAGAAACACAAACAGGTAACCAATAATTGAGAAACGCTTAAATACAGCGTCAGGATTAACCCACTGCTAAACACCAGGGCCGCACGTTTCAGCTTCGCTGGTTAACCATCTGTACGGAGTGCTTGGGCGGTGATTTTTTTTCTTTGTTTTATTATTTGCGAATGTGTAAAGTTCGAAGCCAGAAGCAATAAACTCAGTTGCTATTCAACACAATATGTGTATGCCTCTTTTCTCTGTATTTCATCTGTGTGCTGGTCTTCTAGAATTTTAATTAGACAGCTTTGGAGTTGGTTAACTTCTACACCACATCCTCGAAGTACGCATGAGCCGGCGCTCACAATGTCAGGCTGCAACAGGAAGTTGTTGCAATATGTGTCTTTTCACTTAATGCGCATTAACTTAGAACCGTGGCTCCTGAAGAGTGAGTCAACTAATCAAACTAATTTATGGATTAAAAACCTGCTGGCATTAGCATCATTACTGAGCTTGACCGGTTTCAGTAGGTGTTGGTACTGAGGTTGCCAACCACATACGTGCTTATGCTATGAAACCACATTTCCAGACATGGCCAACAATAAGTACTACCGTGATTGAGTGTCTGTAACCATAGTGCTCACACGCAGTCATTTTGCTTTCAGAGAACGAACAGTACAGGAGCTCTATTTTAATTCGTTGTCATTCATTTCTTTACAGCACCATATAATGTGGCAACGGATGTTTAAGTAACACTTTTTATGTACAGTCCCCAACTTCATGCTGTAACTGTCTGTCTGTACCACATCGTACGACTGATCTTGTTTCGCTCATTCTCTTAGCAGTGTGTTCTGAAACAGTTTCTACCGCTCTATGAACTGTCCCTTAATTACATGGGCCGTTTCACCATCAGAAATTACTTTAGATCCTGTAAATTCTTGTGCAGCAATTCTCTACTAAAGAAAATAAACACCATCCCCAGTTTTAGAGACTCAACTGCATTTTTGCTCCAGCTTCTTGCATGGTTAAGGGAAGAATGGGGCACTCTCATGGCAAGATGATCTGCGGGCTTCTCTCGGCGAACCCAGGGTCTTTTTCTGGTAGCTGAACATCAAAGTACAGTAGGAAATGAAACCTGAACACGCAGACGAAGCAGGTGAGGCCAGCTGTTCATCCCGGTGACAGCATAACTCAATGAAAAGAACTGTGACTTTTTGTGCTACTCCCAGCCAATTTCTTCGCTTGGTACCAAGTCGCAGCATGATGTGTTCAAAGCTTCAGTTTGTCAGGCCCATGACGCTCATCACAATTCAAAATGCAACAGTGACGACGCTTGGGGACAGTGCACTGCTCGGTGTTGTGGATGGGTCTCTCCGCTTGTTGGTCTATGACCTGTGTCACAGGCGGCGGTCGTACACACATTTCAAACACTTTTCAAGTGTGAGAACTGTGTAGAACTCAAAACGATGCACAAAATGAGCGAGACCTTCAGGATGGCATATTTTCTGTACTACCCAGCCAATTCATTGTCTGCCACCAAATTGCGCCACAGTGCATTCAGCCCCTCAGATCCATAGCAACCCTGGTTTCGTCCACAGTGGTTACAGCAAGGCAGAAAACTTAGTGCAATGCTCACCCCGAAATGTCCCCTACACAGAGGGAGCCATCGAGGTTAAAAGGCGATTCTACCACCGTGCGCATGCTGGCAGCAAACCTGCTAGCTGCTTCCCGATAGACAGACAGGTCGGTTGCCGGCCTGATCGGCAGTGAAATAATAACTTCGACATGTGCACAATAGTGAAAGGCATGTCTCAGATGAAAATGTGGGCCTTGCACTGCGGTTGCACAGCAAAGGTAGTCAAGGCCTTCACGGCTGTGAGCACTAATCAGTCACGAGATGACAAGACTTGCAGCTTCCATACTGTTTTCGTGCGAAACACAAACAGCCTCTTGTTGATCGACAGTTCACAACGTTCACCCTGCTAGTGTCACGACGTGTGAATAAGGGACTGGAAAAGCCCTGAGTCGCGCGTTGCCTAGTGCTGCCATGTTTGCCAAAGATGGTTTATTCTGTATTAATGTGGTCGGAGGTGGCTTGGGGTGCCTTTTTCAAGACACGATGAGAGCCTTGGTGCTGCAAGGGGAGAGGAATGAAGCTGTTCTAAATTTCTTTTCAGGGCTCACCGTGGAAGGCAGGTGGTGCTGACAGTGCGCTTTCCAAGCCAGGGACGACAGGTGGAAGACCTGGAGATCACTGCGCACACAAATGACACATTGGGTGCAATTCGACGGCAGATCTACACCAGGTTGGTGGCTGTTATCTGAGTTTGGCGCTGTATATTGCAACGGTAGTTGTTGCCATTCCATAACACCTCTTTCAGTGCTAATAACAAGTTTAGCAAGAATGCACAGCTATAGTAAACAAGCATATTTAAGGCTATGAGAAAAGTCAAAATTTTGTCTCACACAAGTTTATTTATGACAACACCCAACAACCACTAAGATCTGCTGAAAAAAAAAAAAAGGCAAGGAAAGAAATAAATAAAATAAAAGAAAATCACAGCATATCCACGGGGTGAATGATGATGAGTGGGCGAAGCTCCAGAGGGAATCATCGGATCTCCCGCTTAAGGGGACGCTAGCACAAACGCGTTAGAAACGTGCAGTACTCTTAGTAAGGGGGAGCGGCCACAGTGTCTTACGCAGCCATTTACACATGCCAGAACGTGCACCGCGTTTGCCGACGCCATCACATGACTGCTGAGAGAGTATACCCCCCGTATTCATAAACGCTCCTCAACTTGAACTTGACTTGCCACCGCCTTGGGCAGCGCGTTCGAAACGCGTTGAAGGTAAGGCGGAGAGGCCACAGCGTCTTACACCAGCTTCTTACACGGGCCGTAACGCGCTAGCACAAACGCGTTAGAAACGCGCTAGAAACGCGGCCTTTCGTTAATTTCGGGTTTTTATTGCCATCGTGGTGTGTGTGTCTATGTGCGCTTCGTGGCGTAGTGGTTAGCGCCGCGCGTTCGGAAGCGAGGGGTCCCTGGTTCGATTCCGCGCTACGGACACAACTTTCGGATATTTTTTTTTTCATAAAACACCGGAAGCGTTCTCCAGAAGCCAGGAAGCTGGCTTCCGGAACCGAAACCGGAAGTGGAACCGGAAGCGGAAGTCGGCTTCTGGTTATACTATACGTATACATATATATGTATATATGGGTATACATACATATACGGACACACAACGCCATCTATTGAGCAATTCATAAAACTAGACGTGGCTACCTACTACGACGGGGACGAACGGGTGCCGCTATAAGGAGCTTCGCCCCTAAAAGTCACCTGCAGTGAGATGGAGCGTATTGGCAAGCATTTCTTACGTAATGCAAATGTTACTCACCACAAATGCTACCACCAATCTTGTTGGTCTAGTCGCAGTCTGCCTACTTTTGGTGTGTGGTGTGCGCTTATTTTTCAGCAGCATGTCAACCTGTTTATTTCAGCACATTTCTCACCTGCACTTTAAAGTATTGTGGGGATGCGAGACTCTCACGCGTCCCCTGATGTTGTTTTCCACACATGGCTCCCGTCTCCTGCAATCCTGCTTCGCCACGTAGCTTTACGGCGGCGGAGTTGCAGCGTATTGTGAGAGATGGCGCTAGTGTTTCGCTGCTCATGCCGCCTGATGGCGAGGGGGTTACACTGGGCGCAAAAGGAAGGCTGTTCCTCTTTGGCTTGGGATCGGTGACGAACACGCATGAACGCTTTGCACGTGCGCTGGCTCGCTTCGCTGGACCGTCTCGCGAGGCTAGGAGCAGGACACCGGTATGGACGAACAGGGATCGTTCGAACGTGCCACCATTCGCGTGACCGTACTTGGAATGACTAGGCGATGGTGTCACAGCATGGGGCGAACATATCCACTCGCTATCCGGTCGCAGTGAGTCAGACTTCCTTTATTTGTCGCGCGCCCATGTGAATGTTCTATGCATAGCAATTCGGCTAGCGTGCATTAGTGTATGAAAGGTGCAATAAATGCCCTTTTGTTTATTTGCACTACTGTGTTGTCGTTCCTTTGTCCCAAGAGCCTGTGACAGCTGTGACATCAACAGACTAGGAGCATATACGCTCTGCCCAGAATGCCACCATTTGCTGAGAACCACTTGAAATCCACTGAGGTTGTTTATGTTTTGCTGTCGGCATCATTAATTACTAAAAATCACTCAGCTGCTAAAGACTCCACTACCTATTGAAATCACATATTTCAGTGGCTAGTGGAAACTTGTTTTGGTGAGAAATGTGCTAAAATGGCAACACTTTTATGAAGGAACGCATTTGCGAGCATAATAGCTTGGTGGTCCCTCTGTTTCTGTTCTCTGTGGTTTCCTTTGAATTTCAAACCACCCTACTTGAAGTGTGTCAGTACAGGTTCATTCTATTTGGTGGGATAACCCGCCTTTTGGAGCTCTCACAGCATGCGCTGATATTTTTAATAACGAAAGTAGCTGGAGAGTTTTGAACCAGGGCCTTGAATCGGGAACGTGACGGAAGGGCATCTCTCATGCTTGACCTTCTCCGCTGCTGCACTCTGCTGCAAACTGAAGGAAGCTTCTGTGTTGTCGTTGCTGCCCTTTTGGGAGAAGTCGCAAGTTGGTTTTCAAAAACAGTGCAAGAGGACAGAAAAGTGAATCTTCTTTTTTTTTGTGACAGCTTTTTCTTGGCTTGCTGGGGGTGGCAAGTGACACAGCAGCGTTGCAGAGGAGGCCCTCACATTGAACTGCATAATGCTAGGTTCTTGGTGAAGTTTGCAAACTAAGGTTCATTATCACTTGGAAGGGGTATACTGAAGCAAGCCTTGGTACTCTTGAAATCGGCTTCAGGTTGATATGCAGCATCTGTCAGCAGCAGACCTTGCATGTGGTTGATGCAGTGCAACAAACATGGGCTGAGCAGGATTCTTGTGGTTGCACATTTGCGTGGTTGCTCTACCCCAATTTGCTTCTCTCTCTTGAGCCAGCGTGCTGAACCACAGGCATTGCTCGTGCCTGGATGACCCGCTGTAGAGCCCACCAGACGACCTCTCTTGAAACTCATTACTCATTACTCCCACTTGTGGGGTCTCAATCGCGCTCTTGGGACAAAGGAACGACAACACAGTAGTGCAAACGATCAAAAGGGCATTTATTGCACCTTTCATACACTAATACACACTAGCCGAATTACTACCAATAGAACATTCACATTGGCGCGCCACAAATCAAAAAAGTCCGACTCACCGCAACCAGATAGTGAGCGAATATGTTCGCCCCATGCTGTGACACCATCGCCTAGTCGTTCACGTGTACGGTCACGCTAACGGTGGCGCGTTCAAACGATCTGTGTTCATCCATACTCTTAGCCTCGCCAGACGGTCCCGCGACGCAGGCCGACGCATGCGCGAAGCGTTCGTGCATGCTGGTCGCCAATCCCAAGCCAAAGAGGCAGTGCCTTCGACCTTTTTCTCCCTAGTTACCCCACTGTTCGATGGCGTTAGCATCGCAACACTGGCGCCATCTCTCGCAATGCACCGGTGCTTAGCCACGCGGTGAAGCCAGATTACAGGAGACACGTGAGAGTCGCGCATCCCCACACACTCCTGCACCAAAGTGCACCAAACAACATTTCCTGTGCCACCCTGATCGAAAAAACACGATTTTGTGTGCGCCAAAATTAGCGACTGCACAATAGGTGCGTGGCCACAGTGGCCTGCAGACGTCTATAGCGTGTATTTACTAAAACAGCCTAATTAATAGAACTTCCCGTTGTTTAAATTTTGCTGACCGATAATTCTGGCTTGACGAGGACTGCCTTGAAGTGTGAATAATCTGGGATTGGAAATATCAAAATTCAACAGTAAACAAGTGACGTTATCCCACAAGTAGTTAAAAAAGTGACTTTATACTACTAGCGGCTAATAAAGTGTGCCATATTCTCGGATGACCACTTTCATTCATATGTTCATCATTGTGGTATTTCACGTCACTAGCATCAGATGCGTCAGCATCTATGTCTACAAGCGGCCGCATTTTTGGCATTGTGCCACGAACGCTGTCTCCAGTGCTAGTCAGGCAATATTTCGCGAAAGCAGAAGTATCCCCAAAGTGATAGTCCAAAAATAAAGCTGAAGTTTGTCAATGCCTTGCTGCATGCACGTACGCTTGCCTACAATCTGGTCAGTCCGTATCTCTACCGTTGTCATGCTGTCGCCAAAGATAGATGAAAGCACAATAAATGCATATACCAAACCTCCAACCCATGGCAACGTAACAGGATCGCAATTTTGTAACGATGCCTTTTCCTGTGCCGCTTCTTTTTGAGCTTCTTCAGTGCTAATAGCGACTCTCCGCCTGTGTTATCAGTGGTATCAGCTGGCCGTGAACGGTGGATGATAAGTCTGGCATATAGAATCTAGTGGAATGCATTGCTAGAAAATCGTGGTCCAGAAGTCGA
Source organism: Dermacentor silvarum (assembly GCF_013339745.2). Classification (NCBI taxonomy): domain Eukaryota; kingdom Metazoa; phylum Arthropoda; class Arachnida; order Ixodida; family Ixodidae; genus Dermacentor; species Dermacentor silvarum. The sequence goes on along the minus strand of NC_051155.1, from coordinate 3,712,730 downwards.
GCGCGCTATCATATCCACATGCCGGCGTTTTTCGTCGTCGTCGTCAGCGCAGACATTGCGGGTGTAGTTGGTGCTGCTTAAACAACTTGAAGTTTGTGGGGAGCACACGCTGCCACCTTCTCCCTCGTCGCTTGCGCACGGAGCACACGCGGCGGTAGCCGGGCGGACATCTAGTGCGCGCACAGCGCGCGCTGCGGGAGCCGGGCGGACACGGGAGAAATGCACTTTGCCCTCTCCCGGTTCTCGCTCGCCTCTCGCGACGCGCGTGCCGCGCGGGAAGAGGGAAAGTATCCGGCGGGCAAGGAGGACACTCCCCTCGCGGAAAGGCAAAAAAAGATAAAAGAGCGCGACCGAGAGACCCCCGGGGCTCTCTAACCTCGCTTGACCTACCTGCCCATACGGATTTACCCGTGAGTGACCTCGTTTGTGTGACTACTACACGCGACGACGCAAGTCTATTTTATTAGGTGTTATACAGAGCGGACTTCCCTCTGCAAGTGTGTTTTATTGCCCACAGCAATAAACATTGTTGAGTTGACTCACTTGTTGCCTTATTCGCCCGAACCCTGCGTAGCTGCGATTACACGCGCTACGGGTTGGGGAAGACCCCCACATTTGGCGCTACCAACGTGGTTCGAATTCGGCAACACGGCGAGTTCTTTTTTTTTTTCTTCTGTTTTTTGGAGCTGGGACTACTGAAGTTGCAGCAAACAATGGCGACGGGCTTGTCTGACTTTCCAGATTTGTTCATGTTGTCGGATGTCGCGGCAGTTAATCAGAGGCCTAGTGCTAACGCGGCGGCAGCTTCCGAACAAACCGGTAGCTTTGATTTTGAGTGTTTCACGCGGAACAGTCGGGATCGCGGAAACGCTACGTTGGCAGGGTTTAGGCCTGAAAGTATGCCTAACACGCCTAACACCTCGCCGCTTCGTTCCGCGGACTCAGAGCCACCTATGCCTCTAAATAGTTTCGACGCAAGCTGCGGATGCGTCCGAACCTTCGGGCGGTAGTATTCTGTCAAGCGAAATAATGCTGCAGAATGCGCTGCAAGTCATGCATAGCTTAGCCGGCGCCCTGCAGAACACAATGCGGGCCCCGTCGCAGAGCGAGCGACCACGAATTAAGGTAGACATGCCTACCTATAGTGGGTACCACGATCGCACTAGTGCAAACGAGTACCTCGACCGTCTGCACTATTATCAGCAAGCAACAGGGCTTTCAGACGCCGAACTTCTCGCGCGCGTGGTCCCTGCTTCACTGACTGAACAGGCGGCTCGTTGGTTCCGACTGGCCGGACACAGAGCCCACACAGTAGAAGAGTTCCACACGAACTTCCGCGAGGAATTTCTTCCGGCCAACTACGAGTGGCGTTTGAGGAGAGAGTTGGAGTTGCGTACCCAGCATCCGGACGAGTCCCTGCTGGAGTATGTTCGAGCGATGGACGAACTTTATCGTCTCGCGAGCCCTTCGCCACCGATGCCGAGAAAGTCGAGCGCGTCACACGGCAAGCGCACCCGACTTTCACGACCTACTTCAGGGGATGTAGGTTCAAAGACCTAGACGAGCTCGCCGCCGAAGCAAAGCGCATCCAAGGGGACATCCTCGCGGCGCGAGCATACCGTCCGCCTCCACACGCCGCGCTGTCACTCGAGCCTCGCTGCGCGTGGAACGGCGGCGGGATCGCTTCACATTCCCCGAGGGTTGACGCGTCGGCATCGTTCGCCGACGAGCAGGTCCAGCGTGGTTGGGAATTATCAGACCGCGCCTTGGACCCGTACGCCTACGCGCTGAAAACAGCACAGCATAACGCGGCACGTAGTGCGCCGTGGCAGGAACTTGCGACTAATGCGAGAACGGAGGAGCGGCACATGCCGACCGCCGAGCGTGGAAGCTACGGCCCGCCGGATTGGAGCGACGGGCGCCTACGCCACCGAGGCTTCGGTAGCCGTTGCTACCAGTGCGGCGGACTGGGGCACATTGCCCGTGACTGCGCAAGTACGCCGGGCTGAGATCGAGCACGTGGTTCGGGAAACGGGTGAGGACCGCCGGTGATCCACCTTGGGTCCCGGGCGGCGATCTTGAACACAACCGGTGATTTTGATTTACTTGCGCCTTTGGCTTGTCGCGTAGGAGATGTGGCGGACTCGCAGGCGCCGTTCATCGAGCTAACGATAGCCCGAAAGAAGTTTGCCGCATTATTGGATACTGGGGCAAGCTCTTCTTTATTTGGTGACGAGGTGTTGCATCATCTCCGCGAGAACAATATCCGCTTAAGAGATAGTGACACCACTTTCCGCCTTGCTTCCGGCACAGCACAATCGAGCGGTGCAGCTAGACTAGTTATTCATTGGGAGAGACGCGTCAGGCGACAACACCTCGTACATCTTCCCGGTCTGTCAGTGCCTGTTATTTTAGGTCGAGACTTTCTCGCAAAGCCAGGTATTTTGATAGACATCGCCAGCGGAGGTTACCGAGAGAACGGAACGGGTGTTTTGAAGCGTTTCGCAAAAGCGCCCGTGCCTGCGGCGACACGCCAGTCTCCGGAGCGGCGCGAGCGGGCCACACCCAGCCGCAGCCGAGCGAGCAAACCGTATTCGGTAATGACAATCAGAGCAACGGAGACATGGTGGCACAACATTGTGCTGCGACGTTGCAAGGGGCAGCGCTCCCACTTTATCAGAGGTCAACAGCCTGCCGGGGAGAAAAAGGGCACGACTGTCATCGCTGTTGTACGAATACGACGCGATTTTCACGGACCGTCCGGGCCGCACTTCGTTAGTCAGGCACAGGATAGACACGGGTGACGCTGCGCCGTGGAAATGTAATCCTCGGCGGATAAGCTTGACTAAACGGAAAGCACTTGACAGCGCCTTAGACAAACTCATCGACACAGGCGTTGTGGAAAGGTCGAACAGCCCATGGGGCTTCCGGGTAGTTCTAGTCCCGAAGAAAGACGATACTTATCACCTTTGTGTAGACTACCGCAGGCTGAATGAGGTTACGAAGAAGGATGCGTACCCTCTACCCTCCATTTCCTCTTAGTATCTAACCTAGGCGGGGTGAAGTACTTTACGACGCTCGATGCTAGTCGTGGATATTTTCAGGTTGAAATGGACGAGCGTGACAAAGAGAAAACGGCTTTCACTTGTCACTGCGGGCTCTTTCAGTTCAAAAGAATGTCTTTTGGCTTAGTCGGAGCTCCCACTACTTATCAGAGGTTGACGGACCGAGTTCTAGGAGATGCGAAGTGGCAACATGCTCTCGCATATCTCGACGACATAGTGGTTTATTCGAAAACATTCAATGAGCACTTGCGCCACTTGAGAGACGTCCTAGACAGGCTGAGGTGCGCGGGTATCACATTGAACCCGAGTAAAGCTCAGATAGCTGCGAACAGAATAACGCTGTTGGGATTCACGTTGGACAAAGTCGCATTCTGCCGAGTGAGGATAAGCTCGAGGCTATACTGAGCTACCCGTCGCCGAAAGATATCGGCGAACTGAGACGCTTTCTGGGATTGGTGAACTTTTATCGCCAATTCATTCCAGACTGTGCGGCAGTGCAAGCGCCTTTAACGAGGCTCTTGAGGAAAGACGAGCGTTGGACTTGGGGTCCAGAGCAGGAGGCGGCACTGCGCGGCCTCACAAAGGTGCTCGCTGACATGGCAGAGTTGCAGCTGCCTGACTTGAACAGGGAGTTTGTGATTCAAACAGACGGAAGCGACCTGGGTCTAGGTGCAATTTTGCTTCAGGAGCACGGAGGCATTCTCCGACCAGTTGCGTTCGCGAGCCGTTTGTTGACGCTGGCGGAAAGGAACTACTCGGTGACAGTGAAGGAGTGTCTCACGATTGAGACTGACCACATGGCTCTCACTTGGTTGAGGCGTTTGAGCGAGCCGAGTGGCCACCTGGCGCGTTGGGCACTGCTGCTGCAGCGTTACGACTTCACCGTGCGCTACCGCAAAGGAAAAAGCAATGCCGCAGCGGACGCACTTTCGCGAGCGCCAGTCCGAGGCTAGGGAGAAACCCTGGCCGTAGTCCGAGTAAGGGACGCACAACAACCGTCGATCCTGGGTGAGAGCGTGAACCACGTAGATGTTGTCGGTTTCGCAGGAGTTGTCTTTAGCAGAAAGGAGCTGTTCGAGGCTCAGCAGAAGGATCCGTTTTGTCGAAAAGTGCTCGACGGGCTCCGAGAGCCGGGCGGCACGGCCACCGCGCACATGGAGGCAGCTGGTATTGCTGTCGGTGCGGAGCGCTCAGGAACAGCTGGTAATGCTGTGAGCGCCCTGGATTCCTATCTGCTGAATTCCGATGGCGTTCTGCTGAGGTATATTCCCACTGAGAACGACACAAGTGAGGCGTTTAAGGTGGTGATACCGCGCGCATTGAGAGGAGCACTGCTACGCTACTTTCATGACTCGTGCATCGCTGGGCACGCGAGCGGCCCCAAGACTTACGTTAAGTTGTGTCGCTTCGCTACCTGACCAGGCATGAAACGGGACGTGATTCCCTACGCCCGATCATGTCATGTGTGCCAAAGCGTGAAGCCCCGAGGCGGACGACCGCCCGGCTTCATGCAGCCTATCGACAGCCAGACTCCCTGGCAAATCGCGGCATGTGACGTCATGGGACCGTATGCCACAACACCGAGCAGAAACAAATTCTTGCTGGTAGTCACGGATCACTTCAGTAAATGGGCAGAACTTTTCCCCCTACGAAAACTGACGGCATGGGTGATCATGGATAAGTTGATGGAGGTTTTCACCAGGTTTGGTTTTTCGGAGCAGTTGATAACGGACAATGCGTCCTACTTCACTGCAAAGGTGTTCGTTGACTCATGCGCCGCACTGGGCACTAAGCATAAGAAAACGACAACCTACCATGCTCAGTCGAACCCAACTGAACGAGTCAATCGCAACATCAAGCACATGCTTGTCGCATTCTCTGAAAGGCATAAGGACTGGGATACCTACCTTCCAGAGGTCGGGTTTGCATTGCGATCGACAGTGAACCGCTCGACTGGGTATGCGCCTTCTCTCAACCTGGGGAGAGAGCTGCCGAATCCGGTGGATAAGGTTCTCGCGGATCGCAGCGGAATGCCAGTCGCGCCGTCAGCACGAGCTGAATACGCGACGCTTCTACGTGCCAAGATGACGGAAGCTTTGCATAAAGCACGCTGTAATCTTTGCACTGCAAGGGCACAGCAGAAGGCGCAGTATGACCGCTCGCATCGGAACGTCCACTACGAAGTGGGCGATCTGGTGCTTCGACGCCAGCACGTTCTGCCTCGCTGGCGCCGAAGTGGACCGGGCCGTATTGAGTACGAGAGAAGGTTTCCTCGCTTGTTTACCGGCTCGAGAACAAGAAAGGAAAGGCGATCGGCGGACCGGTACACGTATGCGACCTGAAACGCGACGTGCCGCGTGATGAGCAGTGGGATGACGATCAGGCCCTCCCTCAACTGCGATCGATGAGAGAGAGCAGTCAGAACCGAACGGCGAGCCCGCAGCCGCGCTACAATTTGCGTAGCAGGCGAAAGTAATCTAACTGCTAGTTCCGTAACCCCACGACTGCGAGGAACATTCGTAAGTCCGGGTGGCGTTGCGTACCGCGTGAGCATACAGCCGCGTCGGGCTGGCACCTTGGTAGCTCCTGCCGGGGAAGCGAAGGTCTAGTGACCACAGAGCGCCGAATATGGACGACGAGTCGTCGAGGCCACTACGGGAATAAGGCGTGAACGTTCGACGCGTGGGTGTGCGGGGTGCGGTTTCACCAAAAACAGCTGTGAGGGACAGTGCGGTGATTATCTTGTGCTGCGACTCGAATTGGCAATGATTCTTGCGAACATTCCCTTTGTAACAGACGTCGACGGGGTTCCCGGATACGGCCAACTTTGCTGCTGATCACAGTTCCGCTTCGTGCAGTTTGGTAATAATTTCCAGGAGCAGAGCAAGACGAGATGGCCGTGCGAATTGCCTGCAGTACGCGCTGGAACAACTGACGCCCTTGCAGTACTGACGGCGCTACGCCGGCCTTGGAGCCGTACGAACCGCTAGCCGGCGGCCGGCAGACGACCACCCCCTCCAGCGCAGCCGACACCTTGGGCGCAGCACTGAGAGCCACCTTCGAGCCCCGACAACGATCCCGCCTCGCAAGCCCGCCTTGCAAGCCCGCCTTGCAAGCCCGAGCAGTGCAGCTGACCAGCCGCCTCCGAGTCGGCATCGAGTGTCCGCCAGCTGAGGGCTACTTCACCACCAGCCCGACGCTTCCTCGGTCGCCAACCTCGGCGGGTACTCGGGCAAACGGACGTCCCTAGGTGCCAGCCTCAACGTACGGGGGCCTTCTTAAGGGGGGGAGGATGTGGGGAGCACACGCGGCGGTAGCCGGGCGGACATCTCGTGCGCGCACAGCGCGCGCTGCGGGAGCCAGGCGGACACGGGAGAAATGCACTTTGCCCTCTCCCGGTTCTCGCTCGCCTTTCGCGACGCTCGTGCCGCGTGGGAAGAGGGAAAGTATCTGGCGGGCGAGGAGGACACTCCCCTCGCGGAAAGGTAAAAAAGGATAAAAGAGCGCGACCGAGAGACCCCCGGGGCTCTCTGACCTCGCTTGACCTACCTGCCCATCCGGATTTACCCGCTGAAACCCGTGAGTGACCTCGTTTGCGTGACTACTACACGCGACGAGGCAAGTCTATTTTATTACTTATTATACAGAGCGGACTTCCCTCTGCAAGTGTTTTATTGCCCACAGCAATAAACGTTGAGTTGGCTCGCTTGTTGCCTTATTTGCCCGAACCCTACGTAGCTGCGATTATATGCGTTACGGGTTGCGGCAGACCCCGACAAGTTGCTAGGATAGGATAGGAATAAACTTTATTTGTCCAACGGTTATGGCTGTTGGTGCCTGGGGCTAGGCTGCCAGGGGTCCATCGCCGGAGAAAAATCTTTTGAGATCCTCGGCAATGGCCCTGACCCGCTGGACGGCCCACTCCTGGTCCTCGGGTGCCTCGCTGAGGAGGGCGGCTTGTATCAGGACTCGTATCATGCCATCTACCGGTACAGGCTCATGTATCATACCGGTACAGGTATCATGTATCATACCGGTACAGGCCAGGCCTGTACCGCTCTGTGCGCTGCTACGTTGCAGCCTGTGCACTCTGTCAGCGCTGCAAAAAAGCTGCTCTGCTACCCGCTGGACACCTTCACCCCATCAATATTTCCTCAGAACCATTCTTTCCTGTCAATCTTAATCTTCTCAGACCTTTTCCCATGTCGAAAGTGGGCAATGAGTGGGTCGTTGTCGCGCCAGACTAAACGACCCGTTACGCGATCACGCGAGCTTTGCCCACAAGTTGTGCAACTGAGGTGGCGGATTACCTTTCACAATATGTCATCCTCTATTACGGCGCACCCCAGCAATTCCTCACTGATGGTGGCCGCACCTTCTTGTCCTGAGTTGTTGAAGACTTCTTCGTTTCTGTTCTGCCGAGCACAAGCTTTCCACTGCCTACAGTCCGTTAAACGGACTCGCGAAGTGGCTTAATCACACGTTGACAGAAATCTGTCCATGTACGTTTCTGATGACTGCAGTGATTGGGACAAAGCCTTACCTTTCGTGACCTTCGCTTACAATTCGTCTCGTCACGAGACCGCTGGCTTTTCGCCCTTTTACCACCTGGTCGGACGCCACCCTACTTTGCCTTTTGACACACTGCTTCCTTCCTAAATGCACACTCCCACTGAATATGCTCAAGACGTATTCACCAGGGCTCAATCAGCACAGCATATTGCCAGCTCCCAGCTCACCGAGTCTCAGGTCGGTCGCGAGAAGATCTAGTACGACAGCTGACATCGAGACGTTCAGCTTCTCCATGGCTCATTTGTCCTCCTATGGATGCCACGTCGCCGCATTGGTTTGTCTGAAAAGCTGCTGCCGCGCTACACAGGGCCCTATACGATACTGCGGTAGCTTGGCGATGTCAACTACAAGATTGCTCTGCTGGACTCGCGTGTCCCCACTGACGTGCATGTGTCTCGGCTGAAGCCTTACTTTGCCACGAGTTCACGTCCATTATAGGTGGCGCTAAGACCGCCTTTACAGGTAGGGGCTATGTTACGGTTGTGGGAATCCTCGGTTCCCATGACCGTCGCATGCGCGGCGAACGTCGTGTCGGGCGCATGCGAGCCAGTGATAGTTGGGAGAGGAGAAGCTTTCCTTACGGCGGGCTGTTAACGGGAATCGCAAGCGCTATCAGTGCCACCGGGTGGGTCACTTGAGATCTCGCTGACATCGCCCGGTTCTCTTTGGTCCCCAGCAAGCAGCGATAGAGGAAGTCTCCGCCGCCGCTCCCGTATTCCCGCACGTGGTTAGTCAACCGCATTCTTGCCGCGGCAGTCACTGCGGCCGCCTGTATTCCCCAGTTGGTAAGTTGGAAGCCCTTCTTTACCTAGTGTATTATTCTCTTCGAAGGAACTCTCAGCGATGTCAACTATAGCTAGCTGTCCTGCTCGAAGTGTTAGTTGCAGTCGTAATAAATGCTTTCCGAGTGTACACGTGGTTGTCGTCTATTGTTTCCTCGAGCTTGTACTGGACCGCGGTTGATGCACAGGCATGCGCCAACCGCGGAGCTCGGTGTGCCGTGGCAGAGAGCCGTTACCACCCTCCCATATCCCGACACGGCGCAACCAAGAATGGCTCCGTAAGTCAGAATACGACGATTTGCCGTGTCGAGGTGAAATCGGTCTCGACAGCCATCTTGTTCGTACATCGTTGCCTGTCTTGTAAATATTGTAAATATGCATCTTTATATGTTACTTCTGCAATGTTACAATACGCATACAATATATTTGACATACTTTATAGAGAATATTACTAGGCCATTATACAGTCATGTTACATTTACCATTGTCACTGACTGCACCATCGACTACATCACAACAGTTCTCTGCGCTCTTTGGCCATCATTGGCCTTTGCTCCACAAAACACCACATATCATCAGCTTCTTGAATGACGTCATCTCTATCATCAAAACGACGACCTCGCAATGGATTTTTCATTTCCTAAAACAAAAAATTGCCTCTGGGTATGAGATCGCGAGAATAAGATGGATGAGGCAATACAGTAAAATCTCAGTGATATGAATCTCGCGGGGTTGTGTTAAATATTCGTATCACCCGAAATTCGTATCATCAAAACATACACAAAATCAATAAAAAATGAATTTATTTTTACCAGAAAAGGTTCCTAATAGTGCAACCCCATTGATACCTTCCTCGCCGATGCTGCGTTTTCCCGGCTGCTACGTCACGTTTTCGCGGTCCCTACCTAAATCTCATTGACTTCCACGTACAGTCGAATCTCGATAATTCGAACTCGAAGGGGCCCGAAAATTTGTTCGAATTAAAAAAAAGACGTATTTTTAAATTATTCGTGCACCATAGCACGATGCACGAACGGTGCAAGTCGTGAAATATCGCGGCACACAAGAGCATAGCCAGCGAGGGCCACGAAACTGCCCATGCCAGCCAATGCTGGCTTCCCGATAACGGCAGAACACGAAACTTCAGGGTGCGGGCGGCGCTGGCACGGCGACAGACGCACCTGGGAGGAGGGCGGCAGGGAAGCGGATTTGGCCTTGGCAACTCCGCCGCTTCGGTGGCAGTGGCTTCGGTGGCTCCCCTCGCCTTCCCTCTCAATTCCCTGGTAGCTCCCTCAGCTTCGACTGTCACCGCGTGCGCCCGCCGCCGTGCCGGCGCCGCCGCTCCAGCTGGCCCGGCACCAGCTCCCTGAAGTTTCGTTTTCTGCCATTATCGGGAAGCGGGCATTTGCCGGCGTGGCCAGTTTTGTTGACCGGACTAGGACACCGCCGCTGCTTCCCTCTGTGCCGCAGCCGCAGCGTGCAAGGTCAACACGTGACTAGAAAATAGAGGAAGCATAAAGGAGAAGGGTTCACTGCCATTTTCGCAGCGTGGCTGAGACGTCGGCACATACACGCGTGTTCCAGCGCAATGCAAAAACGGCGACCTTTGCATTTGAGAGGGTAATTTTCCGCCCCGCGTTTCTTTCATGCTTTTTTTTCTAAATTTTTTTTTTTGTTCGCGAGCGGCGTTGTGGGGTCTCTCTTATGCTTTTACTCTATGGCGGTGCCGGAGCAATGCCGGTCGGAGGTGCCGCCGCGTGATTTGGCGCACTGCTGAGAGCATTGTCGGTGCATGGTGTGTTAGAATTTACCATCGCAAATGCTTTCGCGTTCGATTTACCGGACGTTTTTGCACAGCCGCGTGTCTGTGCCAGTTGCTTCGCTGGCTCAGCCGTTGCCGCTGTTGATCACGAGTTCGTATGATCCATAGCGGCGCGGCAAGCGTCGGGAACATCCAATTTTTTTCAAATTGTGAGCAATGTCTTTCGACTGGGGAATGTTACGAACGCGTATCACACCGAGATATTTTCGTACCAGCCAGGATCGTATCACCGGGGTTTTACTGTATTTCATAGCCACATTGCTTTGCTCCGCAGCAGCAGCAGCTGGAGATGAGTGAGCGGGTGCGTTGTCAGACTGTGCTTTTTCTGCTTCAGACCATCTCAGTTATTTATTCACTAGTGAGCATTAACATGTGCTGTTGATCTCTATTAAGGTGAGCCAGGATGACCTTCCCTACGGACTTACGCACCTTCGGGAAGGGGGGAGTGCTTTTTGCTCATCTCATCAGTCTCTGGATCATAGATTCAACATCCATAAATAGTTTACAAGCGGCTAAAGAAATCCTCTTCCCCGTTCTCCACCTAAAGAGCTAACATGTGCCTTGACATGCGACTGCTGTGGAAAGGAGTCGAGATGGTTCAGATACTTTAGGCACATGGGCAGTTTGTCGTAAATTATGTCCCGCATGCTACAATAGCTGGAGTCCATTGCGTGCATCATCATTTGAATGGTCAATCTTGCCGAACGAAATCTTCTGCTCTCTTCACTAGAGCCATGTCATCAGTGAATGAGGATCGGTCAACCCTAGGCTCATCAGCGAGAGACATGTGACCTGTGTCAAAATTTCATTTCCACCTCTTAGCAGCGGCATATGACGGACAATCATCACCATTCACAATCTTCATTTCATCATGAATTTGCTGACACAAGAGCTCTTCAAATTGTGGGGAGCACATGCCGCCACCTTCTCCCGCGGGCGCTCACCGTCGCTTGCGCACGTAGCGAACGCAGCGGGAGCCGGGTGGACACCTTCTCCCGAGTACGCGCGTCGTCACAAGCGCGCGCAGCGCACGCAGCGGGAGCTGTTTGGACACGAGAGAGAGGCACTTTGCCCTCTTGCGACGCGTGCGGGAAGATGGGAAGGTATCCATGCCTGAGGAGCACATTACCCTTGTGAAAAGGTAAAAAGGTATAAAAGAGCGCGACCGAGAGACCCCCGGGCCTCTCTGACCTTGCTACTCCTGACCTGCCCTTACGGATATACCCGCTGCAACCCGTGGGTGACTTCGTTTGCGTGACTTCTACACGCAACGGGGCAAGCCTATTTATTACTTATTATACACAGCGGACTTCCCTCTGCAAGTATGTTTTATTGCCCACAGCAGTAAATCTTGTTGAGTTGACTCGCTTGTTGCCTTATTCGCCCTAACCCTACGTAGCTGCGATTATACGCGCTACTAGTTGGGGAAGACCCCACAAAATATAGAAACTTAATAATGCTGCGGGCCTTGTGGGGATCGAGGTGCCTTCTCACGCCTCATCCCCCAGCTTGCGCGTGGCGCTTGGCGCTTGATCTCCGGGTACCACCGCCGTACCGGCAACATGGTGGACACGGCTAGTGCGCCGGAGCTACTTTCCCATGCAATCCGTGCTTCTCTCCCCCCCGGCATTTTACTTGCCCCTCGAGAACACGTCACAGGAACGCGCCGTGATTGGCCTCCCGAGTGGCGGCCCCCAGGCACCCTCTCCACCCGAGCTCTCGTCCGCTGAGCGCTTCCTCGCCGCGGCAGATGCCCACAAGTCCGCAACGAGGTGGTTACACGAGACCTTTGTTCTCGCAACTCCTCGTTCTTGCGCTTTGCGGCCCGCTACCCTGTTAGCCCTACCGTAGCGGGCGCGTGTACTTGATCGGTCTTGCGGTGAGCCTTGGCCCGTAAGCGCCGTGACTGTTGCACTGTGCTGTATCTTGGGTGAATAAACCCGTGTTTGTTGGCAAGCTGACTCTGGAGCCTTCTCTGCGCCGTGTCGGAGAGTCTACGAACCCTGCCGTAGCGCCTTTGTGCATTGCGGAGTGGAGGAGTGTCGTGCCCTTTCCCGACCGTCGCTTGTAGGGTAAGCCTTGTGCAAACCCACTGTCACAGTCTCAATCTTCTCCATCTTCCCGGTTACAATCACCTTACTGGCAAAAATTCATCATCATCATCAGCCTATATCTTATGTCCACTGCTGGACGAAGGCCTCTCCCTGCGATCTCCAATTACCCCTGTCTTGCGCTAGCGTATTCCAACTTGCGCCTGCAAATTTCCTAACCTCATCATCCCATCTGGTTTTCTGCCGACCTCGACTGCGCTTCCCTTCTCTTGGTATCCATTCTGTAACCCTAATGGTCCACCGGTTATCCATCCTACGCATTACATGGCCTGCCCAGCTCCATTTCTTCCGCTTAATGTGAACTAGAATATCGGCTATCCCCGTTTGTTCTCTGATCCACACTGCTCTCTTCCTGTCTCTTAAAGTTAGTCCTAAGATTTTTCATTCCATCGCTCTTTGTGCGGTCCTTAACTTGTTCTCGAGCTTCATTGTTAACCTCCAAGTTTCTGCCCCATATGTTGGCACCGGTAGAATGCAATGATTGTACACTTTTCAACGAAAATTCATGAAACCCTTGTGCTGGATCCGGTGATTGCAATTGTGTTGACATATTGTGGTGGCGAGGTTGTGAGCAGGTCATGTGCCTGATGGCCAGAGCAGACACTAGACCAGACCATCTCTCGTGTCCCCTGTGGGCACTCTGCAGTCGACAGTCTGGTGGAATTGGTTTGCTAATGATGACTATCGCTCTGAGCAAGGAATGTGTCAACTTAAAATTAAGCTGCTTTACAACACCAAGGCACATTTACTTCTGCAACACCAACTTGGTGTTGATGAGAGATCAGTATTTGCCTGCAGCATTGAGACATCTGCAATAGCTGCGCTGAGGCAGTTCAGCACGAGCCATATTGTCTCTGTCAAAATGATGTCAGGTCAGGAATTACTGAAGCCACACACTTGTCAAGATTTCAGTCTGGTTACCAAGGCAGTGGCAATGTCCTTCTTGCATGAATAACTCAATTAGGCAGAAACGGCAAAGTACCATGACTTAGTCAAACGAAATCATGAAATTTCACAATCCTCAAAGAATGTTCAAGAGCAAATTTCAAGACAATAAGAATTTTCTAATACGAATCAAATACGAATACGTACTTGGCTTCTAATATCCAATAATGATATGCACTAGCAAGTTTTGTTATTTCAACATGTTGGAACATTGCAATTACATTTTCAACGGTCAGAAATTTGACTAGTTGTGTATTGTGAAAGGTTGTGTATTTGACTCAATTTAATTTGGAAAATTCCACTGGCGGTGTGTCCTCGCCAACCTGTGCCTTATTGTACCGCATCAAATGCCCGTAAAGTGAGAGGCGTTTGACCGTGTTCCAGCCGTCACTTGTCGCATTTGCTGTCAAGCAATAAGCCCGGCATCGGGGGCAAGGCAAGAGCTCTGCTCACAGCCAACCAAAAGGAAGTGTTGTTCGCTATGACGATTGCTCAGAAAAGAACTGCAAGAACATTGTCTTTTCTTTTTCCTATGTTTTGTATCACCTGGAAGCAAGACTTCTGCAGCAGAGCTTGGGCAGCAAGCCCCCTTCTGTTGTTTTCGTTCAGTGTGACCCTGACTCACTGTTGTCAAGGTTTGCAAGAAGATTGCGCAACCAGCTGCAGGAAAAAGAACCTTCGATTACGTAAAAAAAAAAAAGAAAATGTTTTGTTTATAACTCCTGGTAAACATTGTAATGCATTCGTACTCACCTAGAATAGTGCCTTTTAGCACGAGAGTGGCTTGTTGGACTAGTTGGTACAACCCACCATGTTTGCCTAGTGGCTATAGTGTTGGGCTTAGTGCTAAGCACAAGGTCGCGGGATCAAGTCCCAGCCATGGCGGCCACATTTCAATGGGGGTGAAATGCAGTCAACACTCGTGTACTTAGATTTAGTTCCAAATTATTCCGGACTCTGGCGTGCCTCATAATCAGATTGTGGTTTTGGCACGTAAAACACTGTAATTTAATTTGGGCTAGTTGGTTCATGATTATGCTAGGAGAACACCAGCAAACTTGAAGAAGGGAAAAATCGACATGGACAAAGCGACAGGAAGGTGGCTGGTTCCTGTTGATTTGTCTGCCTCTCCATTTTTTGTTTTTGCTGGCTACAGCCCTTTAGCACATGGCGATGCGGGCATGGTAATGCTCATCATGGAATGCCCATCGTGATCTGTACTACAAGGCCTGGGTTTGCTCGGCTGCTGTAGCGAATCTATTTTTATCCTGAAATGAGGCATGACGGTGTGACAAGGGCATGCGGCAGGGAGCTGGCATATTTGCATAGTGAGGCCACGTGGATGGGCATCGCCGCATAGGGTTAGCCCATTAGCCCTGTACTTCTGGAAAGAGCATTCTTATTGCAGTTAAATTCTATTGCGCTGTCATTGCGCTCTGAGCACACCCTTGCTTTCCACAAACCCGTGCCCCTTGCAAGATTGGCTTTTCCGCAAAGCTTTGTCATTCAGTGGCTGTGCGCACTTTGCATGCAAAATTTCACCAGCAGCAATAAGTCAGACACATATTCTTAGATTAGATAGAAACAAACACTATGGACCGTGCTTGCACTTGCACAGTCAGCAATATATTCCATTTCTTACTGTTTATATCCTACTGAATATTCTAAAATGTTTGAATACCTACTTTTCAAATTGAATATGAATATTAAAAATACAACATTTGATGGTATCCTAGTTTCAAGGAATGTTGATTCACCAAAATGAGTGGGTCAATTGTGTAGCTTCCAACTCACCTTTGTGTTCTTTCTTCAGAAAAGTCCTAGTTCAGGAAGGCCATTGCGTCCCCATGAACACGATGGACCTAAATTCAAGCAGTTTTCTCATTTATATTTAATGGGGATTGATTTTGTGAAACTTTTTGTGACTTTATTGCAATAATATGAAAATTTTATGCAGTGGAGAAAATGTGAAACCAATACTGTCATCAGTAGTCTCTTGAAAGAAACAGTGAAATGTACATAGGAGTGCCTCCACAGTCGCCATCCTGAGATGGAAAATTATAACAACTCATTGCTATAATTTTTGAAGAGACCCAAAAGCGATCATTTCTGTAACAACTCCTCGCAGGGTGAAGGTGAACAATGCAAGTATGAAACTGGACCTGTTCCTCAACACAGAGTTGCTGGACCCAGCCGACGACAAGAAGCTCATTGGACAGCTACCCATCAAGGACAAAGCGGTCAGTGCTGCAGCTGCCACTGGTCGGGCAGATTTGAACCAAAACTCTTCACAATCATTGTGTGGCCCCTCAGATTCCATGACCCATTTAGCAGCACTGCTCGCTGTGGTAGCCTCCAGTGTGGCGCATTGTGCAAGATGTGCGTGCTCAGACTCTCCCCTGAAAAATGGACCAGCTTTTTTACCTGTCTGCAGTCCCTTCTGTGGGGCTTTTTATTGCAATAGCAATTATATGGACACTCCAAAGCAGATTTCTGCCGTCGCCGTGAGGTTCCGTATGATGTCAATGGAGATGAAATCGTCGCCGCGCGCCGCCGAACGCTGTATGTGCGAGTGAAAGGGCATAACATAACAGCATAACACCAGACACGGACAATCGTATTAAAAAAAGAATGAGAATGCAGCGCTGACTCTCTCTCAGGTGGTGTATTGTTGCGCTGACACGGAGCTGACTCTCAATATCAGTGGAGAATCCGGGCCGTGTTGTCGTTTTTCCTTCCTATTGCGCTGAATCCGAACCTTACGATGAATCCTAACCAACTGGTCCAGCTTGCCTTCTTCACGCAGTATTCTTGTTGCAAGACTGGAAGAAGGCATGTAATAGAAAGTCTTGCACATGCATGCTCTTTCTTGCTCATCCATTGTCACATGCATTGTTGACCAACTTAGACCAGCAAAATACACATGTTATGCAAAATATTTGTTTTACATCTCTGGCCGATAAGTAAGGTTGAAATTGAAACCCTTAGAGTAACAAAAAGAAATATCAGAGGCTCTGCTTTTTGTGGAATGCTAGCACCGGCAGTGATTGCAGGAGCAGGAAACACATCATCATCACCATGATTTGGACATCGTCCATTCCACAGCCAAACATCCTGCAGCAAAAATATTCCTGTAATATTTACAATATGTTCGAAATTGCAGGAACGACAGTTCAGATATAAGGCAGTTTTTCTGACGATGCAATGCAAGAATGTTCTTGCTCAAGAACCAGTAGTGGACAAACGTTCAGGGAAATTTAAATGAAAAATAGCTATGTTTGTTTTTTAAATAGCAGCAAAAAATGGCAAATTTCACAACTTAAAAATTTGTAACCTCTTTAGACAGTAATTTACAAATAACTAAACAGCCTATGGTTGTGAGCTTTCTCAATAATAAACGTTGTTAGGATAAAAACTCGCATATAATACGAGGTTTTTTTTTTCTAAATTTTACCATGTAAAATGTCTGCCTCGTATTATATGCGGATTCCAAAGTTTTCAGCATAAAATTTGCAGTTTCGGGTTAGTTTTTGCTCACTGCTATCATCATCAAGACTTGTAGCGTAGTATGCGTCATCTTGCGGTGGCGTCGGTAGGCTGCTGCTGCTTTCAACGGGCTCCATTTTGACCACGCTAAGAATCGGCACGTTCGCTAGTCTATCTCGCACGATGTCGGGACCGTGAAAGTAGTACCCAGCTGCCTTTAAAGGGAAAGTTATTTTAGCTGCCAAGGCCATCGGAAATTGCGCCGCAGGATGGCACTTCGGCGTCACCGTGGGCAGCATTCACGGCTCGGATTACATCCCAGTTGCAAAGTTGGTTCTTTATTCTATGGTTGCAATGGCGGCAGAGAAGCGCATTTGGCCTTGGCAACGCCGTCGCTTTGGTGGCAGTGGCTCCCCTCGCCATCCCTCTCAACTGCATCGTAGCGCCCCCCACCTTCGACTGGCTCCGTGCGCGCCCGCCGCTGCTTCCGCTGGCGCGGCGCCAGCTTAGCCTTTTCCCTGAAGTTTCGTTTTCTGCCGTTGTCGGGAAGTTGGCCAAGACGTCGGCTCGTACACGTGTGCTCCAGCGCGACGGTGAAATGGCGACCTTGCTGTTTGAGAGTGAAATTGCCGCCGTGTTTTTTTTTCGTTTTCTTTTTCTCCGTGTGGCGTTGAGGGGTCTATCCTAAGCTTTTGCTCTATGGCGGTGTCGGAGCAATGCCGGTCGGAGGCGCCGCCGCGTGATTTGGAGTGCTGCTGAGGGCATTGTCGGTGCACTGTATGTTCGAATTAACCGTCACAAATGCTTTCGCACTCGATTACCGGGTGTTTTTGCCCATAGGAATACACATAACTTTCACAGGACCACAGCATCAGTTCGAATTAAGCGTGTTCGAATTAACGAGATGAGATTGTAAATGCTTCTTATTTATTTATTTTATTTATTTACAGATACTGCTGTCTCGATACACGAGACATAGCAGGAGTGGATACACCAGACACTTTATCAAAACAACATACAATGAATTTGAAACGTAATTACTAAATGTGGTTAGACAATTCTTACAAAAACTCTTCATTAGGTTTTTCCCGCAAGGAACCAGCTAGGTTGTTCCAAATTTCAACAACGCTTGGAAAAAAAGAATACTTAAACAATTTACAGAAGACTTGAAAGGAACAATATTAGGTGGGTGGGAACGCCAGTGGCATGCCCAGTAGAATGACTGAAGGAAATTGGTGCTTGAATGCAACTTTGGCCGTGTATAATCTGATGTAGCAAAGTGATACGTTCAAGTGTGCGTCGATGAGCCAAGGGTTCTATCGATAATGCGCATGCGTGATATGCGGGAGAAAAGTTGCGGTCATATCGGCGATAAATGAACTGTATTGCTTTCTTTTGTATGGATTCAAGCTTACTAATGTCACGTGCAGTGTAGGGTGCCCATACCACTGAGGCGTACTCTAGTAATGGTCTGACGAGGGATTTAGAAGCTGTTAATTTGCAGTCCTTAGTAGAGAACTTGAGGGTTTGCTTTAAATATCCCAGTTTCCTAAGAGCCCTAGCACAAGTTGTTTCAATATGAAGGTGCCATTTTAGGTTTTGAGTGAAGGTAACTCCAAGATATTTGAAGGTATTCAGAGAATTTAGGTAGTGCCCATTGCAACTATAAGTGAAACTTAACGGCTGCTTTTTATTAGTGAAAGTCATTTGTACAGTTTTTTGGTAATTAATACTCATTTGCCATGCGTTGCTATAACCACAAAAGGACGAAAATACATTGTTAAGAACCTCTTGATCTTGTCTGTTAGTCACTGTGGTATAGAGCACGCAGTCGTCAGCGTACAATCGCAGTTTTCACTGGTGTGTCCCTAATGACCTGTGTGATATCATTAAGAGAGAGAGAAAGATAATTTATTTGAAGGAAGGCAGAGAGGTCGGCCTGAGCTAGCATCCTCTCGCCTGCTACTCTGCACAGGAGGAGGGGGGATGAGGGGTGATGCTGACAGAGATGGACAACGGTAAAGGCAAGTTCAGCATCCTCATGGCTATCAACAAAGTCCAAAAAGGTCATTCAAACGTGTCATCAACTTCCAGAGCATGGACGGAGTCACGAATACAATTGAAAGTTCACAAAAACTCGCCGCGCGAGTATGGGCTTCTCCTGCGTGAGCAGCACAGGTGCCAAGCAAGGTAATTAAATTACGTAAAGAGCAGCGATCAGCTGCACCAGTACGGCGAGGACATGCACGGCGCTTTTAGCGGCTGGAGACCACAGAGAATCACGCGCATTGATTCTAGCAGACGTTTCAGCATTTTTTCAATGCTTTCGTTGTCATTCTTTTCAGCTCCTTGCTTGCCTATAGGGTCATCGGCTTTACTAGCCCTAGAATCAACTTTTTGACGTAGAGGAACACTACGGCATGGTATCGTGCCCGTGGATCTACTCGGTAGCGAAGGCCACTCCGTGTCTGTGCCACCCAGGGGCGACGAATGTGCGCCCTGTGCTCTCGGAGATCCTGAATTTGCGGTAGGCGCGGTTACCGTCCTCGATGCCGGCACAGGCAGAGGTTGTCGATATCATTAATGTAAATAATGAACAACAGGGGCCCAAGGACCAAGCCCTGCGGTACCCCGGAAGTGACTGTGGCCGACGATGACTGTGCGTGATTAAAAGTAACATATTGAGACCTTGAATGTAGCCAATCAGCTATCCAACTGAGTATTTTTTCATCGTTAATAATTTTACTGAGCCTAAAAAGAAGTTTTCTGTGGCACACCATATCAAACGCTTTGCTGTAATCTATGAATATGGCATCTACCTGACCTCGATTATTTAGAGCCGAAGCGATATCATGAGTGAATTCAATGAGTTGAGTAGTTGTAGAAAAACCAGAGCGGAAACCATGTTGATTCCGCGACAATATGTTATTAGTAGTGAAATACTGAAGAACATGTTTGTGAATTATGTGCTCTAAGAGTTTGCAACAGGTACACATTAATGAGATAGGCCTGTAGTTGGAAATGAGTTGCTTATTACCTGATTTAAACACAGGAATTACATTGGCGATTTTCCAAATGGCCGGCACAGTACATGTCTCTAACGATTTACAAAAAATTATGGTTAGATAATGAGCGTTCCATTCTGCATAGCGCTTCAAAAACACGTTTGGTATACCATCCGGTCCGGCACCTTTAGTTGTGTCGATGTTCAAGAGAAGGTTGTAAATCCCGGTATAACTAATTTCAATTGTTGGAAACGGTGCAATTTCCTGGATAATACCAATGTCAGTGGTGGTACCACTGTCATATCCAAACACAGATTTGAAATAGCCATTAAACGCCTCCGAGATTGTTGAGACTGGGTTTTCCTCGCTCGCATTATATGCGGCTGAAAACATTTTTTTTTCGTTATTGCTATCCCCAAATAACACACCGTATTATACACGGGTTTTTACAGTATTTGAGGAAATACATACCAAAATTTGGAGTTTTGTGTTTGAGTATAGGTGGTCTTATTATGCTACTCTGATCATGAAATAAAACAAGCCTTCTCCTGGAATCAACAGTGCCACATCTTTTTCTATTCCATATGGAGCATATACAGTATAGACCACTTATAGTGCAGGACCGGACATTGTGCGATCTTTTCAGACTCCGTTAATTTTCCCATAGCACCCCATGTATACACGTATCGCTTATAGTGCAGTTGCGGGAAACAAAATACCGGTTACAGTGCCGCTGCCTGGGAGTACGCAAGTCAGTGGAGACGGCGAACGGGCGCCCCAAGGAGTGCTCGAGGAAGAAAGAGAGACGAAGTGGAGGAGAAGGGCACGTGGTGCGAACGAACAGCCAGTGAGACTGAAACCAGAACCTTGAGTGCGAGAAAATATCACGGCGCGCATAGCGAGCGAGGGCCATGAAACTGCCAACGCCGGCGAACGCTCGCTTCACGATAACGGCAGTAAACGAAACTTCAGGGAGGGAACTGGCGGCGCCGGCACGGCACGGCGAAGGGCGCACGCACGCGGAGACAGTGGAATGTGAGGGAGGAGGGCAGCAGGGAAGCGGATTTTGCCTCGGCAACTCCACCGCTTCGGTGGCTCCCCTCTCCCTCCCTCGTAGCTCCCTCACTTTCGAGTGCCACCGTGCGCGCCCGCAGGCGCCGCCGCTCCAGCCGGCCCGGCGCCAGCTCCCCGAAGTTTCGTTTTCTGCCGTTATCGGGAAGCGGGCGTTTGCCGGTGTGGGCAGTTTCGTTGGCCGGCCTGGAAAAGCGCCGCTGCTTCCCTCTGCACCGTAGCTGCAGTGTGCAAGGTCAACACGTGACTAGAAAGTAGAGGAAGCATAAAGGAGAAAGAAGGGTTCACTGCCATTTTCTACGCGTGGCTACGGTAGCGTGGCTGAGACGTCGGCACGTACACGTATGTTCCGGCGCAACGCAGAATCGGCGACCTTGCCATTTGCGAGAGGGTGAAATTTCCACCGCGTTTTTTTTTCTTTTTCGTTATTATTATTTGTTTTTATTGCGCGAGACATTGAGGGGTCTCTCCTAAGCTTTTACTCTACGGCTGTGCCGGAGCAATGCCGGTCGGAGGCGCCGCCGCGTGATTTGGTTCGAATTAATGAGATTCGACTGTAAATTGAATGCAAACGTTCTAGCCGCATTCCTCGACTGTCGCATACGCGTGGCGGCTCGGTGTACATATTTTGCATGTGTGCGGGCCTTGAAAATTGTTGCTTTAGTTATAGTGCGGTACCGCTTATAGTGCGGATATTTGCGACTCCGGCGACTTACGTTATAAGCGGTTTACACTGTATAATATTCAGTGGACTGTAAAGGGGGTTTATTTGGGTCGTAGAGCGGCAGCGAGAAACACAGCACCAGCAGGTAGGGCGTAGCCAGAGAGCAAACTGGGTACGAGCCACACGATGGCAACGGGGCTGTTCAGCATGCCGATCTTCCTCACAATCACCCCCCGATATGAAAGACTAGCCATCCTGGCGACCTAGGGAGAGTGCAGTGGATCGTAGTACGGCTTGAGCCGGTCAATGTGTAGAGTCTCTCGCCCGCGACGACGGAGATCGGAAGATGGCGACACAGGTTCAACTACGTAATTAACTGGTGATGCTTGCGCAACCACGCGGTACTTGGGAAGGAGCTTTGACGAAAGACCAGGAGCAGCAGTAGGTGGGACCCAAAGCCACACGAGGGAGTCGATGGCGAAAGGGTGAGGAGCTGGTTTGAGGTCATGACGCTGTTTTTGGCGACACTGTTGAGCAGACAACAATGAAAGGGCAAGTTGTCGGCATTTCTCGGTGTTCTGAGCGACCGTAGCAACAGGTGATCAGTCGGCAGGGTCCGGCCGGTATGGAAGAACCGTATCAATGGTCCTGGAGGGCTAGCGGCTGTAAAGCAGAAAGAATGGTGAGAACCCGGTAGTGGCTTGGGAGGCAGTGTTATATGCATATGTGACAAAGGGAAGTACAGCATCCCAGTTGGAATGGTCGGACTGCCACATACATTGATAGCATGTCACCAAGAGTTCTGTTGAATCGTTCAGTTAAGCCATTCGTCTGTGGGTGATAAGCGGTAGTTGTGCGGTGAATAATTTGGCATTCTGATAGGAGTGACTGCGGCACGTCCGAGAGGAATACGTGACCCCGATCGCTCAGCAGTTCACAAGGTGCGCCATGGTCAAGAAACAAAGTTGTGTAGAATGAACGAGGCGACGTCTTTTGCTGATGCGGCAGGTAGTTGGCGGTTTCAGCATATCGTGTGAAATGATCTACGGCAACGACAATCCATTGGTTGCCAGCGCCAGTAGATGGAAGAGGCCCGTATAAATCAGTGCCGACACGGTCAAATGGGTGAGCTGGGCAGAGAAGTGGCTGGAGAGGTGCGGTGGAGAGGTGCAAGACACATTTGCGTCGCTGGCAAGCAATGCAGGAGCGTACATATTTGCGGATGAAGGTGTACATGCCGCGCCAATAGTATAGGCGAAGCCATGTGTAGGTCTTCGACACTCCGCCGTGACCACACTGGGAGGTCGGAGTGAAAAGCGGAGCATAAATCGTTTCGAAGGTGGCGGAGCCATGTGCGGCCGTCATTGTGGTAGTTGCGGCTGTATAAAAGTTCGTCGCGGATGGCGAAATGCTGGCCTGTCGGCGTAACGCTCGAGTTGCCGAAGCCGCCGGAGGGTTGGACAAAATATAGAATATCGTTACGATCCATGGGTCTTTTCGTTGCTCCGAGGCCATGTCCATGATGTCAAGTGGGGAGATATCACGACTGTCGGTTGGAGTACTGGCGTCTGAAGTAACTGGGAAGCGCGAGAGGGCATCGGCGTCAGAATGTCTGCGTCCAGAGCGATAGACGACACGGTTATCGTATTCCTGGAGGCGGAGGGCCTACCGAGCGAGGCGACCCGACGGGTCTTTGAGGTTAGATAACCAGCAAAGAGCGTGATGATCCGTCACCACACCAAAGGGTCGACCGTAGAGATATGGGGGAAATTTTTGAAGTGCCCGTACGATGGCCAAGCACTCTTTTTCGGTTACTGAGTAATTGACCTCAGGTTTTGTAAGGGCACGACTGGCATAAGCGACCACGTATTCGGCACTAGTGTTCTTACGTTGTGCGAGCACGGCACCAAGGCCTACACCACTGGCGTCAGTGTGAAGTTCTGTAGGTACGCTTGGGTGAAAATGGCGCAAGATTGGCGGAGATGTAAGTAGGCGGCGAGGAGTGGTAAACGCTTCCTCGGAGGCTTCTGACCAATTAGAAAGTGCATTGTCGCCTTGGAGAAGTTGGTTGAGGTATGCAATCACAGTAGCGAAGTTGCGACCGAATCGTTGAAAGTAGGAGCATAGTCCAATGAAGCTGCGTAGTGCTTTCAAGTTAGTGGGCTTTGGGAATTCGGATATGGCATGAAGTTTAGCAGGGTCGGGAAGAATGCCTTCTTTGGAGGCAACGTGGCTTGTGTAGTCAGTTTTCTAGCTGCAAATAGGCACTTCTTCAAGTTAAGCTGGACACCAGCATTCCGGAGACAGGTCAAACTTGATGTAAGCAGCGAAGATGGGTCGGAAAATCAGGAGAAAACACGACAACGACATCGAGGTAGCAGAGACAAGTATTCCACTTCAGGCCGTGCAGGATGCTGTCCATCATGCGTTCAAAGGTGACGGGTGCATTGCAGAGACCAAACGGCATGACAGTGAATTGGTACAAGCCATCTGGTGTTACAAATGCGGTTTTTGGACAGTCAGCATCAGCCATGGGAACCTGCCAGTAGCCAGAGCGGAGATCTAAGGAGGAAAAGAACTCCGCTCCTTGTAAACAGTCAAGAGCGTCCTCTATACGTGGCAACGGGTAAACATCCTTTCGAGTAATCTTGTTAAGCCTTCGATAATCAACGCAAAATCGTATGGTGCCATCTTTTTTCTTAACCAGGACGACTGGTTATGCCCAGGGACTACTAGAAGGCTGGATGACACCGCGTTTGAGCATATCGTTCACCTGGTCATCGATAACGCGTCTTTCGCTCGCCGATACTCGGTACGGACGCTGCCGAATGGGTGCATGGCTTCCGGTGTCGATAGTGTGCGAAACAGTCGTTGTGCTGCCAAGTGACGTTGCTTGACAGTCAAAAGAGGAAGAGAAGCCTTGGAGCAAGTGAAGATGTTTGGCTCGCTGCGTTGTCGTAAGGTCCCTGGCAATAGACGGCGTAAAAGAACGCGGCAGCGACTGAGGAGGCGATTCTTCCGAGTGCGGCAAAATAAGCGGAGTCGTCCATTGTGCCAAGGATTGAAGGTGAAGCCAGTGACTCTGCTCTCCCAAGGCTTTCACGGCAGCGTAAAGTAATTGGTTCGGCCGACGGGTTTGACACACACATCAGAGAGACGCCAGTGATGAACTCGAGAACAGCGAACGGCAGTGGTAGTGATCGGCGCCGAACTAGAAGTTCAGAGGGCACAAGAGTACTGTGCCTGCATCTACAGAGGCACAAGATACACTGACAAGAGCAGAAGACCAGGCAGGTATAATGGTATCTTCTGAAACGGTGATTTTGCAACAAGAGTCCTCGTTGGCATGGATAATATCTGTCGAAAACGGAAACAGCTCAATTTCGGCGCGGGGGCAGTCGATGATCGCATGATGTGTGGAGAGAAAGTCCCATCGTAATATGACGTCGTGAGAACATGATGGCAACACGATGAATTCGATGACATAGAGAACCTCCTGAATGACGACACGAGCGGTGCAGGCACCGGGTGGCTCGACGTGCGGCGTGTTGGCCGTCCGAAGGGATAATCCAGAAAGCGGTGTCGTCACTTTTCCAATTTTACAGCAAATACGGGCATCTATCACTGAAAGTGCAGTGCCGGTGTCGACAAGGGCTAGCGTCAATATTCCTTCTATTGCGATTTCAATAACGTTTTTCGGTGAACTATGAGGCCTTATACATTTTGCTGACACCGCAGTTCGCAGTTCTTGCCTCCTGAACTGCGATATTCAGTTTTCCTGGCGCAGAGGGCTCCGCCGACGGTGCATGGGCGAAACGGAGCGCCGGCGAGGAGATGGTGAACGGCGAGCGGAGAAGGCGGTCTCAGCGGCAGGAGGAGAATCGTAGCTCTCCGAATAATTGCGCCGTTGTTGGAAACGTGGCGCATATGGAGGCACATTGTTGGAGACGTTCGGTGCAAGTAGGTGACAGTGACGTGCCTTGTGTCCAGCACGGCGACAATAAAAACAAATCGGACGGTTGATGATGATGAATATAGGCTGATGATGATGATGATGATGTCAGTGACATGGCCATACATCCTCTACTTTATTCACTTGGATGTGTGCAGTAACACGAAGTTTGCGATCTCCGAGGGGGTTCCGCCGTCTCTTGTATATTTCTAGAAACATGTTTTCTCCTCTTTCTGGGTTTGCAGAGAGTGCCCCTTCATGGGCGTGGTTGCGCCTCACGGTGTGTCCGCACCACTACAGCTGCGATTCTTCATTCAAATATTTATGCTGTAGCGCAAGGCCACCTCTCTCGTGTGTTTCTACCATCTCTTGTATGTTTGCGGAAGTTTTTTATTTTTTGTCTCCTATTATCTCCACTACAGCACACCTTCTTTCCAGCGACAAGGGCGCTCCTTTCGTCGGGGTGCTTTCTCCAGAATGGCTCTGCCCTCATTTCATTTGTCAGTTTGCTTTGTGTGGTCGAGTTCGAGTGAACGAATGCGCTCCTTTCTTGAGTGTGGCAGTGTAAATGCCTTGAGCTGGCTGCTCACGTTGGGCCTTCAACTCTTATTTGGAGTGTCAACTCTTCCGACTCCAAATATACGAGCCAAGCGTGGACTCAGATGACAGCTTGTCGTCCTAGGAAGAGTCAACTTCGACAGCGCCGGATTCTGACCCTGACATTGTGAGAAAGTACTGAGAACAGGAGTGTATTCGAGTCTGCCGCGCGTGTTACTGTATTTATTCGAATAATAGGGTGAACTTATTTTCCAGAATGCTTATCCTCAAGGTCAGCCCCCACCATATATGTGAGGCTGATAGATTCAATTACTGTTTCAATGTGAAATTAGACACACTTTCAGCGATCCAGATAGTGCGAATTGTAGTAACTAATAAACATCGGCAGGTAAGGCACTAGCGTACTTTTGCATCTGTAACATTATGCAACATTAGAAAATTTTACTGTAAAAGGTGAAATGCAGGTCATTGCAAATTTGACCTTGAGGGCGCACACTGCTGTAAAGTCACATTATGAGGCGAAATACATGCTGCTGTGAAGACACACCTCAAGGTGAAATTCGCATATAACCCACGCCGATTACAGTATAGATCACTTATAAATTATCTGCTTATAGTGCAGGACGGGATATAATGTGGTCTTTTCAGGCTCCCATTAAATTACTTAGCAAGTTTACACGGCCGATAAAACTACTATCCTTACTTCCGTGGGGATGCGTGACTCTCACGCGTCCCCTGATGTTGTTTTCTCTGCACGGCTCTCGAGTCTCCTGTAATCCGGCTTCCTCGTGTAGCTAAGCGCTGGCGGCAGTTGGCGTAGATGTTATGAGAGATGGCGCAGGTGTTGCGCTGCTAACGCCACCTAACAGCGGGGTTACTCGGGCCCACGAGGAAGCAGGGTCTTCCTCTTTTGCGTGGGGCAGCATGAACGCTTCGCGCTGCAGGCCACCGGAATGGACGAACTCAGATCGTTTGAACGCGCCACCGTTCGCGTGACCGTACACGTGAACGACTGGCGATGGTGTCTAGCATGGGGCGAACATATTCGCTTGCTATCCGGTCGCAGGGAGTCTGACTTCTTCGATTTGTCACACGTCCATTGGCGTAGTGATTCGGCTAGCAGGCATTAGCGTAATAAAAGTCGCAATAAATGCCCTTTTGATTGTTTGCACTACTGTGTTGTTGTCATTCCTTTGTCCCAAGAGCACGTGTGAGATCCCACACTTCGTATAGCCGTCTACAGATACATGTATCACTTATAGTGCAGGTGCTGGAGGCGAAATACCAGTTACAGTGTGGCTGCCTGGAAGTTCGACAGTCAACCGAGACAGTGAACACTGCCCTCAAGTCACAAATACACTTTGACGTAACACGCACGCGCACATTGTGCTCCACGATGTCACGGTGGCGAACAACCGGTGTCTATACTCCAACGACACGACACAACCAGCGTGTCTGGCGCTGTCGGGCACGTTCCAACGTTGCTGGCGTGTGAATAGCTCTGTTCCTATTTCTCGCCAACTGCACCGAGCCGCGCTAGCCACGCATCCCAGCATTCCTCACACGAAGCAGGGAGAATAACGGGATTGCAAGAGCGCGCGAAAGCGCGTCCACTGTGGCGGCTCTCTGTGCATTAACAAGCATAGTGTCATGTGCGGACAAGGAAACATGAACACATCCTACTCCATGACCGCGGCAACTCGCGGTCGAAACGCTTTAGTGAGAAAATGCGGCAGCAGCAGGGAGCGAGTTTACCTTCGTGCTGTGTCTTGCAGCAACGCGAACTAAGCCGTGAAAACACAGCGCACGGCAGATTCTGCCCCCGGTGGGCACCTTTGCGTGCGCGAAATTGAGTGGCAATCGCCGGCTCACCCTCGCACGCTTTCACTCGCACATACAGCATACGGCGCGCGGCGATGATTTTATCGCCCTTGCACTTTATGCTGAACATCACAGCGGCAGCAGAAATGCGTCTGGAGTGTCCATGTAATTACTATTGCAAGAAAATCATTGTTTTTGTTATAGTGCGGTACTGCTGAGAGTGCGGATATTCAAGACTCCGGCGACTTAATCTTATAAGCAGTCTACACTGTGTTTTGATTACTTTGGGGGGCTTCCAATTACTTGGTATTTTGGGCAAACCCCACCGAGTCTGAATAATCCGTAGGCTACTCTATAGCGCCTTAGATCAGTGTGCATACTTAAGTTCTTTTTCTCGGGTGGCCCAATTGCACCATCACCTTATAATGATAACCGCCCTATAATCGAATAAATACAGTATTCCTTTAGCCAGAGAGGAATATGAGAATCATACCAAGAGTGCATTTGTCATTATCCATGCCATTTTTCCCTTCTGCATAACGTGTTTGTTTTGTAATATCCAAGATCGCAACGCAACAGTGGGGGTGCGTCACTTCTGCAAAAAGCCTGACACTGAAAGAGTTACTGTTACTCAGTGCATGTTAATTCTTTAGATACAACCTTTCAAACTTTCGAAAATTGCTAATCTCACCAAAGCAGCTTCACAATACCGAGGTAGATTTCTGTCATCACATTTTCCTGTCTCATATAAAAATTGGTTTCAAAGCCAAAAATGGTCATCAAACCGCCCAGTTCATTCTTATCTGAACATAGCCATCTACATTATGTTATTCAAAACGATGCTACAGTAGAACCTCTTCGATATGATCCCTTTTTGTATGTTTTCTCAGCGCCAACGCTTGCGATCGAGAACACAAAGCACGACCCAATAAAGTTATGCTTCTTTTTTTACTGGTTAATCCGTTCCTGGAAAACACAATCTTTTGGAACCAATGTTCATTACATTGCTAAACTGCAATCGTATGATACGTTTTTCGGCCACTAAATCCAGTTGTTTAGATTCATGTGAACAAGGATAGAGAGGATCTGGCTCACGCATCTCTTCCAATACCAGCATATCGCCTAACGGCTATCGCCGTCAACCCTATTGTGATAAGCATTGTCACCTTTCCGTTTCACAGCGCGTGTGGCGCATTGCCATTGGAAGCATACTGCACACTTTTAATAGATTATATGCTGCCGTTTCCTGATGCAGGTAGCACAAAATGAGCGTCTTGTGAACATCTTTGGCGGCGTTGTACACTAAAACCTTGTTAATACGTAGTTGGCAGGGAACGTGGATCAGGTATGCTCTAAGCAATGTAGAGTAGCCGATGGCATTTTCGGACTCCAAAAATTTGGACTTGAAGGATTTTCCAGTCTTCATAAATGCTACGTCAGGGTTCCTATAGAGCTAATGCATTATCGCGACCGATTTTTCGGATGAATGTAGGTGCCAAAGTTCTATTTTCAAGACTTAATTGTTTGTTCCGAGCCACGCCAGGTGATCTTGGAAGACGCCATGTTGGATTTTCCACTGGCTTGGCTAGGCTTGGCTTCCAGTGGTCGGTTCTAGAGCCTCAAAGATTTTGAAGTACGCACTATGAATAGAGAGAGCGCGCCATCGTACTGGTACGGAGGCAATGCTCGCTCTTTCTAGGCAACTCTTCAGGGGACCAGCACTTTTTCTTTTTTCATTCTCTTTTCGGTCAGCACTATCGTCATATTCACAATTCGGGATCTGTTTTTTCTTTGTTTTCAAGTTTCGGTTGCTATTTTGCGTGTGGTGTGTCCACAGAGCAGGTATGTCTCGGAGATGTTGTGTTAACTTTGTGTGTGTTTGTGCAGCTCCACATTTGTGTGATCGGCACCACCTTCTGTGCCTTTGCGAGAGCGGGTGCGCAAAAACATGGCTTCGGTCTCCATGGCGATCTCCGTTGGCGGAGGTCGCTAACGTGGTGACGCTCTTGTCGACTGTATACGGAGACGACGACATTCTTGCACAAATCTAAGCAAATCTGATTGCCTCCAAGCGCAGTTAAGGCAGGGCATTATTAGAAAATCAGAACGAATTTTTCGGTCTATTTTTCGGTGCCCGCAGAGGTCCGGAAAATAGGCCATTGACTGTACTAATTAACCGACAAACCGACAATGGCAGATGAGCAGCTATAGACTTATACCGGCCAAGAAAAAAACATAATAATTCTCTCTCAAGCACACATGCAGACAAGTTTTATTTGTGAGCATTCAGAAAAAAAATCTTTGATTTTCAATTGCCACGACAATGACATCCTCAGTATTAGCAAAGGCCGCGAGCCAGTTTTTCCATCAGGCCCCACTTTTTAGCGATCATGATGGTTAACACACTAGCGACGTTGGGTACGGAAGGGCCGTCATCCAGGTTGTCACCCATGACAACGACATGGAAGTGCTAGAAGCTACGAGAGCAGGAAACATGTAATGGCTGCCATGTCTTGACGTCACTATCGGTGGCGACTGCAATCCGAGAAAGGTCTGTGCACCACCATTTCGCTATTTATGATCTCTCGCATGACTGCTGATTACACGCACTGAAATATGAAGTAAATATAATAATACTAATAATAATACCTTTATTCTTGAAAACAAGTGGTACAAGGTGCCAAGGCATTAGGAAAAAAGTTGCTACAAACAGCAACTTGACTAGTCCTAATAACCGTAGGGTCCAAAAGGCAGCAAGAAGCAAACAGATGGGAGAAAAGGAAAAACAAAAGAGAGAAAGTAAAGAGAGAGTAAAATCACATTTAAACAAATTTGCTTCACACATCAAACAATTTTGGAAAAACAAACAATATGGATATAAAGATACATCAACAAAAAAAGATTACATATATAGTCAAACCCAATTCTTGGGGCAGTAGAAATTACACAGTTCTCTGCCAGAACAATTAGGTACATCAATGGACGCAAATCTGATATTATTCAGCAAAGTGGGGAGAGTGTAACAAATCATCTGGTTACCATAAGTTGAACGCACATGCGGCACATGCTAGTATTCCGGGGACCTGGTGTTATAACATGGGATGTTGTGTTCTAATCTGGCCAGAGATGAAACAAGGCTTACGTTCTGTAGGTTTCTTTTAGGTATCCAAGAGCAAGGCGGTAGTTAAATATATCACTGACTTTAATTAGCCAAAGTTCTTTAAATAGGGGTTCAGATGGGAAGTCAAAGGGCATATCACTAATTAGGCGAACAATTTTCTTCTGTATTACAAGCAAACAGTTAATATTTGTAACAGATGTGGTGCCCAAAATAAGGCTGCAATAATGAAGGTGGCTCGCAAATAAAGCATTATAAATTAACATTATAATCTTCAGAGGCATGTAGCGAAGAGAGAAAATGCGTCCAGTAATGTGGGAGAGCTTGCCTGCAAGAAAATCAATGTGATCGCTCCAGCTCATATTTTCATCAAAAATGACCCCGAGTGTTTTCACAGAAGGGACAAGTTCAATTTTAGAAGGCCTTAACACCACGTCTCTGCAAAGACAGATAATCTTATTCTTCGCTTGAAATAAAACTGCCTTTGTTTTATCAGCGTTAATCTTGAGACCATTTTCTAGAGACCAGGAATGTATTTTTTCTAAACAAGAGTTAGCCACTGTGCGGTCTCACACATTGCTCTTGGGACAAAGGAACGACAACACAGTAGTGCAAACAAACAAAAGGGCATTTATTGCACCTTTCATACACTAATGCACCCTAGCCGAATTACAACCAATAGAACATTCACACGGGCGCGCGACAAATCAAGGTAGTCCGACTCACCGCGACCCTATAGCGAGCGAATACGTTCACCCCATGCTATGACACCATCGCCTAGTCGTTCACGTGTACTGTCATGCGAACGGTGGCGCGCTCGAACAATCCGTGTTCGTCCATACCGGTGTCCTGCTCTTAGCCTCACGCGACGGTCGCGCGAAGCGGGCCGGCGCAACCACCACGACCCCCGCCAGCGCTTAGCCACCGGAGAAGCCGGATTACGGGAGACGCGAGCTATGGGGGGAAAACAACATCAGAGGAAGTGGGAGAGTCGCGCATCCCCACATCCCCCCAACCTTAAATTACTACACATACTCCGGCGAAACATGTCACATGGTCTATCAATGCGCGTGTCGCGAACAAAAGTTAGTACATGCGACAGTGGCCGCACCGAGGAAATGTCCGCACGTTATCCACAACATGCGAGCCGACATTGTCTCTGGGGTTCACCGCTGGTGTCCATTGGTTACAGAACCACCTCTGCAGATTCGATGGCACGTCTCCAGCACAGGACTCCGGAAACGGCGCCACAGAAGTCGGCACGAGCAAGCGTCGCTCGCGCCGACGCGCCCTGCTGGTGAGAGCCACAGTAGCCGTTGGTGACTGCCGCCTCTTTTCCCAGCTGCCGAGGGTTGCGAGCCAGACACAAGCGGCCGCCGAACTCGCTGCGCCGAACTGGCCACAGGCATCGCATCGCCTGGGGTAGCTCATTAGTAGTCCGGGGCAGCAGCGCAGACGATGTGCAGGTGACAGCAAACCAGGGGTGACTCCACTCACGCTGTGTACGCTCAACGCACTTGACAAACACTGAAGTACTGCAAGGGAGAGGAATTCTGTATGCGCATCACCCATGTGGTACGATGTTAAATTCGGCAAGCAAAATTTCGGGCGGCATTTCAGATGCTAAATTCACGTGAACAAAGCTTGCTTTCTTGAGTTGAACGAGTAATTTCAATTCGTGCGAGGCTGACTGGAATGAGGGAAGCAAAGTGCGACAACCTCAACACCACGGTCCACCAGGTTGTGTCCCTCCACGTGCGACAGGCAGCTTCGTAATAAGCCTTAGGCCTAATGCGTCGCTACCCTGACAACAACCGGCATCCAAAAAAAAAAAGAAAAACAACAACACCCAAAATGGGCACAAGAACAGGCATACGCGAGGAGACGTTAGCTCTGTGAGGTGGTCCTACCCTGCTCGGTGCACACAGCATCCGAGTTGACGGCACCCACCGTCCCAGACGGTGTCGGAGCGCCTGGTGCCACGCCACAATACCAGTCAGCCCGTAGCGGCACCTGTGGCCCGCGGCCACCCGGCTCCTTGAGCCGCGACTTCCGAAGTCAAAGAGATAGAAGAAGCTAGATGAAGAAGCTAGAAGAAGCTAGAAGAAGATAGATAGAAGACCACCCACGAGGCTTCTCCGTACTCACTCGCTTCAGGCTTGCCAACGCTCCGCGGGCGCTAGGCCTCGCTCTCCCAGGATGCAGACCACGTGGCTCTCGTACCGAGGAGTGTACAGTACTTCAACAAAAGACTCGCGAAAAGGCTTAGCATGTTGAAAAGGTCAAACACGCTACAGCAACTGTCGCCTCGCTCAAGAAAGCACACCGCCGACACTAGCGATCAAAATCCATGCTAAAACTACGCTTCGGCTGAAACATCTCGAACCGAGCAAAACTGTTAAAATTATCGTCCGATGCCCCAAGAGCCCCACGTTGGGCAGCCAGATGTGGGGTCTCACACATGCTCTTGGGACAAAGGAACGACAACACAGTAGTGTAAACAAACAAAAGGGCGTTTATTGCACCTTTCATACACTAATGCACACTAGCCGAACTACAACCAATAGAACATTCACATGGGCGCGCGACAAATCAAGGAAGTCCGACTCACCGCGACCCGATAGCGAGCGAATACGTTCGTCCCATGCTATGACACCATCGCCTAGTCGTTCATGTGTACAGTCACGCGAACGGTGGCGCGCTCGAGCAATCTGTGTTCGTCCATACCGGTGTCCTGCTCTTAGCCTCGTGTGACGGTCGCGCGAAGCGGGCCGGCGCACGCGTGAAGCGTTCGTTCGTGTTGGCTGCCGATCCCAAGCCCAAGAAGAAGCGCCTTTGACCTTTTTCTCCCCAAGTCACCCCGCCATTCGGTGGCGTTAGCATCGCGACACTCGCGCCATCTCGCAATGCGCCACAACCACCACGACCCCTGCTAGCGCTTAGCCACCTGAAAAGCAGGATTACGGGAGACGCGAGCTATGGGGGGAAAACAACATCAGGGGAAGGTGTGAGAGTCGCGCATCCCCAAACCACTGATACTAGCTCCGGAGCATTATTGGACGAAAACAGGACAGTAGTGTCGTCGGCATAGATTATGAATTTGGCATCGGGGTCAATTTTACGAAATCATTGACGTAAAGATTAAACAGAAGAGGCCCAAGGATACTGCCCTGGGGAACACCTGCCTTAACACAAGAAATGTTAGACGATTTGTTGTTAATGATCACATAAGTGCTGCAAGTGCGACTGAAATAATTTGAACGCGACACCGCGAATACTGTAGTAGATAAGTTTATTTAATAATAGTTCATGACTGATGGAGTCTAATGTCTTGCTAAAGTCAATAAATACTCCTAAAGTAAGCTGGCGATCCTCAAAATTTTGTAGAATATATTCTTTCTGCTGAAGAAGTGCAAGCTGAGTCGATCTGTGTTTGCGAGAGGCACATTGCGAGTCGGTGAGGAGGTTTTTAGTTTCAAGGAAGTTAGATACACGGCTAAAATAATTTTTTCTAAAGCTTTCGAAAAGATTGGGAGTATAGATATTGGCCTGTAGTTGGTCATAGCTGTTTGTCACCTTTCTTGAATAAAGCTACTGTCTTTTAAAGTTGAAAAGATACAGATAAGTTCACCTTCATCAGTCGGCCGGAGAAAAACAGTGTCATCAAGCGCAGCTTTGCTATGACGGCAAGAAGTGCTATTAGTCGGTAACTTACTAATGTTGGTGAAATAATCATTGAAGACATCAGGTAACATTTCAGCGCTAATATCAACCCCGTCTTTCTTAGTAATAAAAGGAAGTAGGGCATCAGGTGAACGAACGAGTAGCGAATTGGCCTTCCATACTTTCCTGCTATTGCTCGAAAACGACTCAAAATACTCATTATTATAGGAAATCTTAGCAAGTCGCAGCTGCTTATTAAGTTTATTACAATATCTTTTAAATGTGTTTAGATCTGCCATGTCACGGGACACAATAAACTTGTTATACAGCCAATTTTTTTTTTAATTTCTTGGAATAGTTCTGCCGTGATCCATGGTTTTCTTATTTTGAGGAGCACTTTGTTTTAGTGCTCGTAACTTGGGATTACGTGACTGCCAAGACTAGACATGCAGGAACAACAGAATACGCATGAAGGCACTAACCATTTCAGCTCGCTCTTTGCACTTGCCACGGAGAAATTACAGTCTAACCCACTTATAACAATATTCAAGTGCCACGAAAATTCTATTGTTATAACCGATAATTGTCATACCAGGGTTGCACGAAAAAAACAACAAAAGGGAATGGCAGAGCTGTTATGAGAAAACTACAATGGCAGGAAGGCCCCTCCCCACCACCTTCCTCCATCCGGCTGCTGATTGTGTTGACTCGTCTGCTTCCTGCGTGCTCGGATTGCGTCTTAAAGGGCAACTCCGGTGATTTTTTGATCATGTCGAGCTAATAAAATATTTAGGTTCCCGAGACCCTCCTGTGACGCACCTGATAGGAGAATTCTTCCGCAAAGTGGAAAATAATTTTAAATAAGCAAAAAAGCGCAAAACGAAACTGAAACCTGAGCAAGCAGCCGAGCGAACCTCTGCGTGTGACGTCACGAATGTATCTCCGGCGGGGAAGGCGCGCAACGCATGCTGGTCTCACCCGCGGGGTGAACGAAACCGGCGAAGAGCAGACGCTCAGCTTATTCGTGGCCGCGCCGGACCTTCGGGTGACATTGTATGTAAGCTGCACCACCTATTCGGATCTGTTATGATTCAGAAGAATTCAATAGCCACGAATCGCTGTCCTCCACCACTAGAGCCAGCACCCATGCGCAACATATCGCGCTGCGACATGAAGACCAAGGGTAGCCCTAACCACTGATATACGTGCTACTTGCTATTTTAGGTGTTATACCCCTCTCAAGGAACCGCGTCGCATGCTCACTATAAGATGTGGAGCACGACTTTCCGCATTTGTATCCCACAAGAACACCGCTGACAGTCCAAAGCACCGACCGGTGCATTTGTTTACATCGGCAGGTACAGCGACCACTCGTACGTCGTTCGCTTGAGATAGCCGCTCATCGGTGACATCAATTAATGTCAGAACATATCAAAACACGTTTGTGCATGTAAGCACCGTTACATCACTCTGGGTCGCGCTGATACGTGCTACCACACACCTTTGGAAACGGCGAGCGGGAGACCGTAGTAGGGAAGCGTTGTGCAGCCTGCTTATCATTCTTCGTATTCTCTTCATGCACACAATTAGTGCTCCATAAAGTAGACATAGATTGGGACATTGCGCGTATGAACGCTCATTTAGAGAAGGTATAGTTTTCTCGCGGAAACGCAGATGCCATGAAGTATGACATCGTTGGCAGCTGAACGAGACGGTTGTTTACACATGCTGTATCGAAGGGGCCTCCGCTTGCTGCCCATTTGGGATACGAGACAAACAGTGCACCTCGTACGCTAAATAATGAGTCAGCATAACAATAGGTAATAATAGACCCATGGATCTGCGTAGTCACATTTCATTTAGGGAAGCGCCGGCGAGTGCGACCGGCCGCATTCGAGAACGGCAACGTATACGGATGTTGATTGCGCGTCGTGTTGTCGCTTCTAGCTTTTTGCGTGTGCACTGTACGAAATGAGGAATGGTTTATTTCAAATCCGTATGGTCAAAACTGAACTACAGAAGCAGCTTTCCTCGTCCTAATAGCTTAATTAGCTTGATATCACTGGGTCTGGTCCGCCAGCAGCAGACGCACGAACTCGGCCACTGTGATAGGCTTAACCTCGGCTGAACGTGATCGGGATCGGCTCAAACTGTGTTTGCGGATGGCAAGGGCTGAAGTTCGTGCAGCGAACAACGCAACACCGCTTGCCACCCCACACCACTTGCCCGTCCACAAGGAATGCAACTTCTCGCGACAGCAACATCTCACGCCAAGTGCTAGCTCACGATCGTCGACTCCTGCACGTTCTCGTCGCTGTCGTCTGCATGACCCCGCATGCTCTGCGTGGACCATTCCTGACGTCATACACAATGTGGCCCATAACTGAGGAGGGGGTAAGGTAGGGTGCTCGAGGCAATAGATTAAATTCATTTGTAAAAAATCTGTGCAACTCTCAAGCCTGCTTTCTTTAGGACATGACGGAGGTATTCAGAGGAACAGACCCAGCAAATTTCATCGACATCCGTTGTCATCGAAAAATCGCCGGAGTTGCCCTTTAACAGGTTGCGGCTGTACTGCTATAGTAAAACCTTGGTAACTCGTATTTCACGGGACCAAAAAAATGTCTGATTTAAACAATAAACAAAGGCTTTCTATGTCAACACACTTTTATTTACTGAATGAATCGGCAGAATCCTGTTTCTATTTTGCACAAAAGCAGTGCGGAAGCTGCAATTCTCGTTAGAGCACTGCACGGGCCCGGGCCGGCCCGAAAGGCCGGGCCGTCCGAAGCGTTTGTCGGCGGGCTCGGGCTAGAGGCCGCGGCCCCGGGCCGGGCTCGGGCTTGAGGCCGCAGGCCCGGGCCGGACTCGGGCTTGAAGCCACCGGCCCGGGCCAGACTCGGGCCCGCTCATTGAAGGGCCTAAGTAGGCCTCCGAGCACACGCGACCGTTATGCATTGCATGGTTCAGTGCATTCTGTGCCAAGCTGAAGTGACACATGCAAGATGACTGTCATCATCATCATCAGCCTATATTTATGTCTACTGCAGGACGAAGGCCTCTCCCTGCGATCTCCAATTAACCCTGTCTTATGCTAGATGATTCCAACTTGCACCTGCAAATTTCCTAACTTCTTCACCCCACCTAGTTTTCTGCCGTCCTCGACTGCGCTTCCCTTCTCTTGGGATCCATTCTGTAGCTCTAATGGTCCATCGGTTTTACATCCTACGCATTACATGGCCGGCCCAGCGCCATTTTTTTCCGCTTAATGTCAACTAGAATATCAGTTATTCCCGTTTGTTCTCAGATCCACACCGCTCTCTTGACTGTATATCTTATCACATGACTTTATCTTATCAAAGAAAATAGTAAAACAGATGAAGTTCTCATTTTTAACCGCGGAGCTGTTTCAGCCGGGCCTAATGTGTCCGTTGAATCCAAAAATGTGGGCCCATCCTGGCAGCAGTGCAGAAAGGGTCCAAGCGCAATGCCACATACACCTGTGAACTAGCGAAGCTGAGCCTGGATAAGTCTAGCTAAGAATGGTGGGGACTAATTGCCTATCGATAGGCAAATAATAGCCAATCAATAGCTAGTCGATAATTGATCAATATTCAATAAATTCCCGAAAATGCTGGGGATGACTTCGTAGTGCCTAGCCTAGCCCAAATACGTGGTCAATACCTTACGATAGCCAATCGACAGCCAATCAATAGCTAATCGATAATGGATCAATAATCAATAAATTTGGATAACTTGGTAGTGCTTAGCCTATCCCAAATACGTGGCAAATATCTTGCAATAGACAATCGATAGACAATCAATAGCTAATCGATAATCAATCAATAATAAATAAATTCTGGGAAATTCTGGGGATAACTTGGTAGTGCTTAGTCTAGCCCAAAATCCAGGACTAGCTTGGTGCCCATCATCTCCGCTGTCTCTTTAGCATTGCGCCGCTAGTGCAAGCTACGCAAATTTTTTTTTCCTTCTCCGCAAAAACGAACATTGTTTCCGCACAAGGAAAAATTAATTATACAAAGAACCACTCCCCAAACCATTTGCATGTTACCGCTTTTGCGATCGCACTATTACCAGTGTCGATACTATGGCATTATTTTAGCGCTACGGCTAGTTACTTTTGTGCTTCAATGCATAAAACAGCGTTTTCCTCAAAAAGTTAACTGGAACACCCATGCATTTCGTCGGACACTTTGAAAATTAATATCTCGAAACTGGTTCAGTCCTGAGAATTTGTTCCAAGTGGATACGCCTTGCGAACTCAGCGGCTATAATTCGTAGATTGAAAGATGTGCCGTAAAATCATTAATT
Source organism: Dermacentor silvarum (assembly GCF_013339745.2). Classification (NCBI taxonomy): domain Eukaryota; kingdom Metazoa; phylum Arthropoda; class Arachnida; order Ixodida; family Ixodidae; genus Dermacentor; species Dermacentor silvarum. The sequence continues at coordinate 3,673,763 of NC_051155.1, read as the reverse complement.
AAAAAGTTAATTCGCATAATTATGTTAAATATTCAATTAGGCATTTTGACCATCCATTAGGCCATCCATGTCAGAATTAGCTTGGAACTACATAAAACAATTAGCCTCTTTAGAGCGTCGTCGCATTAATGCCAGCACAAGAAATCCTGAGATATGGTCAATTCCATACTTCAAAACACTATAACCATCAGTCGTTAATACATTACCTATCATTCACTTTGTACAGATACAAAAATAGCGGTAATTTCAGTAAGAAAGAACTCAGCTGACACTTTGGTCGCTTGTAATGTATCTGATGGGATTATTATTCTGCTTTTGTGTATGGTTCTGAGTATATAATGTAAATGCTGTTTCGTTTTCTTAGCAAATGTTGACTTGGTAAAATTCAGTCTCATGCTATGTTGTATAGCTGGTGTTGCGTTGTTTTGTATAGCTAGTATTGTTATTGTAGTGTTGTTTAAAATGCATTCTGTTAAAACTTTTTCCAATTCTGTTAACTCGCTGTGACGCAAATATTCTGTCTCCTTCCGTTCATAGCCATTTCGTCTATGAGGAATTCCAGCTATTCTGTTAACTCGCTGTTTCTCTTTCCTTTCATAGCCATTTCGTCTATGAGGAATTCCAGCTATTCTGTTAACTCGCTGTTTCTCTTTCCGTTCATAGCCATTTCGTCTATGAGGAATTCCAGCTATTCTGTTAACTCGCTGTTTCTCTTTCCATTCATAGCCATTTCGTCTATGAGGAATTCCAGCTATTCTGTTAACTCGCTGTTTCTCTTTCCGTTCATAGCCATTTCGTCTATGAGGAATTCCAGCTATTCTGTTAACTCGCTGTTTCTCTTTCCGTTCATAGCCATTTCGTCTATGAGGAATTCCAGCTATTCTGTTAACTCGCTGTTTCTCTTTCCGTTCATAGCCATTTCGTCTATGAGGAATTCCAGCTATTCTGTTAACTCTCTGTTTCTCTTTCCGTTCTCAGCCATTTCGTCTATGAGGAATTCCAGCTATTTTGTTAACTCGCTGTTTCTCTTTCCGTTCATAGCCATTTCGTCTATGAGGAATTCCAGCTATTCTGTTAACTCGCTGTTTCTCTTTCCGTTCATAGCCATTTCGTCTATGAGGAATTCCAGCTATTCTGTTAACTCGCTGTTTCTCTTTCCGTTCATAGCCATTTCGTCTATGAGGAATTCCAGCTATTCTGTTAACTCGCTCTTTCTCTTTCCGTTCATAGCCATTTCGTCTATGAATAATTCCAGCGATAGCTGGAAATATATGTGAATTATTGTGCATGTGTGCACTCTGTTTGATGTACTATTGCCTTGCCTGGTCTTATGGGTCACGTCAAGCTATATATGTAGCTTTTAGTCCAAAATGACCGTCCAGCATGTAAACTGGACAATAAATTGATTTGGTTTGATTGATTTCGTCGGACACTTTGAACATTATTATCGTGAAACTGGTTTAGTCCTGAGAATTCGTTCCAAGTGGATACGCCTTGCGAACTCGACGGCTATAATTCGTAGATTGAAGGATGTGCCATAAAATAATTAATTAAACGTTAATTAGCGTAATTATAGTAAATCTTCAATTAGGCGTTTTTATTTCTCGTGGAAGTAATGGCCGCCTCATCGAGTAGTTTAGATAAAGGATTATAACTGTGCTATCTGCCACAGGCAATCTTTAAAAATTTGGTTCAGGTAAAATGAAACGTCCTGTATATTTGCATTCTAAATGACATCATAGAACGATATCGTACAAATCAAGGCATGCGCACCACCAGAAAAAATTGTAGCACAGGCAATGGGCCGGATTACTGATGTTCCCGTGGGAGAAACAAAGATTTCGGCCTTTTATTGCGTATATACTGCAGCTGATTAAACCTCGAGAAGGTGAGGCTGACAGATACGATACAATCTGTAAGTAAAAAAAATAATTTTTTTCTTACAGGCCAGGCCTGGTCATGCACACAGCGGGCCCTAGCTAAGCTTGGTAATGAACGCCTGGGCCCGGGCTGGTCTCGGTCATGTACGCCCGGGCCCGGGCCGGGCTCGGGCTTTGTATTACGGGCCCGGGCTGGGCTCGGGCCTCGTAAAGCGGGCCTGGGCCGGGCTCGGGCCGAAAAATCAGGCCCGTGCAGTGCTCGAATTCTCGTCATCTCGTGACTGATAAGAGCTTGCAGCGGCGAAGGCCTCGCGACTTCTGTCACAGCGTGGCCGCAGCACGCGTCTTCATCGGAGCCACGCTTTTCACTACTGCGCGCACATCCCGATTATTTTTTTGCCTGTGTCGCCATGTCGCCGCCCATCGCGATGAAGACGGTGCTCTTCATCTTCGACAGTTATGCAGTGAGTAAAAACGCAACTATTCTTTGCCGCAACCTACTGAAGGCACGCGGATGACACACGCATGAGTAAAAACGAAACTGCCGTTTGCTGCAGCGTGGGACGAAACCGCTGTCGCTATCGATGCAATCATGAATGGCAACAACTCGGTTATGAAGGCACGCGGCCAACGCGGTGCTATGCACAGCGGTGAACGCAAGAATAAATCCTTTAAAGGCACAAACAGGCACTGAAGCGTTCCGGCGTTGCTTTCATTCCAGTACGATTTTCACTGATGACTATGGCGATGCGAATGCCGTTGCTGCGTTTTGGTGTGCGCTAATGCCGTTTTGGCTCGATTGCGTCACACATTTGCGGTGCTCCGCCAGCCCAGCACCTATCAACTCAGTTGGCGCGGTCCGTTCGTGTTTCGGAGGGTGGCGTGGCGCAGAGCTATGGGCGCAGTCCATTCGTGTTGGAGAGGTGGAAGAGCAACGAGACAGAGGCGCGCGAGGCTGGCGATGTGGAGAAGGATGGAAAACAGCGCGCAGCGGCGTGCAACAACTTAAATTTCTTCTTTTCTTTTTTATTTTCCAGGAGTTCGCATTCCATTCACTTTCAGCACGGACACCCAGAAGCCAGACTTGATGGTTATAACCGATAATGCAGCATGGGGGCATTGTAATAAGCGGGTTATTTCACCATAGAAAACATACAAAAGTTGACAGTGCAGCAGCTTCTCATTGTTATAATCGATATATTGTTAAAACCGGTATCATTATAAGTGGGTATGACTACCTCCAAGATACATGGCCCGCGCACAGGCTAGGAAGAGAAGGCAGATAGGTTTCTGCCCCCCCCCCCTCTCCCAGCTCGTGCTTGACCCTGTGTTCAGCATTAATTTTTTTTGTTTTCAGTAGGACATGCTTCCGCAAAAAAAGAAATAAAAAGAGGTCGTGCATTCAACCCTTGGCTAAGTGTTTACATTGTCGAATGTAAAGAAAGTTCCGTGTTCTGACATTTCTGCACCTGAAAGGAGGAGCCTAACACATCTGAATGAATGTGTAGCTCTCTGATATACTTTCGCTTCTTAATTGGGTGCTCTTGTGCCGCGTCGAACCGTGTGATCAAATCTAGTTTCTTGTTGGTGTACGCCATGTCTCACTCCGATTCCCTCTCGATGCGCATGCTTTCACAGGCTATCAGAGAAGAACAAGCTGCACGATTAAAGTGTGCCATATGTTAATGCACAGTCAGAAAAAGAAACACTTAATGCTCAAAACTTGGTACGTGCAAAGTAGCGCGAAGCGAGATTTCTTGGGCGCGAGCAGTGCTACACAGTACACCGTCTGCTCCACTCTTTTATGGTGATGATGATGATTTATTGGCATCCCCTTTGAAACGGGGCGGCGACAAATAGTCACCTAGCCTGCTTGATTTAATCAGGTATACTATACATGTTCTTTATCTAGCATTTTTGTATACCTCTGATTATTATTTTTCTTTTTCAAAAATTTACCTTGTGTCGCTGCCTATGATTTTAAGAGATCAGGTCGTATCCATCTTTTCCCTGCTTTTTTTCCAGCAGTACTCCAATCGTCTCTTGCCGATCTCTATGGCTGATCTGTTTATGTTTCCTTCCACTTTGAAACCAAGCGCTTCTGGGAGTTGCGCGTTACCTACGGTTCCCGCTGGGTGGATCCCGTCGCATTCCATCAGGATGTGCTGATGGCATCAGGATGTGCTGATGGCATCAGGATGGTGCCCCTGCGTACAGCACCCGTTGTGGCACCGGCGTGCTTTGGGGACCTGTTTCTGCGACCGCTTTTCACACCTCTCAATAGGTGACCGGTAAAACGAGCAATCTTAAGGAATTTTGGGGCATCTGCTGGCAGCTTCTGGTTCGACGAACGATGCGGTGGCATCAACGGCATGCCCAGCGCACGTGTTCTTCTGTGCCGTTTGAACTGTCACTCGTGTGAATCTTTCCGTCCGCTTTGTCGAGCAGCCATGTCGTACCATTCATGCAGTGAATTCTAGGTTTCACTTCACTCTGGGTGCGACGATGACAAGCCAAGAACTGGTAATGATATGGTTATATTCATAAACAAACTTTAGTTTTCGTTTTGGCAGCCTTTTTTGTTTCTTACAGGTTTAGCTTTACGACATTTGCCGCTGCTTGGATGCATTGTCACTGACTGCTCTGCCTGTGATTAAGTCAGACAGATGAAAAAGTTATCTTTATCCGGTAATTTATCAAGCGTATAGAAGCATTACTTTAAAAAATCGGGTGCTGAGGCGATGGCTACAATGGTCTAGTCAATGCTGCTCTGTGATCGTCGCTGCAACCAACATCGTCGGTAACGGCGCAGCTACCATAATTAAAAAATGAAGTGCTGAAAATGTTTCAAAAGTTCGCGCTGTAAACGGCATTTCTCGGTCGAAACTCGAAGTTCATTTGAATTGCTACGTAGTTAAAAGTTTTCGCTTTTTTGTCAACTTGCGCATTACCTCTATCTGCTTTCGAGGAACCAATGTGGGCTAGTTGCTTATGAGTACACTCGAATCTCGATAATTCGAACTTGAAGGGGCCCGTAATTTGTTTGAATTAAAAGAAAGTTCGAATTAAAGAAAGGACGTATTTTTGAAGTATTCGAGCACCATAGCACGATCCACGAACGGTGCAAGTCGTGAAATATTGAGGCGCGCAACCGCCAACGCCGGCCAACGCTCGGTTCCCGATAACGGCAGTGAACGAAACTTCAGGGAGCAGACGGCGCCGGATGGCGACGGCACGCGCGCGTGGAGACCGTTGAAGGTGAGGGAGGAGGGCGGCAGGCAAGCGGATTTGGCCTCGGCAACTCCGCCGCTTCGGTGGCTCCCCTCACCCTCACTCTCAGCTCCCTCCCCTTCGAATGTCTCCGTGCGCGCCCGCCGTGGGTACAGCCGGCCGGCGCAGATTAGCCCGCTCTGTGAAGTTTCAGTTTTCTGCCATTATCGGGAAGCGAGCGTTTGACGGCGTGGGCGCCAGTGCCGCAGGTCCGGCCTACTTAACCCGCTCCCTGAAGTTTCGTTGTCTGTCGTTATCGGGAAGCGAGCGTTTGCTGGCGTGGGCAGTTTCGTTGGCCGGACTCGGCCTCCGCCACTGCATTAAGGGGTCTCTCCTAAGCTTTTGCTCTATGGCGGTGTTGGAGCAATGCCGGTCGGAGGCGCCGCTGCGTTATTTGGCGCGCTACTGAGAGCATGGTCGGTCCCCGGTATGTTCGAATTAACCGTCGGCAAATGCTTTTGCATTCGAATTACCGAGCATTTTCGCTTATTGAAATACACATAACTTTGACGGGACCACAGCGTCAGTTCTAATAAACTGGTAGTTCGAATTAAGCGTTTGAATTAACATGATTCGACTGTATTATGTATTTCGCTGTTATATTAGATTATATTATGGCGTTTTACGTGCAAAAACCACGATTTGATTATGAGCCGCGTGTAGTGGGGGGCTCCGGTATAATTTTGACCACCTGGGGCTCTTTAACGTGCACCTAAATTGAAGTACACGGGTGTTTTCGCATTTTGCCCCCACTGAAATGCGGCCGCTGTGGCCGAGATTCGATCCTGCGACATCGTGCTTAAGAGCCCAACACCATAGCCACTAAGCAACCTAGACGCGTTATCTCGCTGTGTCCCGTTTAAATTTGCACCTTAAAACCATGTTTCATAATACTCCTATATGTGCATGCGAGTACTGAATTAGTTCTGGTTGTTTGAGTCAATGTTAGAGAAAGAAATATCTTGGGCATCATTCCGTGTCGGTGCTTATACAGCTCATCGCCGCCTGATAAGTGGCACTGTGTATGTTCATTTTGTTTTTCGCACATTGACCCCTTGGATTCAGCAACTGAGTACATACCGCACGGACTCCCCGGACCCGCTGCTCAGCATTTCGCACATCAGCCCCTCGGATTCGGCTACTGAGTATATCCCGCCCGGACTCGCTGGACTCTCCACTAGGGTGGCTAGGATGGGGAGGTGTGAATACCGGCGGCGCTTTACTGCGGGCGCGCGTGACCCCCTTGCGCACCGATGCCACCAGGGGAAATATGGCGCTACCGCTCGCGGCGCAGTAAGCATAGCCACGCTAGCCTGCGCCGGCCTCGCCTCGCCTCCGTGCCTTCGCCGTCAGTTTTAGTCTCGTCGCCTGTTTTGGGGTGTTTGTCGCAATACATAGCGTCTTGCACAGCATCCAAGTATTATTCACGAGGCCTTTCACGCTAGCTCAATCTGATCACCACTGCCTGTTTTTTTTTTTGCCTTAGGTTTATCGTTCGCGACTTTATTAAGGGAACTGAAGTCTTGATACCACGTCGCATCCGTGCCCTCTCAGAAGATGCCGTGCCCACAGTACTTCCGAACTTGCCAAAATACATTAGCAGGACTCTGACGAAAGAAAGAAAAAGAAGAGATGTCTCGCACACTCCACGGGTTCCAGGTTCCGCACGCAAACCACTCCGGTATAGGCAGTCCCGCATTCTGTGACCCTGTATGCCTGGACTACATATTCGACTCTCTGAGTACAAATAAAGTATTATTATTATTATCTTACAAGAGAAGCGGCGCTTGTCTATTGACAAGACTAAGAATGGGTGCCCACCGGCAGACGTGGAGGCTGCAAATATACAGGTGGATGGAATGCCAATCCAGTCACAGAAGAATTGTTCAGTTTCGAGCTTAAGCGACCTTTGGAACTGTGGTCACTGCAAAAGTTTAAACAAAGCATTGCTCGTTACCGGACTGCAGAGTTTGCAATGAACGAAATGACGCACCTGTTGTGTTAAACAAAATGGTAGTGTTCTTTATTGGTGAAGGACTTGCCATCTGTAGCATCTACTTGGCTGGGCAGCTTCACAAAGAAACCGTTGTGGAATCTAAAGAACAAACAGAAGGGACCTTGGGGGCCTTTTATATCCATCAGAACCATTCTACAAGCTGGTCAATGCCCTTGAAAACAAACTCGCTCGTTTGCATGCCAATTAGCTGTGGCAGAGTTTATGCAGTCGATCAATTGGTGATGTGCCAAAAATTGGTTACCTAGAGCATTCTGCTGCCCTGACAGCATAAGTTGTACGTTTTTATTGTGTAACAAGGATTCATTTTTGCTTAAAGGTGTCATTCAGCAGGGCACTGAGAATAAACTAAAAGTTCTGAAATCATGCGTGTTGTAGATCAAATTTTCCCATTGTTGTTTTCCTCACTTAAATAAACGATTTTATGACCAGATCTGTTGCTGTCTGCAATCATAGGAAATTGCTTATTTGAGCGTCGAAAGGACATGCTATAGCTCTGCAAGCGCTGGCAGGAAGTGGTTTATACGTCGAGAAATAATCGGGTAATGACTGCAGTTTACAGGTAGTACGTACGGCACGCATAGGGTGATTACTGCTGACCTTGAGGATGACGGTCGCATTTTGAGGGAGTCGAAATGCAAGGCACCCGTGTGCTGTAAGGTGTCAGTGTGCGTTAAAGAATCCGAAGTGGTCGAAATTATTCCAGAGCCCCCAGCCCCTATGATCCTGATCCAGAGGGGAAAAAAAAAACGCGTTTGAATCTATCGACGCAATGCTGAACTGGGCCCGTAAAATCTCACAGGAGTAATGATGCGGGTTGATAAAATGTTGATTTCATGATAAAGATGTATTTCATGACGTTCACAGAAAGCGTGCGATACCCGAGGCTGGCGATGCGCTCATTTCGGCTGCGTGCATTCCCGCGCCTCGGTCAACAGTGCCGCCCTGCAGGCATCGGTGCGCTGAGGGGTCACGCTTGCATCGCCGGTATTCACACCTCCCCATTCTAGCCACCCTAACGTTAGTTTGTTTGAAGAGAACCATTTGTGGATATTGTTAAGCTCTGAATTCGCACAAATAAAGGTATGGTCTCACGCGGCTGCACTGTAAGCGGTATGCGTATACATGGAGTCGGAAAAGGCCGCTTTGTGGCCAGTTCTGCACTATAAACGGTTACGTTATAAGTGGTCTATACTGTAAATGCTTTTTACGTACGTGTACCTGAGTGAGTTCACCTCTGACTCTTTAATTTAGCTAGTTTTAATTGTGTTTCGATAATAACGAATTTCGGCTAATACGAATATTTTTCCTGACCCCGGGAAATTCGTATCATCGAGATTCCACTGTACAATGTTTATAGCCCACTTATTACAAAACAAAGAAGGAAGTTTGCCAGGGTGAGACCACTGCTAGCATCAGACAAGGTAACATCTGTCTGGCCGACAAAACAGTCTTGCTGCTTGTTGGACTGCAGCTTTTCTTTAACTTTTTCCGTACTGCGGCCATTGGGCACTGTTCGCCCTTATATATGGTTTGAAACACCGCTTTCGGGACCTTCCGCGCAGCTCATGGACATACTGCGCTATTGGACGTGAAGGAGGAGAACCATATTTTAGTTTTATTGCGATAGCAATTATATGGACACTCCAAAGCAGATTTCTGCCGTCGCCGTCGCCGTGAGGTTCCGTATGACGTCAATGGAGATGAAATCGTCGCCGCGCGCCGCCGAACGCTGTGTGTGCGAGTGAAAGGGAGCGAGGGACGCGCGCTTTCACGGGGAGTGAACGCACGGCGGAGAACAAACGCGCGTTCTGCGCCGTGCTCGCTTAAGGGCTGCAGAAGTAGGCGTCTCTTTCCTCCTTTACAATCACCATATATGTAGAGCAAACGCGCCTTCTTCCGACGCGCGAAAGGCCGAGGGGGGAGGACGAGGGAAGGGAGGCGATGTTTAGCTGCGGCACCAAGTGCCTATTTATATCAGAGGCTCCGGCAACAGTCACCAACGCCGCACGCATTTTGTGCGAACGCGGGCAAAACGCCGACGGCGTCGACAACAGTTCTGCGTGTTGCCGGTGCTGCTGCATGTCCAAGTTTATACAGCTGATAAAGCTACTATCATTACTCCGTATAGCTCTCTACAAATTTGCTATCGCAATTGATGCTTCGCCTTTCAGGTGAAACTGCGACAACTTTTTCTAAGCAGTTCGCGATTTTCCTGCGAGGTGGTGATTTTTTAACATGCTCCGAAGATTCCCGATCGTCAAAAGAGAAAAAAAAAATACCCGCCCACTATTGATGGTTTGAAACGCCACTTTTGAGATTTGAAACGCCACTTGACCTTCCGCGCCGCTGACGCACTGCGCATCAGACGTGAAAGAGGAGAAACTATATTTCTGTTTTCTAAGCAGTTCGCTTTTTTCCCCGCCAAGCAGTGATTTTTAAACGCTCTCCAAAGTTTTGCGATCGTCAAAGCAGAATGCAAAAATGTCCGGCTACGGAAATGGCGCGCGCTTCGGTAGATTGCAGATATCGCGATTCCGCTGCCTCTGCGGCTGATCTTATCGATACATCGAATAGCAGCGAGTCAGAGGATGCTGACTTTTCGTCGGACTTTGAATCTGAAAGCAACGACAACACAAACCAGCCCTTAACATTGGCGGTCGCAGCCCGGCACGCCCAACTGTAGTGCTTGCAATTAAATTTTTGTAGCAAAATAGCTGTTCAATGAAAAATATTGATTTTTTTTGGAGACAGTGCCTAATAGACGGCAATAGATTTTGTATATCTCATAATTTTCGTAACATTTTATAGATACAAGCACGTGTTTACAAACATTGTTCAATTTTATCGTACAGTCTTGATTTTAATAACAATTTATATCTTTTTTGATGACATACATCTCGTTAATAAAGCTTTTAGTGTGAAAAGTGCATTCATTTTGCTTTCTGTTTATGTATTACTATAAATATTGAGTGCAGTAGTTCCTTCCGAAAAAAAAAAACATCTGCTGTAACATACAAAAAACACCTATTTTTCCCATGGTAGGGAAAGAGTTTGTCGGAGCTAACACGAGAAAGATCCAGCCCTGACAGCGTTGAGTTTTCGAACTGATATTTTTTATTCTCGCTCTGCACCTGCTGCGCGCGTTCGAATGCCAACTTCGTCTTCCTTGAAGGGCGCCGCATGCTGAGGCGCTACAGGGCTACCCCCCCCGTAGAGCGTGAGCCATAGGAGTCGCCCAGTGAACGTGCTTGGATGTGGGAGTCCAGACTTGAGATGGAAGCTCCGCGGACGCGAGAGCGGCAATGTATGCAGGTTTTAGGCGATCGGCAACCACGACGTCTTCACGGCCGTTGATGTCCAGCGTGAACGTTTTAGGTGTACGATGGAGGACGCGAAATGGGCCATCATAGGCCGGTGTGAGTGGTGGCCGTATTTGGTCACGCCGAACGAAAACGTGACTGCAGTCATGCAGATCCTGGCTGACGAAGACAGATTGGGGGTGTCGGTCGGCAGGAATTACAGGAGCAAGGTCGTGAAACGTGGTGCGCAGCTCTCGAATGTACGTAGCGGCATCATGAGTGGAAGGGGGCGACGACGGCTCAAAGAATTCACCTGGAAGACGCAGAGACACGCCATAGACTAGTTCAGCTGACGAGCAGCCGAGATCCGTCTTCAATGCTGATCGGATGCCCAGAAGTACGAAGGGGAGGTGATCAAGCCAACGTTCTCTTGGCTGGTGAGCAGTGAGGGCAGCTTTCAGTTGTCGATGAAGCCGTCCGACCATGCCATTGGCTGAAGGATGGTAGGCAGTCGTGTGGATGTGTCGAATGCCCAAGATATTGGCAAGTGCGGTGAAAAGGGCCGATTGAAATTGACGACCGCGATCAGTGGTGACGACAGAAGGGCATCCAAAGCGTGATACCCAGCCGTTTGTGAAAGCCTTGGCCACTGTCGGTGCTGTAATGTCGGAAACGGGAAACGCTTCCGGCCATCTGGTGAAGCGATCCACACATGTCAGTAGGTAACAGGCCCCTTGTGATGGTGGAAGAGGGCCGACGATGTCGAGATGGACGTGGGAAAACCTTGCGTCGGGAGGCCGAAAGGGGGATGGTGCAGTGACCGTGTGACAGTGAATTTTAACACGCTGGCACTGAAGGCAGGTTCGCGCCCAGCGTCGGACGTCAGCATTGATACTTGGCCAAAGGAAACGAGATGTGACTAGCTTCTGGGTCGCACGAATACCCGGATGGCTCATGTTGTGCAATTGATCAAAAATTGCACGACGAAACGCTTTAGGCACGAAGGGCCGAGGAACACCAGTAGACGTTTCGCACGTTATTAAGGAGGTAGAAAATGGAAGTAGGCACTCCGTGAAAGATAGAGACGTGGATGAAGAGCGAAGACTATGCAGCTCAGGATCGTTGCTCTGGGCAGCCGCTAGCTCTTCCATGTCTAGTGGTGGCTGGGTCGACAAGGCATCGATGCGTGAGAGTGCATCAGTGGCGGCATTTTCCGGCCCGTGTACGTGTCTGAGATCCACGGTGAATTCGGAGATAAAGCATAGTTGACGGATCTACCTTGCAGTGTAATTGCTGTGATTGCGATGGAAGGCAAACGTCAGGGGCTTGTGGTCTGTAACGACGTAAAAGTCCCGGCCCTCCAGTAAATGGCGGAAATGCTTGATGGCGAGGTACACAGCAAGGAGTTCTCGGGCAAATGTACTGTATTTTACTTCCGGTGGTTTGAGTTTTTGCGAGAAGAATCCAAGGGGCTGCCAACCTGATGCGTGCTGCTCGAGAACAGCGCCAACTGCTACACTCGATGCATCGGTGATGAGACGAATTGGGGCATCAGGAACGGGATGTATGAGCATGGTGGCGTCTGCCAGAGCCTTTTTGGCAGTGGCGAAGGCAGATGCGGCGTCGTCGGTCCATTCCAGTGGCGCAGCCGGGTCTTTTTTTATAGCTAATAGGTCGGTTAAGGGCTTTAGGAAAGTGGCACACTTAGGAAGAAAGCGGCGATGGAAGTTTAGTAGGCCCAGGAATTCTCGGAGTCGTTTCATTGATGTCGGGGGTGGAAAGTCTTGGATAGCCTTCACTTTGCTGGCGAGCGGTTGTATACCCTGTGGAGTGACAAGGTGGCCTAAGAACTCGATTGTAGCGACGCCGAAGATGCACTTATTGGGATTTATGACGAGGCCGTAATCATCCAGACGGTGAAACAGGGTGCGCAGGTGGTATTCATGCTCAGGGCCCGATGACCTTGCTACCAGGAGGTCATCAAGGTAGGCAAATACGAAATCGAGACCTCGCGTGACCTCGTTGATAGTGCGCTGAAAAGTCTGTGCTGCGTTGCGCAGTCCAAAAGGCATCCTTACATATTCGAACAAGCCAAATGGGGTGATGATGGCCGTCTTCGGAATGTCAGCGGGTTCTACAGGAATCTGATGGTAAGCCTTCACTAAGTCAATCTTAGAGAAGATCGTGCACCCAGCCAAATTTGATGTGAAATCCTGTATGTGAGGAAGTGGGTAGCGGTCTGGTAAGGTGTGGGCATTGAGAGCGCGGTAATCCCCACATGGTCTCCAGTCGCCAGGATCTTTCTTTCGGGACCATGTGGAGTGGCGATGCCCAGTTGCTGGAGGAAGGCCGCACAATGCCAAGTTCAAGCATGTGCTCAAACTCACGGCGGGCGATAGGTGAGGCGTTCTCCAGAAAGTCGACGAGGCCGTGTAAAAACGGGAGGTCCAGTGGTCACAATGTGGTGAGTGACGGAATGCTTCACCGGTGACTCTCTGGTGTGCGGCTTCGTGAGGTTGGGGAAGTCAGCGAGAATTTTTGCATACGGCGAAGCAGGTGTGAGAGCTCGAAGGCTCGTTGACGAGGAAGTGCAGGGTATACCGTTGATGGATAGGCGCGTGTTGAGATCGATGAGGCGATGAGCATGCATGTCCACAGCAAGGTTGAAAAAACTGAGGAAGTCAGCTCCAAGAACAGCTTGCGAGACGTCAGCGAGGATGAAAATCCAGCGGAACGTACGGCGTAGTCCAAAGTCAAGTGTAAGAGAGCGTTGGCCATATGTGGGAATGGCAGAGTTGTTGATCGCTTGGAGTGGGCAGGTCTGTTCGTTGCGACGGCGATCTGCACAGGAGGCCGGTATGACGCTAACCTGGGCTCCTGTGTCGACGAGGAAGCAAGCACCAGTGATCTTATCGGAAACATAGAAAAGGCGGCATGACGTTCTACCAGGACCACTCGCCGCCGTCAGTGGCCGGTCGTCGCATTTCCCGACCAGGAGCACGGGCGAGTGCACTTGCGTGCAGAGGCCCCAAATCGGCGGTGGTACCAGCACATGGTCGAGGACGAGTCGTCCCGTGGCGCGTCGGTTGTCTGAAGTCCCGGAGAGCGTGGAGACGTCGAGAAGCGACTGTGGAACTGGAACCTGGATGCCGATCGGCGATGCGCAGGCACGCAGTCATCGAGACGTCTGACAATGGCGTCCAAACGATTGTCGATGCTCGCGAGCGCGGGGTCTGCAGCGGTGGCCGGTGGCGACGTGGTCATGGCGTTTAGGCTATGTGCCCGCGAGTAGTCTGCCACTCGATCTGCCATTTCAGCGAGCGTGTCTACTGGGACATCTCCTGCAGCGACGAGGACCGGGACCATGCTCTGCGGTAAGCGCTGAAGGAACAACTCACGCAAAAGTTTCTCCTCTTGAGGGGCGGAGGTCCCGCCAATGAGCTGGCGCATGTGTCGCAGGAGCTGGGATGGGCGACGGTCACCGAGCTCTGTGGCCGTGATGAGCTGTTGGAGTCTGCTGTGTTCAGACTCGGACTTGCGGGAAATGATAGCTTCCTTCAACGTGTCGTAGGGATGGCTCGGGTGCGGCGAAGCTAAAATATCTGTGAAGTCTTCAGCTACGTCCGGAGGTAAGGCGGACACCAGATGCCAGTACCTGGTCTGTTGGCTGGTGATTTGCCGTAGACGGAAGTGCGCCTCGACCTGCAGTAACCATGTGCAGGGGTTGTTTGGCCAAAATGGTGGCAGGTTGACGTGTTGGATCGCAGCCACCGCAGCACTGTTAGGTCTGGCGTCTTCTTGGGCGTCAGGACCGGTAGGCTGGGTGGAAGAGCCGGCGGGATCCATGCGGGATGGTTGGGGTTGCGTGTTCATTATCGGGTCACCATTAACTGTCGGAGCTAACACGAGAAAGATCCAGCCCTGACAGCGTTGAGTTTTCGAACTGATATTTTTTATTCTCGCTCTGCACCTGCTGCGCGTTCGAATGCCAACTTCGTCTTCCTTGAAGGGCGCCGCATGCTGAGGCGCTACAAGTTAATGCGCATCTCATCCATGATGAGACAACATGCCCTGGATTGTGATGCCTTGACGTTCTCAAGCTTTGTTTTGAGGCCAGCTGTGACTAGTGCGATAAATCCTGTTTCATTGTTCTGTATCGCAATCACGCTGTAAGATATATACTCTTTAGGTGAGGACACTCGCGAGACGCGATCGACCAGATAAAGTAGCAAAGGCGCGCGCCGATCAGCCCCGTGACGGCAGCGCATACCTATCGGCGGTGTGACGCAACTTCAACACAGAAAACTTTTTATTGGTTTAATCTCCCGTTGGTATAGCAACCAGCGCTTCATGGGAAATCGGAAATGATTGAGTGACGCGTGAGGATAGGTCACCGGGGAGAGGGGAGAATGTGGGGGAGAGCGCATGCGCGCGTTCTTCGTCCGCGCAAGGTCTCGCCTGCGTTCTAACTGAAGTTGCGCCATTCCGCCGATAGGTATCCGCTGCCGTCGCCGGCCCGATAGACGCGCGCCCTTGCTACTTTATCTGGTCGATCGCATCTAGCAAGCAAGCCGAGAAGTGTTCCCACCTAAAGAGTATATATATCTTACACCGTGATCCCAATATAGGTAGACAGCGTATTTCTGCTAGACAGTATGAAAAGCTTCTGGCCTCTCATGTGTTCATAGGCTTTTGTGGACAGGTGCCTCAAAACACATCGACGCGTTGTTTCTTCGAACCGCGTTGGGCTTTTTTTTCCTAAAATTTCTTACTTGGTCAAGTAAAAGCAGTGCAGAAGGTGGATTTTTGATAGCTTTTACGCGTATGTATTAAGTTCTGCGGCGAGGGATAATTGTATAACTCCTGCTTATACTTGTCCACCGTCTGCGTCAGCCGCGAAATGTGACTTCTTAAATCCTTTTCCTTCCTCTTTCATTTTGCCTTTTCAGTAATTATCAGGCTTGATGGCACCCTGCTGTCAACCTGGATGCCTCGATCATTCTTACTTCCAACATCCCTTTGGTTGGCGGATCCGTCCACTGTAGGCTTTGTGTCCATTACCACGTCTTCCTCGGGAGGTGGTCCGACTGAACTTGGTGACGTCAGCAAGAGAGATGCTGATGCTCCCATGGCGGAATTATCTGTTGGCATTGAACGCGTTAAACAAGCACGTTTCTCTATGCTCGCTGTACTCCTCTCTCGTGTTGACTTTGGTTGTAAATGATAAGGGTAGTCTTAAAGACAGATGGTACAGTACCTTTTCTCAGCCGATGTCTTTTCCCTTCTATGAAATCTTCGTACTTGAAGTGCCTACTGCAAAACTTTTGAAGAGCATGACCTGTTGTTCGGTTTCCAACCATCTTGCCGAATCGCAGCAAGCCACTTCTCCCTCACATTGAAGTCTGATTGAGATTCGTGAAAGGAAAGTCCCACAGCCTTCTTCTCGTCGGACTTGCACAACGGCACGCAGCAGTACGCCATGTCAGAGACAACACCGACATCGACGTGTCAAAACACGTTGTTGACACGCCGATGCGAAATGCCAGGAGGCAAATCAACCCTGTTTGCGTGGTGCTACTACACAGCTGCCAAGGGCGCCGTGGAATCAGGACACGCGATGGCGCTGGCGGAGCGTACTGCTGGGCGCTGAAAATGTAGAGGAGGCGCTGCGCCACCACGGACAACGCTAGGCCTAACTACCATATTTACTTGAATCTGACACGGAACTTTTTTTCCGATAAAACAGGTCCAAAAATTGCATGCGCGTTAGAATCGAGTATGACCCTAAATCTGCATTCCCCGCAGGGGCGTCTGCGTCAGCAGGCGTTTGGTGAGTTGCGCCATCACGTACCCGAGCACACGAGGGTTGGACCCTCGCGCGTCCTAACCGTGCGCGGCTTAGCCGTGTCCGGGGAAAAGGGGATCCTGGGGGTTGAGCCGAAGCCGGGTGTTTGGACCTTCATGGCCCCTCGGCGGAGGCAACACACCTCTTTGGCCTCCGCTTCACGTAGACGGCACCCCCGGACTGACCCACCCGGGGGAAATCGGTAGTTGCCTTTCCTGTTTCTCTCTCCAATCTTCGTCTTTCTTTCTCACCTTTTCATCTTTCCTGTCGTCTACTCTCTTCTATATTACTTCCGACCTTCTTGGCAGCGAGGGTTAACCCTGTGTGAGGAGCCAACCTAGGTTACTTCATATTCGGTTATAGTGGTGACGTACAGTTGGCGTCCGCAGGACTTGTTTTCTATAAGACCTGTGGCATCCCCTTGTTGGGCTCCATGGTGGGTGGCTGGCGTTACTGCCGAAAACTGCAAATTTGGATGGATAGATCCTTTCCCAAACTCCCTGATCGCCCTCAGAAACGAGGGCGCACCGAAGAAGTATTTAAATTTTTTGGCCGTAACACCGAGAATTTCCCCCGCTATCAAGTAATTCACTGTGAGAAACCAGGAAAGACAACGAAAATGATCTCGCCTTTCCTCGTTTCCAAATGTCTAACTCAGACAATTGGCCCAGGCTATCAGGCATCCAGACTAGCAAGTGGGGACCTTCTTCTGGAACTTCACGACAAAAGCAACATGAAAAACTATCTAACCTAGTGTCTCTTGGGGACATACCCGTTTCAGTGACCCCACACCGCACCATGAACACCATCCGCGGTGTAGTTTCCGATGATGATCTCATGGAGCTTACCGAGATTGAACTTCTGGAAGAATGGAAAGAACAGAATGGTAATCAACGTAAAACGAATCAGAATGAGGCGTGATGGTAAAGAAATTGACACTAAGCATCTAATACTCACATTCGGTTCCAGTGTGCTGCCAGAAACCATCGAGGCAGGTTACATTAAAATCAGAGTAAGGCCGTACATCCCCAACCCCCTCCGTTGCTTCAAATGCCAAAGATTTGGCCACAGTTCACAGAACTGCCGAGGCCGTCAGACTTGTGCGAAATGCAGTGCGAACGAACACCTCTCTGAATCATGTGAAAACTCTCTCCATTGTGTAAACTGTGATGGGGAGCACGCCGCATACTCGCGGTCGTGCCCTACCTGGAAAAGAGAAAAAGAAATAGTAACAATCAAAGTAAAGGAGAACATATCATTCAAGGAGGCTCGTAGGCGGCTATCATACCTGCCCAAAAACACCTTTGCCGATGTGACGCGTCAGGGGGCAGCGACACAACGGTTTCCGGCGGCTGTCCGGCTCACACGCAGTGAGCCGCCAGCGACGCCATCCGCCCCCTCGGCGTCTGCAGCTCAGGCTGCTCCGCCATCTCAGAACACGGGGCCATCGACCTCAGGGCTGGTGGCCTCCAAGGTCTCGTCCCTCGAGACGAGGCCTTCACGTCCAACTAACCGCTCACAAGAGCGCGTGTCCAGCGCCTCGCAAGATGCGATGGACACAACAATCGGCCAGACGGCGCCACCAGCGCCTAAGGAGCGGCGAGAATCTCTCGACCGCTCCAGAAAAGAAAAATCTCTTATCACGGCGCCTGCAAAGGGCCCCGTGAGCTAATCCTCACCTCTTAAACACACAGCACAAACACATTTGTCATTGTAGAGACACAAATACTACAGTGGAATGTCAGAGGACTTCTTCACAACCTCGACGACATTACAGAACTCCTACACAAACATAATCCAAAGTTGCTGTGTGTTCAAGAGACACATCTGAAACCTACATACACAAACTTCCTTCGTCAATACACCATCTTCCGAAAAGACCGTAACGAGGCTAACGCCTCCGGCGGTGTAGCAATAGTTGGCAACAAGTCCGTAGCTTGTCGACACGTCGCCCTTCGGACGCCCCTTGAGGCAGTGTCTGTTCGGGCTATCCTATTTAACAAATTGGTCACGGTATGTTCCATTTATATACCCCCGAACCATAAACTTGAAAAAACAGACCTTCATAACCTTATTGATCAGCTTCCCGAGCCTTTCATGCTCGTGGGTGATTTTAACGCCCACAACACGATGTGGGGCGACTCGCGATGCGATGCACGAGGTCGACTCATAGAAAACTTCCTTTTAAACACCGGTGCATGCCTCTTCAATAAGAAGGAGCCAACCTATTATAATCTCCATCACAATACATACTCATCAATAGACCTGTCGATTGGCTCTGCCTCCCTTTTCTCTGATTTAGAATGGCATGTGATCAAAAATCCATATGGAAGTGACCACTTCCCAGTAAGTCTAAACTTGGTAACGCGACGTGACTCCCCTCCAGATGTCTCTCGCTGGAAACTAGCCTCAGCTGATTGGAAATGTTTTAAGGAATCCACCTATCCTATCACAGGATTTTATAAGAAACTTTAGTATAGATGATGCCGTATCATATTTTACCGCTTTTATCATTGACGCAGCTGAGAAGTTCATTCATCAGACAAATGGGACTACATCCAAAAGACGGGTTCCCTGGTGGAATGATAATTGCAGACAGGGAAAGAAAGAGACAAAATAGACAGAAAGAGACAAAATAAAGCCTGGGGCAAACTACGCAAATGCCCAACTGCGGAGAACCTAATCGAATTTAAACAGATTAAATCACAGGAGCGAAGGACGCGGCGACAAGCAAAGAGGGCCAGCTGGGAGAAGTTTGTCTCAGGAATTAATTCCTATACACAGGAAACAAAAGTGTGGAATGGACTCAGAAAGCTTAAGGGGCAATCAACCCACTCTTTGCCTCTGGTAAATGACTATGGAAATAGCTTGGAAGACCAGGCTAACGCTCTCGGGGAGCACTTCGAGTACGTGTCTAGCTCAATCAACTATACACAGTCATTCCTTAAACACAACGAACAAATAGAATGCATGCCATTAGATCGGAAGTGCAGACGGTTCGAACCCTGCAATAGCCCTTTTTCCATTGCCGAGTTAAGAGCCTCCTTAAAGAAATGTCAGAGCTCTGCTCCGGGTCCTGACAAAGTAGTCTATGATATGGTCAAATACCTCCACACAGACACCCAAATGACTCTACTCACACTTTTTAATAAAATATGGGCTGCTGGCTACATTCCTTCTACATGGAAAGAAGCAATTGTCGTTCCGGTTCTGAAGCAGGGGAAGGACCCTTCTTTAGTGACAAGCTATCGCCCAATAGCGCTCACAAGTTGCCTGTGTAAGCTATTCGAAAAAATGATTAACTGCCGTCTCCTGCATTTCCTCGAATCAAACAATCTGCTCGATCCATATCAGTGTGGCTTTAGAGAAGGCCGGTCAACAACCGACCATCTAGTACGTATCCAGGCAAATATCCGAAACGCTTTTGTCCATAAGCAGTTTTTCTTGTCCGTATTCCTCGACATGGAAAGGGCCTACGACACAACGTGGCGCTTTGGAATATTGCGGGATATGTCCGAGATGGGTATTCGGGGAAGCATGCTTCGGGAAAGCTACCTGTCTAACCGTACTTTTCGAGTTAGAATTGGCTCTACTCTGTCCAGACCTTTTATTCAGGAAACCGGGGTTCCACAGGGTGGAGTACTTAGTTGTACGCTCTTCATTGTAAAGATGAATTCCTTGCATTCATTCATTCCACGCAGTATGTTTTATTCGGTATACGTAGATGACGTACAGATAGGATTTCGGTCGTGCAACCTGGCAATCTGTGAGCGACAGGTTCAGCTCGGTCTCAACAAAGTCTCCAAGTGGGCTGATGAAAATGGCTTCAAGCTCAACCCGAATAAAAGCTCTTGTGTTCTTTTTACACGAAACAGAAGATTGAATGTTGATCCTGATGTAGAACTGTATGGACAGCGGATACCTGTAAGTACCGAATAGAAATTTTTGGGCATAATACTAGACACCAAGCTTACATTCATCCCACACATAAAGTATCTTAAAACAAATGCTTAAAGACGATGAACATTCTTAAACTTTTGTCGCACACAACGTGGGGTAGTGATAGGAAATGCCTCATGAACCTATATAAGAGCCTTATACATAAACGATTAGACTACGGGGCTATAGTGTACCAGTCTGCTACGCCGAGCGTGCTAAAGATGCTGGATCCCGTGCACCATCTAGGCATCCGCTTGGCCACAGGTGCTTTTAGGACAAGTCCTGTGGCAAGCCTCTACGTAGAGGCAAATGAGTGGTCACTCCACCTACAAAGGACATATTCCAGCTTCACATATTTTCTCAAGGTAAATGCCAATTCTGAACATCCGGCATATCCGACCATAAATGACACGACTAATACCACACTCTTTCACAATCGACCTGCAGCGAGAGAACCTTTCTCGTTGCGTGTGCGGAGCCTCAGCAAAGAACTAGGTGTACCACTCCTTCAACGTCTCATGCCTCCAGCAAAGTTGTTACCGCCGTGGCAGTGGCAGCTCATAGATTGTGACACATCATTTATAGAAGTCACGAAACATGCGCCAGAGGCACACATTAAAATGCATTTCCTAGAACTCCAATCTAAATACTCATGTACAGAGTTTTATACAGACGCTTCGAAGTCACATGCCGGGGTATCTTATGCAGCCATCGGTCCATCATTTTCGGAATCCGGTGTACTGCACCCGGAGACAAGCATCTTTACGGCTGAGGCCTACGCACTATTATCGGCAGTGAAGTTTATAATGAAATCAAAACTTCAAAAGACTATTATATTTACAGACTCCCAAAGTGTTGTGAAAGCATTGAAGTCGCTGTGTAAACGCAGAAACCCTGTACTTACTGAGCTCTATTCCATTTTATGCAGAGCGTATATATCTAACCAGCATGTGATTATATGCTGGGTGCCTGGCCATAGAGGCATTGAGGGTAATGAGCTTGCAGACCAGTTAGCCACATCAACTACACCGCAAACTAATAATCCTGCCGCTGCTATTCCTCCCACAGATCTGAAGCCTTTTTTGCGAAGGAAACTGCGAGTCCACTGGCAGCACTTATGGGACGCTGAAACAAATAATAAACTTCGCATGATTAAACCAAATTTAGGTTTCTGGCCCTCAGCTACGAAAACACGACGAATTGATGTCCTATTCTGTCGTCTCAGGATAGGACACACGTACGGCACCCACAATTTTTTGCTTACTGGTGATGAACCACCAACCTGTGGTAGATGTGGTGAGAGGCTGACCGTCCTCCACGTCCTGCTGGAGTGTCGGGAAGCCGAAACGGAAAGAAGAAAACATTTTCCTACAGCATACCGTTATCATATCCCTCTTCATCTCATGATGTTTATTGGTGAAGAACCACTTTTTAACGCCAAAGCAATCCTCGGCTTTTTGAACGATGTTGTGGTACATGTTATTAGCCCAATAAGTTCGTAGCGCATCCTCTCTCTAGAGGATGCCGCTGTGATAGTTTTTTGTAGCACATGCCTCCAGTCCCTTGTGGTTCAAGGGCTCTGTGTAGGCAGTTTTAAATATTTTAAATATCGTGTCACTCTTTCCCAATGCATTCTTCATTTCATAGTACGCCTCAGTAGTCATTGCCATGATTTTAGTACATGTATATTTTACGCACTTTACAGCGATTATTTTTAGGCCCCTTTACAGCCACGCCTCATCTACTACTCAGAATTCATCGCTCCACTGCAAACTCACAAACAATGGCATGGCGCTCTTTGGCCATACTTGGCCCTTGCGCCATTAAAACAGCATACATCATCATTAAATCTGCATTACCATATACAGTTAAACCTGGATATAATGAAATTGACAAATTCCAGAAAAACTACGTTATAAAAAGGATTTCGTTATATGCAGGTTTGGCATGAAAATTTGAAAAAGAAACGCTTACCGTATTTACTCGATTCTTGCCGCTTACCGATGGCGTCGTAGCGTCGTATAAGGCCCGTTTATAGTCCGTTATCGGCGCGCGGGCCAGCGTCGTTTGCGGCCAGTCACGCTACGCCGGTTGCAGTACGCCAGCAGAAACGCCATCCCTATACTCCGACGCGCGTGCCGGTGGCTGTTATCTTTAGAGCATGTGCAGAACGATCCCAAGACCGCGCGCCGCTGTCTGCGACCGTCGGCGAAGCGACGTTGGCACCTTTATTTTTTCACGCGAAACGGCATTGTGTGTCGGCGCGACTAACGCGCGAATGGTTCTGGAGCCAATTCAGCGCCCAGCCCGTCAGGGCGCGTCAGAAGTCGCCGGTTACGTAAGCGTGCGCGTGGCGTTACATCAGACTATAAACGGACCTATAGTGTCACCTAGTGTCAGGTTAGTGAAGTGAAGCACAGAGATTTGCGCAGTAACCAAAGAGTGGCACTGCCAGTGCGTTGAAAAAAGAAAAAAGAAAAAAAGAATGGGGGGGGGGTTCTTTTTTTCTCGGCAACATCAATTGGAAAAGGAGAGTGCCGGCTTGGCGGGCTAGGCCAGCGGCAGCAAGCGGCGCGATCAGGTTTGAATGAAGGGAGGGGGAAGGTCATGCCCACGGCGGCAAGATCGCCGGGTCGAGAGATGCAGGCCCGCCTCGCGCATGCTCGCACGCATGCACATGTGGCTCGCTCTCGCCATGCAGTCGCCGTGAATTCTAGCACGCCAAGCGCGATGCCACCGCTTCGCATTCCGTCTCGGTGGAGAAGGTCCTTCCGGTTGCTGCTCGCGCAAAAATGACAAAATTTGGGGTGAAACCTCTAGGTTGTCGGCTCGGAAAATTCATTATTTCGAGGGGGACTCCCGCTGCCACTTCATTACTTAGAGGTCTCAAATACATGTGCTTCAATGGAATAACGGTGGGGAATAGAAAAACTTTCTTATATCCAGGAATTCGTTATATGGAGGTTCGTTATAAGCAGGTTTAACTGTAGTTGTCGACATTCCCAAATGGCCGCCGCCTCGCTTGCGCTTCGAGCCTAGCTACACTCTAGCCTAGCTTCCGTAGCTTCCTCCATGTGCTGCAGTACACGTACTTAGGCATTAGTCTACCGTCTGTCTTTCCGTTTTCTGCATCTGCTCTATCAGCATAAAGGCCGAGTTCATGCCGCATTTACTGGCGCAAACAGAAGGACTGGCGCAAACAGAAGGAGATGTTTTTTTGCCAGCAAAGCAGTGCAGAAGGGTTCCAGTGGACTGAAGCGGGGCGTATTCTGCGACGATCTACTTTGGCGATACGATCGCCTTGGCCCTATCTTTAAAGTGATCTGCTACGGGGAAAGTCTGCCGCGCACAGTGTTTTCGCCGCTTATAGGTCGCAGTGAAGCGAGAGGCATGCTAGCACGAAGGTCAATTCGCTCGCCGCGCTTCATCACTCCAGTGTTTTGACAGCGAGTTTCCGCGGTCAACAAGCGAGATGTGTTCATGTTTGCTTGCGTACGCGTGGTACCATGCTTGTAAGCGAATGTTTGCAAGTTTGTACAGCCGATAAAGCTGCCACCCTTACTTCGTATAGCGGTCTACTAATTTGCTATTGCAATTGATGCTTTGCCTTTCTGGCAAAACTGCGACTTTTTTTTTTCATCGCAACTTTAGTGCATGAGGAGTGAAAAATCTTTGTTTTTCCAAACGAGAGAAAGTTGTATTTCTGTATGAAAGCATAAGCTGCACGGTACTCTAAAGGATTTTTTTTTTTGGTCACGGAATACGGGTGCGCATTAGAATCGTGTAAATACGGTACTTCGATGTTCGCTACCAAGCTTCTTTCCATTCAGTGCCATGTTTTTCATGTAAACAATTCGCCGCTGTTAGCAATGGTGCTGACTCCGCCTTTGTAACCCTCGCCAATGTCTTAAAAAGCATGGCGCGTTGCATAATTTCAACACCCGGTAGTCAGCTTCGCCTCAATACAGCAATGTTACGCAGTAAGGCATATGTGTAGTATTGCGGTGAAGCACACCAAGAGTGGGAAGGGGCAATTGTCACAGGGACATCGTATGTGTTTCGGCGGGTGCACACATGTGCACCCGTTGTCTCTTATCGCACTACAAGCACCGACACGCCTAATAAGTGTACTGGTAGGCCTTCAAAGCTATTTTGGACGTGCCTGTGGCAGTCTGAGCCCTTGGGGGCAGTAAAGGGCATGCATTCATTTTTTTTTTCGGACTTTTTTGTCGCCCCTGGAGAGTTTAAAAAATTGGACGTTCACTGCAAATGAATATGCGAAGTTTGCCATCTTTTTTTCTTGCTGCAGCAAACGGGCTTACCCAGTCGGTCGATTCACTGACTTTGACCACAGTTTCAGTTTGAGCGTAGTTTTGCTCAGAAAAAGAGGCACATTCATTGGACGCTGAACGTTGAACTGCCTGCGCATTTCGATTGGCGCTACTTGCTTCTCCGCTTGAGCCCTTGCATTGATTGCTCGGCGCATACTTCTTCCGCTTTGAGTAGTGAAAGTTCCCTAAATTTTAGCATCTCTTCCCGCAATTTCATATTAACTGGGCCAAAGGCAACCTGGTCTCTGACCATAGAGTCATCTAAGTTTCCGAAATGGCAGCTTTGGGCTAGCTTCCCCATGTCAGCTGCGAAATGTTCGAAAGGCTCCCCTCTGCTTGCGTTCTTGAGTGGAAGACATACTGTTCGTACTCGTTGTTTTGCTGCTGCCGATAGTATTCTTCAAATTTTCCCGTCACTGTTACATAATCTTCCTTGCTTTCATCCTTCGAAAACAAAAGATTGTTGAATACCTCTAGGGCATCCTCTCTTGAAATGGTGAGCAGAAGCGCGCTCTTGGCTACCTTCGACCTTGGTTCTTTCATCTACTCCATTGCTTGTGGAAATAGTTCGAACCTCTTCTTGAACAGGCTCTAGTTATTTGCGGTACTCCCGGACAGCACCAGTGCTTGTGGTGGTTTCAGTAAATTCATTGTGTCGGTACACTCTGACACAGTCTGCCTGTGTGTTACTGCTTCTGTGAACCCACTTCTGATACCATGTTCCGGCAAGCAGCAATGAACACACAGCATGGGAGCAACAAGAAGAAAGACGCTTTATTTGTGATTGCTTGGTTTTATATATAGCCTTGAGGTAACTGCATGATAACATCCACGTGTTACAATGATCATGCTAGGCAAAGGGCCCATACCAGGAGCACATGCGTGGCATGTATGATACACTAACCAAGTGTTTTGGCATCAAGATTACAAGGGAAGAAAACAGTTCTTTCCAACCACTAGCACTTGTCAGACATTTCTTATGTATTGTTCGTTTGTATTGCACGCATCACACAGAAGTGGCGAGTTTTGTTCCCACGGCCACAAGATGTCTTTTTCTCCAGTTCATTCTTTCTTTTTTTCCTGCGTTTCAAAAAGTTAAATAAAGTTAAGTTCCCTTCTGTATACCCTGGCTTTATGTTGTGTTGGCTTCATAAGGCTGTTACCTACTAAAGAATCGAGCCTCTAATTCCTGTTTTCAGCGTAGTGCCATAGACTGTTGTGACTAGAGATTGAAAATTAATTTTTTAAATGTAGCGTGACATTTTTTGTGTGATAGCGGTGGGCATTAAGGAGTGCGGATGAATTGTGGTGCAGGTGCTGTCAGCCAAGCTGAGCCAGCTAAACGCACAGCTGCCATCATCACCCGAATCTAGCTCGGACAGCTCTGCAGGCTCACCCCAGCACCAATACGAAGGGCCACACGCCGATGCTGAGGCCTGCCTGCCCGGTGTGGTCAGTACTTCCTTCTGGTGTTTATCTCCATTGTTCACAGTGTAGCTCATTTCGCATAACTCACTGCCACTGATTTTGTCTGCTGCCAACTACACAAGTGCAGTCACTAACTGTGACCAGACAAGCCTCTCAACCACTTGAGAATGGAGTGTATACGAGCCGTTCAGTTGAAGGACATCTCCTTCAGAATATTTGAGGAGTACAGAAATAATGGAACTGAACAGTAATTATAAAGCAGTGGCACATGTCTGCTGAGCACGAGGTCACAGGTTGGCTGCTGCATTTCCTGCAGCGGTGGCTGAATGTGAAAACACTCATGTACTGAGCCATGGATGACCTCCATTATGGAATCTCTTAACTGCTGTGTTGCTGCTGTGGGTTGTTACACCCCACCGAATCGTCATTTAACAATTTAAAGCAAAACTTTGCCGCATTGCATAGCTTCTGTAATTCGCCTGGTAATTTCTTGTGACAGTGTGTGGTGCAATTGCCAATTAGATTTGCACTGAGCATGACTTAAGTGAATGCGTACCTCCATAGCACTCTTTATTCCCGTCATCAAGCTGTCACTAATTCAGCTTGAAGCACACCATGGTGCCCAGGGGCACTGTAAGCGCTGGGCTGTGATGGCTGTATTTTCATCGGATTGCAATGTCTCATGTAATGTAATGTGTAATGTGTCAACTGGCAAACACGAAAGGACAAGGACAACAGAGTAGTTGTCGGTTGTACTTGGCATGTTGCGACATGAATCAACTAGCCTGATGTGAGCAATTAACGGTATAACCACATTGTTATATTTCTTAGCCGATCACAGAAAAAGAGCGTGTGATACAGGAAAATGTAATATCCATTGTTTCTGGCAGCATTACAGATCAGGCAAAAAGCTACTCTCACACAAAAGTTTATTTAAAGTTGAATATCTAGATAAAAGAGACAAACTGCTGAAAACTTATCGTAAAAGTACGAGCTGTTTAACAGCAGGGGTGAAGAAAGACTTGACAGGGCAGATACTCACTTACAACTGATGTTTATTGTAAAGTTGTTCACGAAAGCAGTGATTTCACGCATATGCAGTCAAACACATCACAAGGTGCAGTCATACAGTGTCAACAGGGCTAACAATAAAACCGTTGATATCAGATGTGTCTAAAGACCATAAATTTAACAGTTGAGAAAGCCTATTTCTTTATCCGTGAGTGCTGTAGAGGGGACACTAATGCACGTGCCTGAATGTACATAAATCTGCCCTGCCTCTGTGATATCCCCTGCCAGTCTGTCTTTTGACTTGCTAAGAACAACTGTACTGCTAAGCAACTGAATGCACTCGCACTCTTTACAGTGTGCAGACAAGTGCGCACCACCTGCTAGAGCACTGCACGGGCCTGATTTTTCGGCCCGAGCCCGGCCCGGGCCCGCTTTACGAGGCCCGAATTGTACGAGGCAAGAATTGTACAGCAAGGGACTCGAACTATCCACAATAATTAAATATGTGTGCTGGTATGCAACGCAGCTAAGATCTTATATTGTGAGACGACGCCTGAGACGAAGGCAGAGCTCTTGTATTGTCACACAGCGCGAGACAGCCCACGAACGCCAACTCGACAAAATGATGATGATCGTGAGGATGGGTATATACACATAAAGACGATGATGAATTGCCCAGTTAGCGCTCACACTAACTTCCCCCCCCTCACGAAAGCGGCCGGCAAGGCAGCGAGTCAGAAACGGGGTCGGAACGCCGAAGATACGGCTTCAGGCGAGAGACGTGAACAATTTCAGTGATGCGGCAACGGCGGTCAGTAACCGAGGTAACAGGAGCTACACGATAGTTCACGGCAGATGTTCTTTCAAGCACGGTATATGGGCCGCGATACCTGTGAAGAAATTTTTCAGAGCCCTGGCACTCGGAACAGGTGTCCACAGGAGCACTTCGTCGCCTGGGCGGAACGAAATGACACGACGGGTCGCATCACGACGGACTTTCCTCTTGTCCTGAATGGTCGCGGTGTGGGCGCGCGCAATTTTGCGGCAGTGGGGGACGCGGGCGGCGAACTCCTCTGGTAGAGATGTGGATGGAACAGAAGGCGTAGAGAGGAAAGTGGTGTCCAAAACAAAAGACGGTGCACGGCCGTACACGAGGAAAAAGGGGCTGTAGTTTGTTGTGTGTTGAACGGCAGTATTATATGCAAACGTGACGAAAGGAAGTATAGTGTCCCAGTTTGTGTGGTCGGGTTTCACATACATGGAGATAATGTCGGACACAGTTCGATGGAAACGCTCGGTAAGACCATTGGTCTGGGGATGGTACGCAGAGGTGGTCTTATGGATGGTGTTTGAGGCTTGCAGGACTTCGGCAAGAACATGGGAAAGAAATGTCTTGCCATGGTCACTTAGAAGAACACGAGGGGCACCGTGGCGCAAGATAATGGCTTGCAGGACAAACTCGGCGACCTCAGAGGCCGCACCAGAAGGAAGAGCTGCCGTCTCAGCGTAGCGAGTGAGATGGTCCATGGCGGTGACAATCCAGCGGTGACCCGCGGGTGTAAACGGAAGGGGACCGTATAAGTTGATGCCCACGAATTCAAAGGGAACGGGCGGGCACGGCAATGGTTGTAAAGGGCCGGCGGGAAGAGAGGTCGAACGTTTTCGATGATGGCATGACGCATACAAACTGACGTACTTGGCAACACTAGTAGACAGGCCAAGCCAGAAACAGCGAGTCTTTATGCAGTCGTAGGTTTTATGAAATCCTAAGTGGCCAGCCGTTGCATCGTTGTGAAAAGCTTGTAAAATTTGCAGTCAAAGTGAGCGAGGGACGACTGGGACCCATCGGTGACCGGTAGGGTGGTAAACTTGCCGTAATAATGACCCATCATGAAGTTTAAACCGTGCCAGTTGTCGTCCTAAGCGACTGTTGGGAGGACGGGATAAGCCAGTCAGCCGGTCGATAATTGTGCGGCAGTACGTATCTGCACGTTGGAGGGAGGCGAGGCCTTCGGAGGACAGAATGTCGACCGAGTTGACGAACCGTACCAGGGCCATGGTTGTGGTCGGTTGGCTGGGCGGTGCCGAACGGAGGGAAGGTGAGAAATGGGCATTTGGGCGACAGCGGGCAATGAGATAAAGCGTCAGCATCTTGATGTTGCCTGCCAGACCTATACGTGACAGTGTAGTCGTACTCCTGCAAATGCAGAACCCAACGGCCGAGGTGTCCGGACAAATTCTTCAGGAAGGACAACCAACACAGAGCATGGTGGTCAGTCACAATTGTGAATTGGCGGCCATATAAATAGGGGCGAAACTTTTGTATGGACCATACGATGTCGAGGCGTTCTTGTTCGGTGATAGTATAGTTTCGCTCAGCCGGAGAAAGAGTACGCCTCGCGTAGGCCACGACTTGCTCTTCAGACGCGTGATTCTGCTGCAGTAGGACAGCGCCTATTCCATGCCCACTTGCGTAAGTGTGGAGGGTAGTAGAGGCTGTGGGATCAAAGTGACGAAGCACTGGTCCTGATGTTAGGCATAGCTTGAGGGTCTGAAAGGCGGCTTCACATTCATTCGTCCAGGTAAAGGGTGTGGTCGTGGTCAGGAGTTTATGAAGAGGAGCTGCGATAGTCGCGAAGCCACAGACAAAGCGGCGGAAGTACGCAGCTAATCCGAGAAAGCTGCGAAGGTCTTTAGGTGTGGTTGGTGTTGGGAAATGCTGTACAGCAGCGACCTTGTCGGGATCTGGCTCAATGCCATGCTTGCTGACAACGTGACCTAATACTTTGATGCTGCGGCTCGCAAATCGACACTTCTTAGTATTGAGCTGGAGGCCGGCCTTGGCTAGACATGTGACGTCGTCTAAACGTTCTAGGTGCTGGGAGAAGCTGGACGAAAAGATGACAATGTCGTTCAGGTAACATAGGCAGGTTTTCCATTTGAGGCCGCGTAGTACGGTATCGATCATTCGTTCAAATGTGGCTGGCGCATTGCACAGACCAAAAGGCATTATGTTGAATTCGAAAAGGCCATCAGGTGTTGCAAACGCCATCTTCTCTTTGTCGGGCTCATGCATCCGTATCTGCCAATATCCAGAACACAAGTCGAGGCTCGAAAAGTATTCGGCACCTTGTAAGGTATCCAAAGCATCGTCAATATGGGGCATAGGATATACATCCTTGCGGGTAATTCTGTTTAGCGCCCTATAATTGACGCAAAAGCGTACCGAACCGTCCTTTTTTTTAACTAAGACAACAGGAGACGACCAAGGGCTTGCTGAAGGCCTTATAACGTTCCGTGCGAGCATGTCGTTGACTTTGTCTTCTATAACTTTCCGTTCAGCAGACGATACACGGTAAGGGCGGCGACGAATGACGCGCGATCCGTCGGTTTCGATGTGATGAGCGGCCACGGTTGTTTTACCCAAGCCATCCGAACACACGTCAAAGCAAGGTTGGTGTTTCCTTAAGATGGTCAGCAAGGCATCAGTCTGAGTTGGGCTCAGATCTGAACTCACAGTGGCCCTGAGAGCACTGGGTGAACCGTCTGTGGCCGTACACTCGGCGAAGGAGGGAAGAGGCGAAGCAGTGACGACACATACTGGTGCTGCGTCGATAAGCATAGCAACAGTGGACCCCTCCGGCAGCAGAAGTGGCTCTAATGTCGTGTTGTAGGCGGTCAGACTGGCGCAGCCGCGTGAGAAACGCACTAGACAAGAAGCGATGGCGATTCGACGAAAAATGCAGCGCTGTATTGTCACACAGCGCGAGACAGGCCACGAACACCAACCCGACAAAATGATGACGATCGTGAGGATGGGTATATACACATGAAGACGATGATGAACTGCCCAGTTAGCGCTCACAATATTTATTTTAGAAATTATTTTAAAATCAATGCACTAATATCTATCTATCTTACACGTAGGCCTCTTTACAGCCTTTATTTTAAATCATAGTTTTAAACTCACAATTTAATAAACCAAGACACAAGCCCTGGTGCTCTTTGGCCTTAGATGCCCTTGCGCCAATAAAATGCAATCATCATCATTGCCTCACCGTTGACACGGCAAAGATATGGTGGGTTGAATTAAACAAGATGCAAAAAAAAAAAAATCGAAAACAGATTCATTTGGCAGTTTTTTTCCGATTCTGACACAATTCTGTATAAAGTTGAAAATGAACATAGAAAGTACATTAAAGCTCCTAAAGAAAGTAAAAATATAACATGCACCTAATTTTTTATCAAAAAAAATGGGCAAAGGTCTTATGTGTTTTGCATAATGGTGGCCAGTTTCCTAAAAATATTGTCGCCGCGGTACATCAGTGTTATGCGGCCAAACACACAAATGTCACCTGGCGGTTTTGGTATCGTGTCCGATTGCGCCGCACAGTCAATTTTCGGCTCAGTTTTCATGAAAGAAAAAAAAATGTACGTGTTCAAGTAAATGCTGCAATCAGACATTCTGAGCTACGGTTATTGCTTGAAAATTTTTCGAGGCCAGTCTGAAAACGGCATTTTCGACGGGAGATGACGTGTGTTTAAGGCATTCACAGTCCCCTAAGGTCTGCTGAGACAGACGCCGCCTCCAAAAGGGTCGGTATTAGTGTTGCCATAGCGGTCAGGCATATGGACTGGTCAAGTTCGAATTATCCATTGAAGGCCAATTTTAGGATCGAAATAATGCAAGTTTGGGCCCATATAAATGCATGGGTGCCAGCCGGGACCTTCGGCTGGGTTCGAATTAACTGAAAAATCTAACTGCAGCCGAATTAACGGAAGTCTACTGTATCGAGGTTTGACTGTAGTTGTTTGTCCTGCTGTACTTTTTGTTCCTTGTTGCGTCCACGTTTGCACACCTGCCTTTCAGTAACATAAATCCTTGTACCAACCTCCTTAACTTACAGCCATTCTAAGCAATGCAACAAGTTTTCCATCCATGCTTGCTTTACTGCTTCATCAATGCCATCCTGGTCATAATCTTTCTAATTGGTCCATTTATATCACAATGTTTCAATTATCTGTGGAATTGACAAAGCTTACTCGGGGTTGTGTCTTTTGCAAGAGCAAGGTGAAATATGCTCCCTATTTGTTGCAGCTGATGTCGAAGCAGCCCCGCTATACCAACTTCCTGTTCAAGCTTGCAGACCTGGGCAGCACGTTACCGATGGCCGAGCTGAGGGACAGCGCCCTAGGTTTGCTCAAGCTTCTGCCTGCAGGTGAGCATGCAACTGCACAAGTGTGCTGGGCTTTTCTCGTTGACTCGGGTCTACGTTAAGGCATTTAGCGCTTTGATGGACTGTAATTCGGTGATCATTTGAGCTGGTGCTTTTTTTTTCTTGTTTTTTTTTTAGCAGTCATAGGCCATCAGTCATCTGCCATAACAGACATGGTCACTATGTGTTTATAGGGACTGCCCAAATGAAGCTGCAACTTCTGCCGGATTTGTTAATGTGTAAAGGGTAGAGGGACGTCCCTTGTCGGTTCATTTCAGTTTGAGCACATGTAATGGAAAGCTTTTATGGTTGGTTGCACAATGAGGGGCATCCCTCAATGTTGTCGTGTTTTTTAGTTGAGAGTTCCTTGTGTCATCTTGCCTTTTGCCTGTCCAGTGCATTGCCTTAAGCCCAAACCGCATTCATGTGATTTTGTGCGCGACGGCGACGAGCGACGGCTTCGAGCGACGAAACGGGCGTTCGCGCGAACAGATCGCTCGGTTCTAGAAATCTAGAATTCGTCGCTCGTCGCCCGGAAGTGCTATGAGCGACTAGCCAATAGCGCGAAGCCGGAACTGGATATACATCAGTCAAGTACTACCGATTGTCGCACGGAACGAGCAAACGACTAGATTTTGATGCGAGCAAGGATAATAACGTAGTGCAAGACCTTTAGAAATATTTATGCTGCTCTTTACACTAAAACACATCAACTTACATTAATAAAGCAAGCGTCACGCCAGTTTCGGCGAGTATTTGCTGCCCTCACACCGGCAACACCGGGGAGACGTCGCTCGAAGTCGTCGCTCGCATGCGGGACTTGTAGGCGACGAGCGACCGCAACAGCCATCTCCATCGCGTCGCTTGTCGCCGTCGCGCGCAAGATCGCATGAATGCGGTTTATACTTTAGGCCACGCAGAATAGAGATGGGCAAAACGGCTCACTTCAGTGAGCGGCTTGGAACAGCTCAGCTCACTGAAATGAACCGGTTCATTTAAACAGCTCACCGGTTCACTTAAACGTGTAACCTGTGTTATCCATATTATATAGTTATGTGGCTTTGAAAAAAAAAACGATATATGCTTAATTTAATAACCGTGTTATTGGTATTTTTAGCTATGTTTAGAGAATATTTTTACATATATTAAAAGCTTGAATTTTTTGTTGTAAAGAAGCTTTCTTTTCTGATATTGGGGATAAAATGCTTATGATACTGTGACAGGCAGAATGCGACGTACTTTTTTCAGAAAAAAAAAATATGTAACTTCATCGTCATTACAGAAGCTTGGCCATTTTTGAGGGTACTTTAAAATCAACTTTTGTCAAACTAAGAACACAAAATCATTGTACATTATGTTTCATCTTTATTCATTTATTCACATACGTACGTTCACTATAATATGAGCAAGCTGTAATGCCATGCAAAATGAATGTAGAAATCATTTCTTGAAGTACAATACAAAAAATCATACGAAAGATCCACAAAACTGCCGTACGTACATTTCGTTTTTTTTTTCCCCTTGAGTGCACATGCGATACTGGCGATCATGCCATCATACACCAGGACAAAAAAAAAGAAAGAAAAAAAAGAAATAAGTTCTATTACAACACAACAGATCATTGGCCTCGTTTTATTGACGTGCTAATGATACACGCTCAGAAAATGCACTGAAGTGGATGTCATGGGCGACATTTTCATGTGTGGAGATGGGTTTGCACAAGGCTTACCCTACGAGCGACGGTCAGGAAAGGGCACGACGCTCCTCCACTCCGCAACGCACAAAGGCGCTACGGCAGGGTTCGTCGACTCTCCGACACGGCGCAGAGAAGGCTCCGGAGTCAGATCGCCAACAAACACGGGTTTATTCACCCAAGGTACAGCTCAGTGCTACAGTCACGGCGCTTACGGGCCAAGGCTCACCGCAAGACCGATCGAGTACGCGCGCCCGCTGCGCTAGGGCTAACCGGGTAGCGGTCCGCCAAGCGCGATACCGAGGAGTCGCGAGAACAAAGGTCTCATGTAACCACCTCGTTGCGAGCCTGAGAGCCTCTGCCGCGGCGAGGAAGCGCTCAGCGGGCGAGAGCTCGGGTGAAGAGGGTGCCCGGGGGCCGCCGCGCGGGAGGCCAATCAGGGCGCGTCCCGGTGACGTGTCTCGCGGGGCAAGTCCAATCCCGGGGGGGAGAAGCACGGTTTGCGCGGGAAAGTAAGTCCGGCGCGCTAGCCGTGTCCGCCATGTTGCCGTTACGGCGGCGGTTCCCGGGGATCGAGCTAAGCGCCACGCGCGAGCCGGGGGACGAGGCGCGGGAAGGCACCTCGATCCCCACACATGACTACACTAATTAGCACAAATGAAGACCAGGACGTAAACTGTACGTTTACCTCTTGTCGTTAAAAGGCCCCTAAACCACCCTGAGGTCAAAATCTAGTTGTAGTGTTGCAGTTGTGCACGAGTGTACAACGAACACGTAGCCATGGGAATTTTTCGAAATGGTGCCGTAATAGCGGAGTTACACGCGTTTGGTGACCGAAAAACAGCCATCGCTCGTTTCGCTCTTCGCTACTTTCCTCGTCGGCTGGTCTCACCTCCTCCCCGAGTGCTTCTCGAAAGGTCACGTGACATACGTAATCGCCACACCGCTTCTCAAAACACTCCATACTTCCGGTCACGTCCACGCTAGCAGCACGTATACCGACGGGGAGCCGTCCGTGAGTGCCATAGAACGTCTGCCGCGTGAGAGGTGTCCAAAGTAGACTGCAGTTCGGCCGGCGCCCCACCCGCTGCACCATCAATGGCCCAATCGACGACCGCGAACCTGCGCGCCTCCGCCACCGGCAACGAAAACATCAGCTGCATCCGGGAGAGGACGGGCTCGGCTGTGCTCGCATCGCAGCCGACGGCGCCGCTAATATCAGCGTATTTTTCTTCTTTGTGTACAAGTATTGCGAAGAGCGATAACAACGATAAGAAAATATTGCGGCTTGTGAGCGTCGGTATTTGATTTCAAAGCGCCGTCCGTTTTAGCTTTGAAGGGAACCAGAAAAGGCCTAGCGACGATATCGGTGCGATCAGCGGCGGTGAATCTGCCGCAGAAAATGGAAAGGCGAGGGCAGGAGAACGGCATTGTTTTTTTTTTTTTTTTTTGTGGCACTCCCGCAGCGCGTAGCGCTGCAGCGTTTGTCATCGTCGATCGTGACGGCATTCTGAACTCGATGAGCGTTTACTTGAAATGTTCAAAAGATATCTGAGGTGGTTTAGAGGCCCTTTAAAGCCTTTATTCTTGCGTTTACCGCCACACACAGCACCACATTGGCCTTCGTGACTGCGTAGTCACCATCCATGATCCCATCGATAGCGGCCACGATTTCGTCCGCAGCGGTTGCAGCAAACGGTAGTTTCCTTTGGTATGGTACGCACGTTGACCGCGTGGCTTCATCACTGAGTAGTCACCGTTCATGATTGCGTCGATAGTGACCGCGGTTTCGTCTGCAGTGGTTGCGGCAAACAGTATCGTTTTGACGCAGTGCGTGCGTCGGCTGCGTGCCTTCAGAGCCGCAAGGTCGCCATCCATGATCGCGTCGTGGTTGCGGCAAACAGTAGTTTCGTTTTTACTGGGCGCAAAGCTGTTGAGGATGGAGAGCACCGTCTACATAGCGATGGGCGACGACCTGGGATGTGTGCGCAGGATGTGCTACGTGGTAGTGAAAAGCGTGTCTCAGATGAAGCCGCGGTGTGACAGAAGTCGCGAGGCCTTCACCGCTGCGAGCGCTGGTTAGTCACGAGATGACAAGGATTGCACTTTCCGCACTGCTATTGCGCAAAATATTGCCACGTACGAGTTTGTGCCGCTGTGGACAAAATGACGTTGGGAGATGAGGAGGTTGAAGTGTCTCGAAGATTGGTAGATGGTGTTCCCCTGGCCACTGAGCTACAACCTTGTAACTGTATATTGTTGGGATGCGCGACTCTCACGTGTCCCCTGATGTTGTTTTCCCCGCATGTCTCCTGTAGTCCGGCTTCTCCGCGTGGCTAAGCCTGTGGTGGTTGCGGCGCATTGTGGGAGATGGCGCGAGTGTCGGGATGCTAACGCCGCCGAACGGCGGTATGACTTGAGAGAGAAAGGTCGAGGGCGCTTTCTCTTTGGGTTGGGATGGGTGAGCGACGCGGACGTCCCGCGCGTGCGCCGATCCACATTTCGCGAGATGTCTCGCGTGGCTCGGAGCGGGGCACCGGTATGGACGAGCACGGATCGTTCGAGTGCGCCACCGTTCGCGTGCCTGTACACGCGAATGACTAGGCGAAGGCGTCATAGCATGGGGCGAACGTATTCGCTCGCTTTCGGGTCGCGGTGAGTCGGACTTCCTTGATTTGTCGCGCGCCCATGTGAATGCTCTATTGGTTGTAATTCGGCTAGTGTGTATTAGTGTATGAAAGGTGCAATAAATGCCCTTTTGATTGTTTGCACTACTGTGTTGTCGTTCCTTTGTCCCAAGAGCATGTGTGAGACCCCACATCTGGCTGCCCAACGTAGACGTCTTGGGGCATCGGACGATATAACTGTTTTGCTCGGTTTGAGATGTTTCAACCGAAGCGTAGCCCTAGCGTGGATTTTGATCGCTAGTGTCGGCGGCTTGCTTTCTTGAGAGAGGCGACGGTTGCTGTAGCGTGTTTGAACTTTTCAACATGCTAAGCCTTTTCGCGAGTGTTTTGTTGAAGTACACTCGTCGGTACGACAGCCACGTGGTCTGCATCCTGGGAGAGCGAGGCCTAGCGCCCGCGGAGCATTGGCAAGCCTGAAGCGAGTGAGTACGGAAGCCTCGTGGGTGGTCCGAATTTCTTATGTAAATAGCTTCTTCTATATCTTTGACTTCGGAAGTCGAGGCTCAGGGAGCCGGGTGGCCGCGGGCCACGGGTGCCGCTATGGGCTGACTGGTATTGCGGGCTGGCACCGGGCGCTCCAACACCGTCTGGGACTTTGGGCGCCGTCAACTCGGATGCTGTGTGCACCGAGTGGGGTAGGACCACCTCACAGAGCTAACGTCTCCTTGTGGCAGCCCGTTCTTGTGCCCATTTTGGGTGTTTTTCTTTTTTTTTTGAATGCCGGTTGTTGTCAGGGTAGCGACGCAGTAGGCCTAAGGCTTTACGAAGCCGCCTGTCGCACGAGGAGGGACACAACCTGGTGGACCGTTGTGTTGAGGTGTCGCACTTTGCTTCCCTCATTCCAGTCAGCCTTGCACAAATTGAAATTACTCGTTCGACTCAAGAAAGCAAGCTTTGTTCACGTGAATTTAGCATCTGAAATGCCATCCAAAATTTCGCTAGCCGAATTGAACATCGTACCACGTGGGCGATGCATATGCCGAATTCCTCTCCCTTGCACTACTTTAGTGTTTGTCGAGTGCGTTGAGTGTACGCAGCGTGAGCGGAGTCACCCCTGGTTTGCTGTCACCTGCACATCGTCAGCGCTGCTGCCCCGGACTACAATCGAGCTACCCCAGGCGATGCGATGCCTGTGGCCAGTTCGGCGCAGCGATTTCGGCGGCCACCTGTGTCCGGCTCGCTACCCTCGGCTGTGGGAAAAAGAGCCGGCAGTCATCAACGGCTACAGCGGCTCTCGCCGGCAGGGCATGTCGGCGCGAGCGACGCTTGGTCGTGCAGACTGCTGTGTCGCCGTTTCCGGAGTCCTGTGCTGGAGTCGTGCCATCGAATCTGCAGAGCTGGTGCTGTGACCAACAGACGCCAGCGGTGAACCCCAGAGACAATGTCGGCTCGCATGTTATGGAAAGCGCGTGGACATTTTTCGTCAGAGTATGTGTAGTGATTTAAGGTTGGGGGATGTGGGGATGCGCGACTCTCACGCGTCCCCTGATGTTGTTTTCCCCGCATGTCTCCTGTAGTCCGGCTTCTCCACGTGGCTAAGCCCATGGTGGTTGCGGTGCATTTCGGGAGATGGCGCGAGTGTCGCGATGCTAACGCCGCCGAACGGCGGGGTGACTTGGGCGAGAAAGGTCGAGGGCGCTTTCTCTTTGGGTTGGGATCGGTGAGCGACGTGGACGTCCCACGCGTGCGCTGATCCACGCTTCGCGAGACGTCTCGCGTGGCTCGGAGCGGGGAACCGGTATGGACGAACACGGATCGTTCGAGCGCGCCACCGTTCGCGTGACTGTAGTCATGAACGACTAGGCGATGGTGTCATAGCATGGGGCGAACGTATTCGCTCGCTATCGGGTCGCGGTGAGTCGGACTTCCTTGATTTGTCGCGCGCCCATGTGAATGCTCGATTGGTTGTAATTCGGCTAGTGTGTATTAGTGTATGAAAGGTGCAATAAATGCCCTTTTGATTGTTTGCACTACTGTGTTGTCGTTCCTTTGTCCCAAGAGCATGTGTGACCCCACAATATACAATAGACCCGCGCTGATACGTTCTCGCTTAATACGATTACCCAGCTCCTACGTTCGCGATCGCAAACGTAGGAGCTGCGTAATCGAATTAAGCGAGAACTTACCAGCGAGGTTCTACTGTAAATCGCAAAAAACAAACATAACCCCATAGAGGAATGTGTCAATACGTTCCAGTAAATACGTTACCAGAAAATAAGATTGTTCGGCAGCAACGTTCAGCATTGCGGCAAACTGCGGTCATATGATACGTTCTGCAGTGAAAAATTATCATTAAAATGTGCAAGAAGGCCGTTCTCATGTGCTTGTGAAGCGCTGAGTGGCAGAATCAGCGCTTCAGACGATGGCGAGAACAAAGGCTTGCACCCACCGGCTACCTTCGCTGAAGCCCTTGCTGGCCTGGAAGCCTTACAAAGCTTCTTTCGCAGAAAAGACAACGAAAATGGGGACGAGGTTCTGCAATGTGTGCAAAAAGAGTTGTTCCTGTCCAAGCAAGGGTGTGACGCACCAACAGAAAATACAGCCGAATCTCGATAATTCGAACTCGAAGGAGCCTGAAAATTGGTTCGAATTAAAAGAAGGACTTATTTTTGACTTATTTGTGCACCACAGTGCTACGTACGAACGGTGCGAGTCGTGAAATATCGCGGCGCTTAAGCACATAGGGAGCGAGGGCCACGAAACTGCCCACGCCAGCCAACGCTCGCATCCCGGTAGCGCCTCTTCCTCTTCACAACCGCAATCTCTCTCGCATCCTGATAACCGCAGTGAACAAAACTTGAGAAGGTGAAGAGGGCGGCAGGGAAGTGCATTTGGCCTCGGCAACCCCGTTGCTTCGGTGGCTCCCCTCGCCCTCCCTCTCAACTCTCCCTCGTAGCTCCCTCACCTTCGACTGTCTCCGTGCGTGCCCGCTGGCCCAGTGCCAGCTTATCCCGCTCCCCAAAGTTTCATTTTC
Source organism: Dermacentor silvarum (assembly GCF_013339745.2). Classification (NCBI taxonomy): domain Eukaryota; kingdom Metazoa; phylum Arthropoda; class Arachnida; order Ixodida; family Ixodidae; genus Dermacentor; species Dermacentor silvarum. The sequence continues at coordinate 3,634,173 of NC_051155.1, read as the reverse complement.
TGCTGTTGAAGCGAGCGTTGGCCGGCGTGGGCAGTTTCATTGGCCGGACTGGGCCTCCGCGTTGCTTCCCTCTGCGCCACAGCCGCAGCGTTGGCTGAGATGTCGGCACGTACACGCGTGTTCCGGCGCAGCGCGACGTGGGAACGGTGACCTTACCATTTGAGGGAGGAAATTTTCGCCGCATTATTTTTTCCTGTCTTTTTTATTTCTCCGTGCGGCGTTGAGGGGTCTCTCCTTAGCTTTTGCTTTATGACGGTGTCGGAGCAATGCCAGTCTAATGCGCCGTCATATGTGCTGCGGAGACCATTGTTGGTGCGCGGTTATGTTCCGAGTTAACCGTCACAAATGCTTTCGCGTTCGAATCACCAAGCGTTCTCGCCCATTGGAATACACGTAACTTTGATGGAACCACAGCGTACGTTTATTTCGCATATTTATTTCACATATTTATTGCATATTTATTTCGCATTATTTCAATCGTACGTTTATTTTTCGCATATTTTTTGAAAACATATGAACGAGGTTCCACTGTATTGTAATACATATATTTTGCCCCCGTAACATTTTTGGTGGAGGTGCGGGGTAATCTCGCCACAAGCCGGCCCTGGATCTTCGCAGTGGGCTTCACATCGCTTCCGCTGTTATGGCTACTGACGCTGCCTTTGCCGCTCAGACACTAGCAGAAGTAGTGCTAACCCAGCTACGTCCCACAGCACAAATGGTTTCTTTCCAGCAGAACGTATGGACACGGACAGAAAGGGGCGACGACACACGCTGGACTAGCAACTGAATGTTTATTCTTGGTTTCCCACACCTTTTATAGCTCAAGACAGCCAATGCTTTTTTCTTTTGTCATGCCGGTTATCCGTCTTTCAGAGCGAAATGTCATCTTTGCGCAAGTAGTTTTTTTCTTTTTCTGTTAGTAGTATCAATGATGTACTGATGCATGATAGCCCGCTTCTGTCAATGGCCTGGCTTCTAAAATTTCGCCTATCAGCTTGTCTTTACTTTTTTGTAAAACCTGTATGTCGTAAAGTTGTACTGGTGCAATTGGGCTGGCGATGATGAAAAGCGAGATGCCCAGCGGAGATTCCTTCTAAAGATGCTGCATGCTGTCTTGTCCTGTCATGCTGCAATTTTCGTGCCGAACCTGCATATAACGAAATTCTCTTTATAACGAAGTTTTTCGTGAATTTGTCAATTTCGTTATATCCAGGTTTAACTGTAGTTCACATGCAATGTCCATGATAACTTCTGGGTTATAATGACGCCGAGATTTTTGGAGGAAGTCACGGGCGGTTGGGGTATGGGGGGGGGGGGGTGTAATCAGTGTAATCAGCAGAATTAAGTAAGGTACTCGGGACATGTGCATGCTTTTACACTTGCAAATGTTAAGTTTCATTAGCCAATCAGAACACCAGCGGGAAATACTATTCTGTAATGGTTTATCCCCATGCACTGTCGCACGCACTAGCTGCCCGCTGCTAGGTCACGTAAGCAGAACATCACCTCAAGGGAGCTTTGCGCTCGATGTAGCCTCCCCGTTTCAGCTTTGCATGCTTCGATTGCTGAAATTCGTCAGCCACAGTTTCGCAGGAATTGCATTTTTCTAGATCCAAAAGTTCATATGACTTGTACAGAGAGATCGCTTCAATTTCCCATTTACAATGAGCCAGATGAAAATAAAAGTTTAAAAGTTATTTTTTAAATTTTATTTCTTAATTACCAACTAATTACCACATATCACCAGTCACTTCATGGTCGGCACCGTGGATGCCATATTTTCGAAGGAACCATTGTTTTATTTCAGAGCAGCTATCTTTAAATGTTACATAAAGTCACTGTAGAAACATCCGGTATAACACGTCGTTCTCAGGCAGTGCTGTTTTGAAATCGTCGGCATAAAATGTATTGCGACAACGCTAGAAGTTATTGCGTGTCCTTTAGGAGAAGCGCACTTGCAGGGGCGCGACACAATGCTGCGCTCAATATATCAAATGTGGTGGTGAACGGCAGTTCAACGTACGTGGCGGACATCGCTATACTTTTGCATGTGATTTTCTAGGGGATCTTTCAACTGTTTGATATAGGCTATAATTCGATACATCTGAGTTTGATATATCCAAAACCGACTGTATATGTGTGTGTTCCTTAGGTGAGGGTTGTTTGGCCCTGTCAGGATTACATGGCAACATCCTAAAGACAATAAATAACAGAGTTGCAAGGAGCTGTGGATTACAGCACCTGCACCCATGAGCGACCCGTGTGTGTGCAGATGTGCAGACGGTGGAGCGGCTGCGCGAGCTGTGTGAGCAGCACCGTGGAGAAGGCGACCCATCGGGGGCTGCGCTGGAGGCCCTGCTGCGCACTCTGTCGCCCACCGAGCTTCTCTACCACCTCGAGGTATGCACGGGCGGCAGTGCCCAGGGCAGTTCGGCCCATGCCACCACCTCGCTTTGCCGCAGGTGGCCTACTCACTGCTGTTGCCTGCCCTGGCGCCTTGCTCCAAGGAAGCACAGGAATTCCAGGCTGGCTTTGTGCGCGCGGGTGGCGTGGCCGTGGTGCTGCGCATGCTAAGCGGCCTCAACTGCCCGGATGGTGTGGACCCCGCCTGCCGCGGGTGAGTCCTTTTGGCCAGCTACATGTAAATGTGGCTTTCCTGTTGAGTCGCTCTGTGTCTTTCTTTGCACGCTGCTTTTTAAGCACCTCTCGTCTGCCACATTGCTTCAACAGTGAGCGCCTCTCTTTTATTACACAAATGGAGTATCTGGTGGTCACATTGTTTTAATTGATCGTGTCGACGTTTTTGTAAGCTTATGCAGTCTAATCTCGATATAAAAAACCTCAGTTTAGTATAACGTTGGATAATTACATTTTAATTTCCCAACTTTAGTTCCACTCAACTCCATATAGTTTGTCTTTAGCAAAGCAACTTTTTCTACAGTCTGAATACAACCGAGCCTACGCACATTGCGTACGTGTACCCAGAACCTTTGTGGCAAGCAAGACATCTTCCGCCCGTGAATTGGTCATTTGTATGCGCCTGTTGATGTGCACGTTTTGCTGGTGATTCGCAGAAAGCAACCGACAGTCGATGGAACGCACCATTTATCCATCTGACGTAGCAGTGCTCAGTTTTGTGTTCGCAGGTATGCTCGCAAACCTACCAGTCTGAGCTGGAAAGCACTGACCAGAAGGGAACCTACCCTGCATTGTGTCCTGGTCATGTGTGACGTTATGTCATCTGCCACACATGCCCATGCTTTTAATTATTGGTCAGCTTTGTTATGGGGTTGTGTTCATAACTGCTTACTACGACAGTTCTTGGAACTTGTGGAGTCATTTTTACTGCTAGGACATGCATGATCATCATCATCTGCAATCTCCTGTCTTGCACTAGCACGATTGCAGCTCTCTCCTGCAATTTTCCAAATTTCATCACCCCACCTTCTGCACTTCCCTTGGCACACATTCTAATGGATATCTTCCATTACGTGCCCTGCCTGGCTCCATTTTTTTCCCAGTTAGAATATCGGCTAGCCCTGTTTGCTCTCTGAACCACATCGCCCTCTTCCTGTCTCTTAATGTTAGTCCTAAGATTTTTCGTTCCATCGCTCTTTGTGCGGTACTTGTTCTCAAGCTTCTTTGTTAACCTCCAAGTTTCTGCCCCATACGTTAGCACCGGTACAATGAAATGATTGTACACTTCTCTTTTCAACGACAGTGGTAGGCTCCCAATCAGGATTTGGTAATGCCTCCTGTATGCACTCCAACCCAATTTTATTCTTCTGTAAATTTTTGTCATGATCAGGGTCCCCTGTGATTAATTGACCTAGATAAAGGTATTCGTTTACAGACTCTAGAAGCTGACTGGGGATCCTGAATTCTTGTTTCCTTGCCAGGCTATTTAACAGTATGTTTGTCTTGTGCATAATAATCTTCAAACCCACTCTTAAACTTTCTCAGTTAAAGTCCTCAATCATTTGGTGCAATTCATCCCCAGCGCTGCTGAATGGGACAATGTCATCTGTAAACCAAAGGTTGTTGAGAATTTCGTCGTTGATCCTCACTCCTAAGCCTTCCCAGTCTCATAGCTTGAATACCACTGTCGTTGAAAAGAAAAGTGTACAATCATTGCTTTCTACCAGTACAAAGATATGGGGGCATGCAGTAAATGGCATTGTAGAGATTTTGTCTCCTTGCCTGACCCCCTTTCTTGATAGGTATTTTTGCACTTGAGGAGAATTAGGGTAGCTGTGGAGTCTTTGGACATTTTGTAGTTTCCGAAGATATTCACGCATGCTTCCTGTACTCCTTGATTACACAATGCCTCCATGACTGTTGGTAGCTCTACTGAATCAAATGCTTTTTTATGATCTATGAAAGCCATATAGAGAAGTTGATTGTACTCTGCACGTTTCTCAATTACCTGATTAATTACAGGGATATGATCCATCTAATACCCCTTACTGAAGCCAGCCTGGTCAGGTTGATTGAAGTCAAAGGTTGCCCTGATTCTATTGGAAATTTGTGAATTTTATACAATTCTGAAAGCCAGCTAATGGGTCTATAATTCTTCAATTATTTAACATCTCCCTTTTTAATGGATTAGTATAATGTTGGCATCCTTGCAGCTCTCTAGTACACTTTAAGTCGTGAGGCATTGCATACCAGGAGCCACAAGCTTTTCAAGCTTATCTCCTCCATCTTTGATTAAATTGACTGTTATTCCATCTTCTCCTGCCACTTTTCCCCAGGACATGTCTTGCAAGGCCCTCCTAACTTCCTCGCTAGTTATAGAAGGAGCCTTTGTATTTTATTAATCACTACAAATGAAGGTTGCGTGGTTGCTCTGGGTACTGTTTAGGTCGGTATAGAATTTGCTGCTTTTACTATATTCTCCAAGTTGCTGATAACATTATCCTGCTTATTTTTCACTGCACATATCTTGCCCTGTCCCATGCCACGTTTTCTTCTCACTGAATCACGTGATCTGTATAATTTCAAATATCACTAACTTTCTTCTTGTTTATCAGCTTTCACAGTTCATGGAATTCCATCTGATCTCTTGAGTTAGACACTTTTATGTTTTGTCATTTTTATTCGGTCCTTTGTTACTTGGGAGAGCTTAACTACTGGTTGCCTTGGTGCCTTACCTCCTACTTAAATTGCTGCTTCTGATATCAACCTAGTTACGGTTTCATTCATTATCTCTATGTTCTCTTAATCTTCCTGTTTACAAAACCACAAATTTGTTTGTGAGCAACAGCCTGAATTCATCTGCTTGTACCCTTACTGCGTCTAGCTTGGCCTGTTTCTTCTTGACTAATTTTATTCTTTCTCTCTTCAAATTGAGAGAACTCCCTAGACCTCGCTAACCTATGGTCACTGCACTTTGCCCTACCTAACACTTCTACATCCTGCACTATGCTGGGATCGGCGGAGAGTATGAAATCTATTTCATTCCTTGTTTCTCCATTAGCAGGGATGGGACTCTTGCGCCAAGTTACGCCAAACACAGAAAATTCACCGAAATTGCGCCATGCTGCTCAAAAACAGCTTTGGCTTCTTTGCTCCGGCAGTGGCCGCAAATAGCGAGCGAATTCGTTCTCTGAAATATAGTGCAGCCGTTCACATTCTGCACACCGCACGACAGCGCTTTTCGGCGCTTTCGGCAAGTGGCTGGTGCATGCACAGCCACTCTCGGCTGTTGTCGCTACTGTCTGAACGACCAAGGCGGCTGTGTTTAGTGTACTAGAATACTGTCACGTAGTAGTGACGCTGAAGGAAACAGTCGTAAAACTGTGTATGACGAAACTGATTCTTTATTGGGCGAACCTGTGCCCACAAAAGCAAGCTACACTCAAAGCACAACGAAAGCGGCGATCACAGTCGGCGGTCGTCGAAAATCTGATCAGCGGCGAAACGCGTCGGCTTTTATACCTGAGTCACGGAAGGTTCCAGATTAATCCCTGATGCCCGCGTGTCTTCCAGAAAGTTCTAGACAATTCGCGTCGCTCATACGATCAGATTACATGAGTGTCGGTGACAACAGACGAAGGATAGAAGCATCGATAACGTTCGAGAAGCTTCCGATGCAGGCGCGTCCTGCGCCGAGCGATAACGTTTAACACTTGTTAGCCGGTGGAAAGCGGCCACCGGTGAAAGATAAACATGTATACGTGTCAATACCCTCCCCTAAAAAAAACATCGTCCCGATGCTACAAACACGAAAGCGAAAACAAAAGCACGCGTAATAAACAAAAAAAATTAACAAAGTAATAAAGTACCTAACGTCGTCAGCGGGTGTAGAAAGGCTTAAGACGCACCACATGGATGACTTCAGGTCGTGCCCGGCGCCACTGTGATTGCGAAATGCCATCTGGCACGACCTCATAGTCCAGTGCGCCAATACGTCGGATTATCTTATATGGTCCGAAATAGCGACGCAACAGTTTCTCGCTAAGTCCTCGGCGGCGAATCGGAGTCCAGACCCAAACACGGTCGCCGGGCTGGTACTCGACGTAGCGTCGTCGAAGATTGTAGTGTCGGGTGTCGGTCCTCTGCTGGTTCTTGATGCGCAGGCGGGCGAGCTGTCGACCTTCTTCGGGACGCAGCAAATAAGTGGCAACGTCGAGATTTTCTTCGTCAGCGACGTCCGGTAGCATGGCGTCAAGCGTTGTTGCCGGGTTCTTTCCGTAGACCAGGTTGAACGGCGCCATGTGCGTCGTTTCTTGCACGGCTGTGTTGGATGCGAAGGTTACGTACGGAAGGATGGCATCCCACGTCTTGTGTTCAACGTCGACGTACATTGCCAGCATGTCGGCGATGGTCTTTTTTAGGCGCTCGGTTAAGCCATTCGTCTGCGGGTGGTAGGCGGTGGTGCGGCGATGGCTTGTCTGGCTGTACCGCTGGATAGCGTGAGTTAGTTCTGACGTAATGGCCGTGCCTCTGTCGGTGATGACGACTTCCGGGGCACCGTGACGCAGGAGGATGTTCTCAACGAAGAATCGGGCTACCTAGGCGGCACTGCCTTTGGGCAAGGCTTTTGTTTCGGCGTAGCGGGTGAGGTAGTCCATAGCGACGACGATCCATTTATTCCCGGACGTCGATGTCGGAAAAGAACCCAGTAAGTCCATCCCAATCTGCTGGAACGGTCGGCGAGGTGGTTCGATTGGCTGTAGAAGTCCGGCTGGCCTTGTCGGCGATGTTTTGCGTTGCTGACAGTCTCGGCATGTCCTTGCATAATGGGCGACGTCGGCAGAGAGGCGAGGCCAGTAGTATTTTTCTTGTATCCTCGCGAGCGTGCGCGAAAAACCGAGGTGTCCAGCCGTTGGGTCGTCATGGAGAGCTTGCAGAACCTCTGGACGCAATGCTGAGGGTACCACGAGGAGGTAGTTGATTCGGAGAGGCGAGAAGTTCTTCTTTAGGAGAATGTCGTTTTGCAAGAAAAACGACGCCAATCCTCGCCTGAACACCTTCGGCACAATGACGGTCTTGCCTTCCAGGTAGTCTACAAGGCTCCTTAGTTCCGGGTCGGCTCGCGGTTGTTCGGCGAATTCGTCGGCACTGATGGGTCCCAAGAAAGTGTCCTCATCCTGGTCGTCTTGTGGTGGCGGTTCGACGGGGGCGCGAGACAAACAATCGGCATCAGAGTGCTTTCACCCGGACTTGTAAACGACGGTGATGTCGAATGCTTGAAGTCTCAGGCTCCATCGTGCGAGGCGACCTGAAGGATCCTTCAAGTTAGCTAGCCAACACAAGGCGTGGTGGTCGCTCACAACTTTAAAGGGCCTGCCATAGAGGTAGGGGCGAAACTTTGATGTAGCCCAGATGATGGCGAGGCACTCCTTTTCTGTTGTGGAATAATTTGCTTCCGCCTTCGATAGCGACCGGCTAGCGTAACTTACAACCCTTTCTAGTCCGTCAGTCCTCTGCACAAGCACAGCGCCGAGTCCTACGCTGCTTGCGTCGGTGTGGACTTCGGTATCGGCGTTTTCGTCGAAATGCGCAAGTATTGGCGGCGATTGCAGGCATCGCTTCAGTTCTTCAAATGCTTCGACTTGCGGCGTCTCCCACTTGAACTCGACATCGGCCTTCGTGAGATACGTCAGTGGCTCAGCGATCCGTGAAAAATTCTTGTCGAAACGCCTGTAATAGGCGCACAGTCCAAGAAATCTACGCACTGCCTTCTTGTCAGCGGGCGGTGGAAAATTGGAGATGGCCGCAGTTTTCTGAGGGTCGGGGCGCACTCCAGACTTGTTGATGACGTGGCCCAAAAACAAGAGCTCCTCATATGCGAAGCGGCACTTTTCGGGCTTCAACGTAAGTCCGGAGGTTTTCATTGCTTGAAGAACTGTTTCAAGGCGCCGCAGGTGTTCTTCGAAGCTTGACGCAAACACAACGAAGTCGTCCAAATAGACGAGGCAAGTCTGCCACTTCAAGCCTGCCAGTACTCTATCCATGACGCGTTGGAAAGTCGCAGGTGCCGAGCAAAGACCAAACGGCATGACCTTGAACTCGAACAGTCCGTCTGGTGTTATAAATGCAGTTTTCTCCCGGTCCTTCTCGTCGACTTCGATTTGCCAGTAGCCGGTTTTGAGGTCCATCGACGAAAAATACTTTGCGTTGTAGAGTCGATCCAAGGCGTCGTCAATCCGTGGGAGGGGGTATACGTCCTTCTTCGTGATCTTGTTGAGGCAACGATAATCGACGCAGAAACGTAGGGTTCCATCCTTCTTCTTCACTAACACCACGGGGGACGCCCACGGACTCTTGGACGGCTGGATGATGTCGTCGTTTAGCATTTCGTCGACTTGTTGCCTTATGGCCTCGCGTTCGCGCGCCGAAACTCGGTACGGGCTCTGACGGAGTGGACGAACATTTTCGTCGGTTATGATGCGGTGCTTGGCGACAGGGGTTTGTCGAACTTTTGACGACGACGAGAAGCAGTCCTTGTATTGCAGGAGCAGAGCTTTTAGTTCTTCTTTCTTATGCCTGGGAAGGTTCTGATTGACGTCGAAAGTTGGTTCAGGTACTATAGTCGTCGTTGCAGGTGCACTGGAATCCGTGAAGGCGAAAGCACTGCTGGCTTGTACTATTTCGTCGATGTAGGCGACCGTGGTGCCTTTGTTAATGTGCTTGTATTCGGGGCTGAAGTTCGTGAGCATCACCCTTGCTTTCCCTGCACGTAGCTCAGCTATGCCTCTAGCGACGCAAATTTCACGGTCGAGCAGTAAGTGGTGATCGCCCTCGATGACGCCCTCCATGTCTGCAGGCACTTCGCTACCGACGGAAATCATTACGCTGGAGCGAGGCGGAACGGTGACTTGTTCTTGAAGCACATTCAAGGCATGGTAACTTATGCTTGTATCCGGTGGTATCGCGTTGTGCGTTGAAAGCGTTATCGACTTGGACCTTAAGTCGATGACAGCACCGTGTTGATTTAGAAAGTCCATGCCTAGGATGACATCCCTGGAGCAGTGCTGCAGGATTACAAAGCTCGCCGGGTAAGTGCGGTTGTTTACCGTGACTCGCGCTGTGCAGATTCCAGTCGGCGTTATTAGGTGGCCTCCCGCTGTCCGGATATCGGGTCCTTGCCAGGCTGTTTTCACCTTCTTCAACTTGGCGGCAAACGGGCCACTGACGACGGAATAGTCGGCTCCAGTGTCGACGAGAGCGGTGACGTTATGACCATCGATTAGCACGTCTAAGTCGTTAGACCGTCGTCTGGCGTTGCTGTTAAGTCGTGGCGTCTGATCATGGCTGCGTCGGCTTGCTCCGCTGCTGCTACGTCGCGTCGGCAGGTCGTCTTTCGGCGGCGAAGTGTTGTCGTGAAGGCTCTTTCCAGGCGGCGTGCTGATATCTCGTCGTGAAGATTCGCGAATCTTCTTCGTCGGCGGCGGAGGATCTTCGGAATTGCGTCGTACAGCAACCGCACCTCCATCGGTTGCTGCCTTTAGTTTCCCGGATAGGGGCTCACGGACCGGCCCCGGGCTGGGCCAGTGTATGGTCGACGCTGCGGCGACAGGTAACGTCCTGGTGACGGCGAGCGTGAGGGTCGTCGTGGTTGCCATTTGGCTCCGGCGAGGTAATCAGCGATGTCGCGTGGTCGCTCGCCAACCTGTGGATGTGGCGCGTTGACGGCGAACCCTCGTAGGCCCATCTCGCTGTATGGGCATCGGCGGTAGACATGGCCGGCTTCCCCGCAGTGATAGCAGAGCGGGCGGTGGTCGGGGGTGCGCCAAATGACCGTCTTCCTCTGGTAGCTGCGCTGGGCGACAGGCGGGCATGCTGGCGGCGGCGGCGGTGGGCGACGGGACTGCGGCGTTACGGGGCCCTGGCGCGAGCGCGGAGGGGGGCCTTGACGACGGGCGACGGCGGTGTAGGTCATCGCTTCCGGCTGGGGTTGCGGTGATTCGGGAAGTCCTAGCGATTGCTGGATTTCCTCCCGCAAGATATCGGTGATGGAAGCAACTTGAGGCTGCGACGATGGTAGCAACTTCTGCAGCTCTTCGCGTACTATCGCACTGATGGTGTCTCGTAGGTCGTGGGAGAGCCCTTGGACTTCGGCGTACTGTGGCGTCGAACGGCGATTGTATTGCCGGTTGCGCATGTCCAGTGCTTTCTCGATCGTCGTAGCCTCCGAGAGAAAGTCTTGGACTGTCGTTGGTGGATTCCACACAAGTCCGGCGAATAGCTCCTGCTTAACTCCCCGCATGAGCATGCGAACTTTCTTGTCTTCTGGCATAGCGGGGTCGGCATGCCGGAATAATCGAGTTATTTCTTCAGTGTACATACCGATGCTCTCATTCGGAAGCTGTACACGGTTTTCCAGCAAGGCTGCAGCTCTTTCTTTTCGGACGACGCTAGTGAAGGTGTCCAGGAATGCGGCTTGGAAGAGGGCCCAGGTTGTTAGTGCACGCTCCCTATTCTCGAACCAGGTTCTGGCGCCGTCTTCAAGCGAGAAGTAAACATGGCGCAGCTTGTCGTCGCAGTCCCACTTGTTGAACGTAGCGACCCGGTCGTATGCCTCCAGCCAGCTTTCGGGGTCTTCACATGGCGATCCGCGGAAAGTCGGCGGCTCCCTGGGTTGTTGCATCACGATTGCAGATGTTGGCGCAGGGGCTGTCATGGTAGCTGCTGCCGAAGTGGTGACTTTTGTCCTCTTGGTCGCTGTGGTCTTCTCGGGAAGAAGTCCGTACTCCGGCAGAAGTCCTTGCTGCCTACGGCTAGCTCGCTGGTCCTTGGCGACATTGGCGCTGTCCTCCGGTTTCGGGCTTGGATCATGACTTTGCGGGGGCGTTCGCTGCATGAACGCACTAGCACCTCCACCAGATGTCACGTAGTAGTGACGCTGAAGGAAACAGTCGTAAAACTGTGTATGACGAAACTGATTCTTTATTGGGCGAACCTGTGCCCACAAAAGAAAGCTTCACTCAAAGCACAACGAAAGCGGCGATCACAGTCGGCGGTCGTCGAAAATCTGATCAGCGGCGAAACGCGTCGGCTTTTATACCTGAGTCACCGAAGGTTCCCGATTAATCCCTGATGCCCGCGTGTCTTCCAGAAAGTTCTAGACAATTCGCGTCGCTCATACGATCAGTTACATGAGTGTCGGTGACAACAGATGAAGGATAGAAGCATCGATAACGTTCGAGAAGCTTCCGATGCAGGCGCGTCCTGCGCCGAGCGATAACGTTTAACACTTGTTAGCTGGTGGAAAGCGGCCACCGGTGAAAGATAAACATGTATACGTGTCAATACGGTTGAGGGGGCCAAGTGGCGCGAAGCAACACAAAGTAGGCTGAGGGCACTGCGAGCGAACTAGACAATAGGGAGGCACGCGCTGCAGCGGGTTAAGCGAGCGGGTGTCTCTGTCCCCAGGGCCGGTGTTATGTAAAACTATTTGTCTGTTCTTATGCCCATATGGGCGAGGCCTGAGCCATTTTGACTTACCACGAAGGGCTAATAGCGTATTTGGAATAAAAAATTGCAGTTTTGCCCGAAAGGTGAAGCATCGATTGCGATAGGAAATTAGTAGACAGTTATACGATGTAAGGATAGTAGTTTTATCGGCCATATAAAATTGTAAACAAATTTCTTACTAAATTAACAAGCATGGTGTCACACGCGCACAAGAAAACATGAGTACATTCCAGTCAAAAAAAATTGTTAAACCATTTGACAATTTCTAATTGGAACCAATTGGATATTTCCAATTGTGTTTTGGGACACCCATTGGAAAAATCCAACAGGCCCAATTGGACCAATTGGTCTCTGAATTGGACATGCTGGAACCAACATGAAAAATTAAGTAAAGGAAAAAAATTACTTAGATGACCTTGATATGACGCGGATATACGAAGCTCCTGTGGGATGCCGTGTCGATGGAAGGATGCATCCCAACATAAAACATAACGACTGTTTATTAGTGTAGTAGCAGCGGCGGGGCGAGCATACCGCCGCTGCGCTCGAACGGTTAGCGAACGAATTAAGGCCTTTCGAGCTTGGCAGCTTGGTTTTATAGCCACCGTCGGTGACGTAAGCTTCCGGTGATGCTGCGGTGGCGCTGTCCCTTATCGGAGGCATGGTGCAGCATGCAGCGGTGTCATGCCGGGCTAGCAAGTGGCGAGGCGCAGGCTGTGCCGGTTTGTGCGCAGTGTGTCGCCACATCACCCCCCCCCCCCCGCAGAGTGTAGAGCCCTCAGGGTCTGTAGAAATCTGGGAGGCGTACCAGACGTCCGGAGCATGTCGTGACCGGAGCGGGCTGCGACGTCGGTGGCTGCAGATAGATGCCTGTGGATGGAGTGGCTCTGCCCGGTTCATTTGCAGCGATGTATGTGGGCTTCAGCCGGTCAATCGAGACGCGGACGTCGTTCCCGTTCAGGCGCAGAGTGAAGTTTTTGTCGTCGCGATAGACCACCAGGTAGGGTCCGTTGTAGGGTGGCTGGAAAGGCCTGCGGACGGTGTCGTCACGGAGGAAAGCGTGCGTGCACGATGCTAGCTCCTTGAACACGAAAGGTGTAGGCTTGCAGTGGTGGGCTGCAGGTGACGGGCGTAAGGCGGCGATGGTGCGTCGGAGCCGGGCGATGAAGTCGGTGGCGCGCCATACCTCTCCTCAGCGACCGCGCACGAATACGAAACCATTACCGCTTTGCTTCTGTGCGATCAGCTGTCGGAAATGCAACCGAGTTTTCCCTAACGCACTGTGCTCCATTCATGCAGGCTTGAATCATGTGTATTGAAGACATGTGCAGTAGTTGGCTACAAAAATACTTACTGGCATATTAAGGATTGTAGTGAATATGTGGGGTCAAGTTCGCGAACCGCTGTTGCAACTGTCCGTACGTGCTATTGGCACTTTGAGATGTACGGCTCTCCTCGAGGATACAGAAATTTGCTCGTGCGCTAGCGTTGTATTGCTAACCTTCAAATAAAGTGCTTCAGTCCCAGTACATCGGCAACAGTGAGTACCGCTCGTTAAACAATGTTAACGGGAGTAGCGCCGCTTCCTGTCATAGTAGGTTTCGCACACAGTATCTACACACATCTACCCCAACCAGCACAAAAACTTACACCCACTCTTTCGCCAACATGTCAAGAATAAGTAAATGGGCACACACTTAAATATATGCGCACTATATACGCACAATAAGCGACGGTACTACACCAATAGCGCACGTATGGTTGAAGGTGAATGTTTCGTGACGGTCCTCAAGAGTAAGCGAGTTACTAGCGATAATACGCATTTGCTGCAAGGTATTACAATGTGCGGAACAGCTATGTTTCAAGCCTTGTGCTCAGCAAGAACAAATCTAATGGAACTGAGCACACCCACGAGCAATTAGGCAGAGAATGGTCAGATAGTGACCGCACCAAGGAGCCTTACTGAGTCAGAAACGTGACAAGCCGCTGCTTCAAAATATTTGCCAAGTAAAGAACGAAGACCAATACACCGTAATCCTGATTCAATTCATGAGCGGAAAGTTTCGATAGCTTCGAATACATATTTAGCCCCGCTTTTAGAACAAGCACCATATACGCTCAATCCTTTCGTTCTTTATTTATATATGTACGCTCCCCCACCTCCTGTTTTATTATTATTTGGCCCCCGAACACCAATTTTCTGCGGCTACTTTTATTCTCCCTGTCAGACACGATAGTTCACTGACCTCCAGCGGAGCAGACACCCCCCCGTCGTCCAGACCCCTGCCACGAAAAGAGGAACCTGCCATGACACGCCAACCTGCTAACACATGACGCTGCCTCAAACTTCTCCACCGACTGTCAGTAGTGCATTATATTTCTTTTCAATTCTACACCCTCGCCGCTCACACACTCTCGCTCGTTACCTCACCGACCCGCCTTACCTTTTCTCCCCTTTAGAAGAACCCTACCTATATATACTGTGCCGAGGAGAGCATATGTCGCCTTGAGGAAGACAAGTCCACTTGTCGAAACATTGGCTCCTGCTCTCACCTTGTTCTTGTGTTACTGATCGTCTTGAATCCCCATCTCCCGCATTCCCCGTCTTTTCCCTGGTTTGCTGCAATGAGTAATATTCCAAAGCAGTCATTTACATCATCACACGCAGATGGCACGGAGCACTGTTCTCACATTCCGGATAGTTCTCCAAGTTCTTGTGAGCAAAGTGAATACTGTGGGTGATGTTCATGAATACATTCGAACCCGTTTAAAACAAACTCGACGGTTCCGCAAAAAGTGGTCGTTATATCTGTAGTTCTTTATATATGGACTCGCCCTTAAAGACTCTCCAAAATGAACGACACTGAAGTACACGTCAATGGTTATAATTCGGCAGCACTTTGCTCTGAAAACCGTATTTTCAGTGTCATTTTGTTCTCAGTGCATTTCCACACCAGTCTTCCGTTAGAAACGTCCATCCAAAGAATGACATGTGGCATTGTGTGGCTCTTTCAAAGCGGCGCCCGGTTTCGACGACCATTTCAAAATTGCAAGTGCAACCGCCATTTTTTGTTCGAGAGCTTACGATATATTGTGTACCAGTGGGACATGACTGTATTCTTCACACTAGAGCGAAGGGTTCTAGTTGGCCGGAGGAAACTTGAAACTACTGTGGCATGCTGCCATACTGCAAAGGTCTCGGACATCATGGTCTCGGCATTACGACCAGCCACAGAAGAGCCGTAAGATTACGTTATCCATGTCACCTCGGGCGGAAAGAAAATGCCATGTTTGAAACCACGAACCATTATCAGCAATTAGCAACGCGTAAACGAAGTGCCGCCGAACCGCGATTCCCCATAACGGCCTAGTAACCGCCAAGCCTTTGAAACAATGCGTGGCAGCAGTGCGCGATTCTTGCCTACTCGGGCTGCATCGACAGGAATGCTTGAGCGGCCGTTGTTCCCATGGGGGAAAGACATGGTCGAGCCAAATGGTTGAAACAGGCGCATGGTGCCGCACAGACAATTGCACGGCCTGGAGGCGTCTCTTGAAAACGCTGCTTCCAAAACCCACGCCAGGCGGTCGCTCACTCATCTCGAAGGCCTTATCATCATCGCGGGTAGACTGGAGCTGGGCGCGCGCTGCCGTGCGCCCAGTTTGGTCGTGCTTCTGTGCTTTGGCACTTGCATGTGCCCTCTTTTAGCGTGACCGGGTTCAAAGCGTTCATTGTAGCAGAAAGGCGATGTTTGTTTTATCTGGAAGCAGTTTCCGTAGGGAGGGTCGGAAAATCGAAAATTCACTGAAACTTGGGTTCGACTTTACCAAGCGTTTGAGGCTTTGAGACTCGGTGAAAGTGCACAGAAGAAAACTAGCCACAAGGGCACCTTTTTGCGTCGAAGCTACAAACATGCAAGTCACGGGCTAAAACATTACTGATGTTGACGCCGAACTTTCTGAGAAATGTGAGCTTGCACTTCACCATCCTGAGAAAATGTTACAACTGAAGTAGTTGGGTGCCACTTGCAGGAGCCTTTCGTTGCGCTAGCGTGCAGATTCCGATGGTGCATCTGCGGCCAATGAGTTCCTTTGCTGCTACCTGACGCTTCGATATCGAAGCAAATTCCTGCAAAAAGAAGGAAGCAAGTGTTTAGCGGCATGCCAGCCGCTAAAATAATTCTGAGGAGACAGTGAGCCAAACTTGCACACGCTTCAGGCAAATATGATTCGAATGAAAATGACGCATGTTGAACAAGTGAAGAATAACTATTTGTGCACAAGTGAACCTGTTAAAAGACGGTCGGCAAAATGATTCTGTGTGAGAAGCCTGAAGACATTTTGCCAAGTACGACAACAAAGCAGAGGAAAATTCAGCTGCAAGTGCAGTGCCATGAAATCCACTGCTGCGTGCACTGCAGCTTGCAGATTTCTCTTCCTT
Organism: Dermacentor silvarum; assembly: GCF_013339745.2. Classification (NCBI taxonomy): domain Eukaryota; kingdom Metazoa; phylum Arthropoda; class Arachnida; order Ixodida; family Ixodidae; genus Dermacentor; species Dermacentor silvarum. The sequence continues at coordinate 3,617,807 of NC_051155.1, read as the reverse complement.
TTTCCAGCTCAAGCCTTCTGGACCGGTCGCTCGTGGGCAGCACGAACTCAAACTTACAAACAGCATCATCAAGGTAATTCATTGCTCGCCGGCGCTTCCTTGTGATGAGCAAGAACTTGGCTCCTGAGCGTACTTCAGAAACGCTATATACGCTACATGTATTGTCAGCGATGTGATGCTGTGCAGTGTTTCATTTAAGGCTACAGTTTCCTGTAAAACCTTTACATGGCTGGTCTATGCTTTCAACCAACGAATTACCCTATTGCATTCAAATATACGTACAGTTAAACCTGCTTATAACGAACTTCCATATAACGAATTCCTGGATATGACGAAGTTTTCCTATTCCCCGCCGTCACTCCATAGAAGCACATGTATTTGAGACCTCTACGTAACGAAGTGGCAGCGGGAGACCCCCTCGAAATAAGGAATTTTCCCCGTCGACAACCTAGAGATTTCGCCCCAAATTTTGTCATTTTTGCGCGAGCAGCAACCGGAAGCACCTTCTCCGCCGCGACGGAATTCGAAGCGAGCGCACGTGTGTGTGTGAGCAAGCGTGTGCGAAGTGGGCCTGCATCCCTCGACCCGGCGATCTTGCCGCCGCAGGCGTGACATCAAACCTGATGCTGCCGCTTGCTGCAGCTGGCCTAGCCCGCCAAGCTGGCACTCTGCTTTTCCAGTTGATGTTGCCGACGCGCTGGCAGACGCTGTGACACATCACACTCGATACGCGCGGACACACGCTGTGAAACACTGGCGGCGTGTGGAAGCGCTGCTGCAGAAGCGAGCGAAGGGACCTTCGTGCTGTTGTCTATCGCTTCAACGCAAACTGAGCACCGAGAACACACAGCACGCACAAAGCTACGAGCCGCCGACGCACCTAGACTGCCTAGACTCTGCCCCAACGCAGATCGCTTTCAAGATACGGCCCTGCGCGACCTGCCGGGCAGTACGCAGTTGATGCCAGAGCACAGTACAACGCCGCCCGCTATCCCTCGCTCCCTCGCCGGTGCCTCGAGCGCAACGGAAGAAGGCGCGCTTCCTCCCTGCTTTTCTTTCTTGCGCGCGTGAGATTTAGATGCCGTCGTTGACTCCCCTCACCCGTTTTCACTCGCACATACAGCATACGGCGCGCGGCGACTGCGTTATCGCCCTTGGACTTTATACGGAACATCTCTGAGCCACAACCAATTTTAGGGCCACAACGCATCATAGACACCATCTTTATATATAGCAAATACGGATCTCAAGGGCCATACTTTTGCTGGCGCGAAACCAAAATACGTCATAGTTGTCGCCCCCGGCACTTTGGGCGGCCAATGCCATCGCCAAGCCACCAAGCCAAGCGACATGAAAAGTGAAAATGGCCGCTCGGGCCGGCGCGGGGTGGCAGTTCGCAACGTATGATGCGGGAACAATCCCACAGTTGCGACGCAACAGCTGGGTTACCAATGCATTGGGTTCTACAGGAGCTGTGCCGGGACCGGCCGAAAACGATGTAACAGCCGGGAAAACGCAGCACACGGGGACTTAACAGCGGGGTTCTACTGTAACACTATACAATGCTACGACGCCATCGTGACGCTCGCTCTTCGTTTCCAATGCCTCACACTTGTGCGAAACGACACGCATCCACGCATCCGGTACCTGGTGTGACATTCCAAGGATGAGTGCTTCGATGAAAATGGAAAACGGGTGCGCGTTACAATCGAGGGCGCATTAGAATCGAGTAAATACGGTAAGCATTTCTTTTTCGAATTTTCGTGCCGAACCTGCATATAACGCAATCCTCTTTATAACAAAGTTTTTCGGGAATTTGTCAATTTTGTTATATCCAGGTTTAACTGTATATGATCATCAAGACTATTATTTTGCATGCTACGACCTACTCCTCTCATGGAGCTAATCATTGGTTATAGAACAAGCTAAGAAATTGTTTGTTTTTTCCCACAAAAACAACTTTATTCCTATTGGCAAAAAATATTGACACGTGTACTTGTTTATCTTTCGCCGGTGACTGCTTGTCACCGGCTAACAAATGTTTAACGTTATTGCTCAGCGCAGGATGTGCCTGCGTGTATCTGAAGTTTCTCGAATGTTATCGATGCTTTTATCCGTTGTCTGTTGTCGCCGATGCTTATGAGTGAAGTGAACTGATCGTATGAGTGAAGTGAATTGTGTAGTACTTTCTGGAAGACACGGGGACACCAGGGATTACTCTGGAACCCTCGACGACTCATGTAAAAAAGCCGACACGCTTGACCCGCAGATGAGATTTCTGACGATCGCCAACTGTGTTCGCAGCTATCGTTGTTCTTTGAGTGTACCTTATTTTTGTGGGCACAAGTTCGCCCAATAAAGAGCTAGTTTCGTCCTTCACAGTTTTGCTGCGGTTTTCATCATAGCTACTACGTGACAATATTGTTAATTTATATTGCAAATTTGTACAGCTCGACACAAATTAACATATAATAGCACCCATACATGCTAAGGAATAAAACCAGGAAGATTATTTGTGTGAATAATATTTTTTCGATTGTATTTTATATTCCTTCTAGCTAAGTTGTGTCGGTTACGCATCTTGGGCTATAAGAATAGTCTGGCCATGTGTGAATTACGTTCGCATGCAGCACCTACATACTGTTTCTTAAAAAAAAAATTGCCTCTCGCTTTAGAAGAGCTGATAAACGGCTGTTTCGTTCGTGCAGAATGTGTGCCGCTCTACGTAGACCCAATTCTAACGTGTATACCGAACTAAACACCGTTAAGAGCTCTGTACTTTTGCCTCTCAAACCGGGAAAGAAAAAGCTGACAGACAAGGCGTTTGCTTCATAAGTGGTAGGGCTTCCCTGCATTCAGAAATCTGTCTGGGATGTCACTTTGAAGACGGTTTCCAGTTTCAGTGCAGTAATAAATATGCCGCACCGTATTACAGCCGCAGAAGCACACGACGCGTGCTGCTTGTGACAGGCCTCTGACCGCAGCATCACGTTTGTTGTTATGAAGCAGAGAAGCGCTAATCTACGCTTTACGCCCGGCAGACGGCACAACTACCCATCTAGCTACCGTTCATATGGGGCTATTTCAGTATACACGTCTTCCTTTTAGTGTTCTATCGGCACCAAAATGAATGTTCTAAAATGAAATGCAGAATCTTCTTCTAAGACTATCGCATTTTCATGACATCCTTGTCACTGACTTGAATGATTCAGAGAACCTCAGCGCTGTTCTGTCTCGAATTTTCATCTTGGACTCAAGTTCAGGTTTGACAAGTGTCACTTTTTTGTGCCACAGGTTGAGTACCTAGGACACATCATAAGCAAAGAAAGGCTATCTCTAAGCATGAGCAAGGTATCTGCAATCCTTCATGCACCTGCACCCCGTGATCTCAAAGCTTTCTGGGGCTTGTGAATTTCTACATGCGTTTTCTTTCAAACATTCTGGATGCCCTCTGCATTCTCTTCTCATTAACACTAAAAAATGAGTCTGGGGAAAAGAGTAAGAAGCTGCATTCACTACAGCAAAGCAGTTGGTAACATCAGCTCCAGTCATAGTACATTTCCAGAAATCGCTATGTCATGTTCTGATGCTGTGGGGTCTCACATGTGCTCTTGAGACAAAGGAACGACAACACAGTAGTGCAAACAAGTTAAGGGGCATTTATTGCGCCTTTCATACACTAATGCACGCTAGCCGAATAACTACCAATAGAACATTCACATGGGCGTGCGACAAATCAAGGAAGTCCGACTCACCGCGACCGGATAGCGAGCAAATATGTTCGCCCCATGCTATGACACCATCGCCTAGTCGTTCACGTGTACGGTCATGCGAACGGTGGCGCGTTCGAACGATCCCTGTTTGTCCATACCGGTGCCCCGCTCCCAGCCACGCGAGACGATCTCGCCAAGCATGGATCTGCGCACGCGCGGGACGTCCGCATCGCACACCGACCCCAATCCGAAGAGGGACCACGTTCTCCCTTTTGCGCCTGCCTAACCCCCTGCCGTCAGGTGGCGTTAGCAGCGCAACACTAGTGCCATCTCTCGTAATACGCTGCAACTCCGCTGCCGTAAAGCTACGCGGCGAAGCTGGATTACGGGAGCCATGCGGGCAAAACAACATCAGGGGACGCGTGAGAGTCGTGCATCCCCAGAATGCATATGGGATTGGCACAGTGTTGGCACATCGAGAACTGCCTTTGCCTCCAGAAGTCTGTCTTGTGCAGAGCAACACTACAGCCAAATTGACAAAGAGGCCTTCGTATTGATGTTTAAAAATTTGTCGCCCCTTCTACTCCGTAAAGATGCTTTACCAGCGAAGCTGGAACGTGCGGCCCCGGTATTTATCACGGGGTAATTACAAGGGCTCATAATAGTATTTCTCAATTACGGGGTTGCACACACATTTGGCTGTGACCGAAAGAACGATGTTAATGACAGTATGCCCGCAGGCCGCCGTGATCGCTTGCGTTCGATGTCTCGAGTTCGCTCGGCAGCGTGGTTAGCAGCATTCGCCGGCCATTGCTGCTTGCGATTCTTCGAAATTAAATGGCTTCAAAATGAAATCTGTCCCTTACCTAAGCATACCTGCCAACTCTCCCGACTTGTCTGGGAGCCTCCCGAATTTTCCTCGCATCTCCCGATTGTATGGTAGTGACCTCAAATCTCCCGAGAAGGGGCCGCTACAGCACAGTGTGTTTTTTTTTTTTTTTTTTGCGGTGTGTAATATAACCATGCGAGAAAGCCGCGCAGGAGCAGAGTTCTTCACCAGCATGCACCGTGAATCGTGTTAGGGGCCGCCGGCACCACCACAAACGCGAGCAGCCCACAGGCGCTGCCTTATTGGAATTTCTGGATTGACTCGTCTCGGGCTGGGTCGAGCATTTTTAGCAATCCAGTCATTATATGACCGTAGATGCGCCAGGCTTCAGTTGGCTTTGTCAGGTCCCCTCCGCTCGATGAAACGCACGAGGTACGGCCTGCCACGTCGCACGGCGAAGTATGGGCGGAGCAGTGAAGCGAAACTTGACATTTGCCGCCGCTCTTTTAGGGGTGGCACATCTGCTTCAGGACTGCTCTCCCTCCAGGAAGGGGCAGCAGAAGTGTCCTCATGCACACGTGGTAGTATAAATGTGTCAAGGTCCTTGTCGTGTTACATGTGGCACTATCCCGCCCAAATGTTGCGCGCCGCTGTGTGCTACTAACGCAAGAAAAGAACCATTAATCCGGTACCCTGAGTTTCCGTGCAACATAACGCCGTAAAGCATGGCTGAAAAACATTTCGCGACAGGGAACAAGTGGCAAAGGAAACACTTGGGAGTGGCCGTGGTCAGGTTGTCGAGTGAAGTCTGTGGGGTCTCACACATGCTCTTGGGACAAAGGAACGATAACACAGTAGTGCAAACAAGCAAAAGGGCATTTATTCCACCTTTCATGCACTAATACACACTAGCCGAGATACAATGCATAGAAAATTCACATGGGCGCGCGACAAATCAAGTAAGTCCAACTCACCGTGTGGGAATCCTCGAGTCCCATAACCGCTGCACGGGCAGCGAACGTCGCCTGAAGCGCATGCGTGCCAGGGAGAGTTTGGGAGAGGGGAAACTTTCCTTCCGCGGGCGGCGCGCGGGAATGGATGGATGGATGGATGGATGGATGGATGAGGCTGAACCCTTTAAACCGGGCGGTGGCATACGCCACCTAGCCATGACTATTAACATATTTTGTACTTTGTGGTGGGTGAAATTTCACCCCTGCCTTGATTTTATCCACCAATCAGATAACCGCTGTTTGGTTATTTCTACCCGCTTAAAGTCTATTTTGCCTTCACTGTCCCTAAACCCCAATGCTTTGAAAAATGTGGTTGATCCCTCTTATATAGGAATCGGTATAGAACACGAAAGTGAAACGTGTCTTCACAGAAGTAGTGTAATGTTTATTGCACATTGATATATGTCTATTGGTGTTTTGTGGCTAAAGCGCCCTTAGGCGTTGATGCACCCACGCTGACGCCTGGTGGCACGTCTCCTCCATCACGACTACCAAAGTCGATGACCATGAGCAACCGTCGTGCATATGGAAGCTGCACTACGCTGCACACGCTAGCACAACCCGAAAAACGAAGCACGTAACTGACACACTAATACAACGCGCAAGACAAAGCACGTAACTGAATCGTCACCTAGGTGGCGTTGGTAGTGCTTCTTGATGCCAGCGTCCCTTCGAATGCTGGCATCGAGGCGTCGTAGTGCTGAGACCACCGAAGCGTTCACTGTCGGTGCGCGTTAGTGTCATAATGCAGTACTTCTCTTTTATTGCGATAGCAATTATATGGACACTCAAAAGCAGATTTCTGCCGTCGGCGTCGCCGTCGCCGTGAGGTTCCGTATGACGTCAATGGAGATGAAATCGTGACCGCGCGCCGCCGAACGCTGTATGTGCGAGTGAAAGGGCGCGAGGGACGCGCTCTTTCGCGGGGAGTGAACGCACGGCGGAGAACAAACGTGCGTTCCGCGCCGTGCTTGCTTAAGGGCTGCAGAAGTAGGCGTCTCTTTCCTCCTTTACAATCACCATATATGTGGAGCAAACGCGCCTTCTTCCGATGCGCGAGAGGCCGTGGGGGAGGGAAGGGAGGGGGAGGGAAGGGAGGCGACGTTTAGCTGCGGCACCAAGTGCCTATTTATATCAGAGGCTCCGGCAACAGTCACCTCCGCCGCACGCATTTTGAGCGAACGCGGGCAAAACGCCGACGGCGTCGACAACAGTTCTGCGCGTTGCCGGTGCTGCTGCATGTCCAAGTTTATACAGCTGATAAAGCTAATATCATTACTCCGTATAGCTCTCTACAAATTTGCTATCGCAATTGATGCTTCACCTTTCAGGTGAAACTGCGACAACTTTTTTCTGCTCGTAGGCGGCGGCACCGCCCCGAGCAAGAGCGCGGGTACACGGAGGAGTGTTAGATATATAAGGCGCGTCTGTGTAGCTCTCTGCAAATGCGTTTGTGGCGCAATGGGTTAAACGCTCGGCGATCTATCGTCGCGGACCGAGAGGTCGTGGGTTCGATTTCCAAATTTTGCATGTTTGTGGAACTTTTTCTTCTGGTTTCTTTCTTTGTATTATGTTCGTTTACATATTAAGAACGTCATTCCGTATTTCCGTATGACGTATTTCCGTGACGGAAATACGTCCCAAGACTTCACCGAGACTTCACTGAGACTTCACTGACGTATTTCCGTGACGGAAATACGTCAGTGAAGTCTTGGTGGACCCCGGCATAAAACACTTTCGTGTTAAAAATCAGCCCCGTTGCCTTGCACTGTAGGGTTAAGCCCTTTACAGAAAAGTATGAGGTGTTCAGCCGTTTCCTCTTCTTCTCCACACGCACAGCACAACGTGTCTATACCTTGGTACTTGACTCGGTGCATCTTAGTCCGCAATACTCCCGTCCTGGCTTCAAACAACAAACAGCTTCCCCTAGAATTATCGTAGATATTTTCTTTGGCAATTTCTTGCTTGAAAGTTCGGTATGTTCCCAGTGCTGATTTCGTCTGCATCCCTGTTTTCCACAGACCCCTCTCTGTTTCCTTAACCTTTTTCTTAACCGCTGTTTCCTGGTTTGCACCCCTCCTGCAGTCCAAATATTTGATTGACAGTTTTCTGGTCAGCTTCCTCCATTTTGTATTAACATTCCTCATGTACAAATAACTGAAAACTCTCCTTGCCCACCGCTTTTCTGCTATTTCTCTCAATCGCTCCTCAAATTCTATCTTGCTGCTGGCTTCCCTGCCCTCGAATGACGTCCATCCCATGTCACCCTGTACCCCCTGATTTGGTGTATTTCCGTGTGCTCCTAGAGCCAGTCTACCTACCCCTCGCTGCTTAACTTCCAACCTTGCTCGAACCTCTGATCTCACGCACAGGACCGCATTGCCGAAAGTCAAACTAGGGACCATCACCCCTTTCCAAATCCCTCTCACCACTTCGTACCTATTGTAATTCCACAGTGCCCTATTTTTCATCACAGCTGCATTTCTGCTACCTTTAGCCGTCACATATTTTTCATGTTCCGTTAGGTACTCAGCCTCATTGTTTATCCACACTCCAAGATATTTTTACTTATCCACCACCTCAAGCGTAACCTCCTGTATCCTATGCTCGCTGCCCTGATTATCATTAAAAGTCATGACTGGCGATTTTTCTTTACTAAACTTCAAACCTAAGCTATCTCCCTCTTTACCACAGATGTCCATTAATCTCTGCAAGTCTTCCTTGCTGTCAGCCATAAGTACAATGTCATCCGCATACATCAGTCCTGGTAATGACTGTTTAATCCATTCTCCTTGCTTGAAATAGGAAAGGTTGAAGCCAAGTCCGCTCCTCACTCATTTTTTCTCTAATCCTTGTAAATACAGCATGAACAACAGAGGTGACAGAGGGCACCCCTGCCTAAGCCCCTGCTGTATCTCTATAGGCCCAGATACCTTGTTTTCCCATTTTATAAGCACCTTGTTACTTTTATAGATATCTTTTAAAAGATTTCTTACTCCATCTTCCACCTCTAGAGTGCCCAGTATGTCTCACAAATCCTTTTGGATTACACTGTCATAGGCTCCCTTGATATCCAGAAAGGCAAGCCATAGGGGCCTGTGTTCCTTTTCTGCTATTTCAACACACTGTGTCAATGAGAACAGATTATCTTCTAACCTTCTTTGTTTTCGGAACCCATTTTGTAGTTCCCCCAGCACCTCCTCGCTCTCCACGCATGCCTGCAGTCTGTCCTTTATAATATGCATCACCACCCTGTAAACCACTGACGTCACTGTTATGGGACGGTAGTTGTTTGTGTCGGCTTTGTCCCCCTTTCCCTTATATATCATGCTCATCCTGCTCAGTCTCCACCCGTCGGGGGCTTTACCGTCCATTATCATTTTGCTCACTGCCTCTCTTAATGCTTTCTTAGATTTTGGGCCCAATGTCTTTATCAACATAATTGGGATGCCATCAGGACCTGTCGACGTGCTACTAGGAACCCTCTTCTCTGCCCTTTCCCACTCGCTTTGTGCCAGTGGGGCCACTGCACTGACTAGTCCATCCTCGCCTGATTGAGCACATGCTATGTTTCGTTCTTTAAATTTTATTGCGATAGCAATTATATGGACACTCAAAAGCAGATTTCTGCCGTCGGCGTCGCCGTCGCCGTGAGGTTCCGTACGACGTCAATGGAGATGAAATCGTCGCCGCGCGCCGAACGCTGTATCTGCGAGTGAAAGGGTGCGAGGGACGCGCGCTTTCACGGGGACTGAACGCACGGCGGAGAACAAACGCGCGTTCTGCGCTGTGCTCCCTTAACCCTTTGAAGGTCGAATTATTTTGAAAAAAACTTTCCCAGATGGTCAAATTACTTTATTGCGGATATTGAATGTAAAAAATGTATAAAGTCGGGAATAAATAGTGAAAAAAAATTAGAAACAGTATTTTGATGTCGGCATCACTCAGAACTCCAAATGTTCAATAATATTTCAGAGTGTGGTATTCCTTGAAACACGGTTCTACGCACAGCGCCTTATCGCGCCAATCAAGGTAGCGCCAATCAAAGAGCAGCGCCAATCAATGTAGAAATCTTCCGCCGCATCTGCAAGAGAGTGCCGACAGAGAAAACTCATGTTTCGCGCGCCTCCGTTGCGATCATTCGGCGGAACCGAAACCGCTAAGCGCGTTGCCGCAGAGAGCGAGAATACCTCATGAGCGGCGCTGATAAACAAGCTAAGACAGCGCCAATCAAGATAGAAATCAACTTCCGCCGCCCCTGCAAGAGAGTGCCGACAGAGAGAAAACTCACGTTTGGCGCGCCTCCGTTGCGATCACGCGGCGCAACCGAAACCGCGTAAGCGCGTTGCCGCAAAGAGAGCGAGAATACCTCGTGAGCGGCGCTGATAAACAAGCTAAGACAGCGCCACTCATTACAGAAATCAACTTCAGCGCCACTGCAAGACCGGGCCGACAGTGAGAAAACTCACGTTTCGCGCGCCTCCGTTGCGATCACGCGGCGGAACCGAAAGCGCGAAAGGGGTGTTGCCCTGCACGACGCACGCGCTGAAACTAGAAATCAGTTCTGTTTATCTCCGCAAGAAGGTAGCACAAATGTCAAACGTTTCTTGTAAGTCCTAAAAGGTGGCAGCACCTCCCGGTTAGCATGCATCGTCATTATGGCGCGAAATTTCAAACGGAGGATCGAAACCGTACCCGTACGGCAAAGACCTTGCGGGACAGAAAACCGCCGCCGTACACATACGGCAAAAACCTTCAAAGGGTTAAGGGCTGCAGAAGTAGTCGTCTCTTTCCTCCTCTACAATCACCATATATGTAGAGCAAACGTGCCTTCTTCCGACGCACGAAAGGCCGTGGGGGGGAGGGGGAGGGAAGGGAGGCGACGTTTAGCTGCGGCAATCAGAGGTTTTGCCTATTTATATCAGAGGCTCCGGCAACAGTCACCAACGCCGCACGCATTTTGAGCGAACGCGGGCAAAACGCCGACGGCGTCGACAACCGTTCTGCGTGTTGCCGGCGCTGCTGCATGTCCAAGTTTATACAGCTGATAAAGCTGCTATCATTACTCCGTATAGCTAGCTCTCTTCAAATTTGCTATCGCAATTGATGCTTCGCCTTTCAGGTGAAACTGCGACAACTTTTTTTGCTGTCATCATTGTTCTTATATGTTCCATTGCCTCATCTCCCTCTAGTCGAACACCTTGAGCTTTAACTATAAACCTCTGCTCTAGGCTAGTCTTATTACTCAAGGAGTTGAGATGTTTCCAAAATTTCTTCGCTGCTTTTCTATCCTTTTTGTTTACTTCTGACAACCATTGGCTCCCCTTTCTTCTGATCTTCTCATTGATCAAATTGGATGCTTCCCTTATACAGTTTAAGAAGTTATTCCATTTTCTGCCTACATCAGCTTCTGGTTCACCCCTCTGCTTTGAATATCTGTGTTCCCTGGATGCTTCCTGACGTTTCTCTATGGCCTTCTTAACCTCCTCATCCCACCAGCTCTTAGGTTTACGTCTTCTGTTCCCTTTTGTCCTGACTCGTACCTTAGTAAGCTCTAGCTCAAATAGTCCTGTTAAATTTGCATATGTCCATTCTGTTTTTGTATATCCTCTGAAATTACTTCCTCAATTTGCTGGGTTGCTATTTCAAGCTGCTTTTCCGAGTAAAATATCCCACCTGGTTGTTCATCTTGCCTCCTACCTACTTTCATTTCCTTTCTAAAACTCACCTTAATACGTTTGTGATCACTACCTAGACTTCTGGAGCCATATTCATCTATGCTCATTACATTTAGCCTATCGTGCATCCTATGTGACATTAGTCATAATCTATTGTCGACTGCAGGCTCCCTACGTCCCATCTTATGTGCCCTTCACACTTCTCAGTACTGTTGCATACAACTAAGTCATGCATTTCACACATATCCAGCATCATGTTGCCTGTTGAGTCTGTGTACCCGTCCATGTCTTCTATGTGTGCGTTCATATCTCCTAGTATAATAATCTCGCACCCTTCTCCTAGCTCATTAATGTCACTTGATATGCATTCCAGCATTTTTTTGTTTTCCTCTTTGGCATTTGCTCCTGTCCACAGGTATACAAAGCCAAGGAGTGTCTGCTCTCCTGCAACTTTCCCTTTTAGCCATAAATGCTCCTTGCATTCCTGTTTGACCCTTTGCCAGTTCATACTTTTATGAATGAATGCACCAATTCCACCCCCTTTTCTGCTGCCCTCTGTTCTATTGCAATATTCCCATACATAGTCAGGATTACAGGGAGGTTGCTCCATGTCCCTAAGTTGTGTCTCCACAAACCCGTATACCATCAGCTTTTCTTGCCTTAGTTGCTCGTCTATCTCCTCCCACTTCAGCCTATTCCTGCCACCTTGCATGTTAATGTACCCTATACTATGTCAGAATGACCTTGCCCCTGGTGCTTACGTCTATTTCTTCTACCGATTCTACGTTTCTTGAATCTTGGAGCCTCTCTGGGTCCATCTTCGTCTACACTGGTGGTCTTAGGGCTCTGGGTGCCCCCCAAAAAAGCCGTAGCTTGGCGCCCTATCCTACTACCTATGCTCCCGCCCGTGGCACCACTGTAGTGAATGCCATCCTGTGCAAAAGGGTGGGAGCCAGACTCGTACACTTCCAGGTTTACCTCCATTATGCCGTACCCAAGTGGTCTGCTCAGACCCCTAATGACCCTAATCGCAAGCGCTATCAGCGCCACCGGGTGGGTCACGTGAGATCCCGCTGATATCGCCCGGGTCTCTTTGGTCACCAGCAAGCGGCGACGGCGGAAGTCTCCGCCGCCGCTCCCGTATTCCCGCACGTGGTTAGTCAACCGCGTTCTTGCTGCGGCGAACGCCGCGGCCCCCCCGTATTCCCCAGTTCGTAAGTCGGAAGCCCTTCTTTACCTAGTGTTTATTCTCTTCGAGGGAACCCTCAGCGATGTCAACTATAGCTAGCTGGCCTGCTCGAAGTGTTAGTTGCAGTCGTAATAAATGCTTTCCGAGTGTACACGTGGTTGTCGTCTATTGTTTCCTCGAGCTTGTACCGGACCGCGGTTGATGCGCAGGCATGCGCCAACCGCGGGGCTCGGTGTGTCGAGGCAGAGGGCCGTTGGCATCCCCCCCCCTATCCCGACAACCGCGACTCGATAGCGAGCGAATATGTTCGCCCCATGTGGTGACACCATCGCCTAGTCGTTCACGTGTACGGTCACGCGAACGGTGGCGCGTTCGAACGATCCGTGTTCATCCATACCGGTGTCCTGCTCTTAGCTTTGCGAGACAGTCCTGCGAAGCGGGCCGGTGCACGCGCGACGCGTTCGTGCATGTTGTTCGCCAATCCCAAGCCAAAGAGGAAGCGCCTTTGACCTTTTTCTCCCAAGTCACCCCGCCGTTCGGTGGCGTTAGCATCGCGACACTCACGCCATCTCTCGCAATGCGCCGCAACCACCACGACCTCCGCCAGCCCTTAGTCACGCGGAGAAGCCGGATTACAGGAAACGCGAGCCATGCGGGGAAAACAACATCAGGGGATGCGTGAGAGTCGCGCATCCCCACAAGTGCGAATGCCGAACTACTCTTGTTGCCCCGAGTTTAGTTGGAACGATCGATCGCAGTTTCAAAATCCAGGAATAAGTACTTGCTAGTATTTCTGAGATCATACACGACTGAGTTTCTGTGCTTTGTGACTTCGCAGAGTCATGACAGGTATGGACTTTGTACCACGTGCACCGTTTTACATGGCGGCAACATTTTTTGGTAGGTGGGTGAAATATTTCTTGACCCCCTCCCCCTCGCGCGCTGCGGTCTCCCGAATGTTCATGTTGCTAGGTTGGCAGGTATGCGTAAGACAAGGAATGGCTCATACCCCCTTAAGCAATGGCTCATACCCCCGTAAACACAGCTTCCCCATTTGACGACAGAAGTGAAATTTTATACTGGAGTGATTAGCGGCAATGCAGCCAGCTGTGGAAGCAGACGGCGACGAATGCGAGCATGAGCCAACAAGTCAGCTGCGGAAGAAGACAACGCTCGAGCCAATGCTGATGGTGATAGTTTTCTTTGGACGGGCGATTTTGCCTAGCCATATAAAGCTTCGCTTTAAGAATTTCACCAGTTCTTGTGTGGCATTCCTTTTGCTTCTTATAAGGATCATATACAGTGGAATCTCGATGATACGATCACGGCTAATACGAATTTCTGGATGATACAAATTTTTCTGAGGTCCCGGCCAAGCCCCATTACTTTGCAACGTGCTAGAGAACGGTTGTTACAAATAGATTTTCGAGCCGCGTCGGTTGATGCGAATAAACGCCGCCCCACCAACGGCCGCGAAAGAGAACAGCGAGCAGTCGCGCGCGTTTTCCCTTTCTCTTTTGGGGTGGAGGCGCGGACGCGGCGCCGGACAGCGCGGAAGCCGCGACTTGGCGCGAAGAGTTTGAAGCGGCAGTGCTTTTGTTGCTTTTGTGCTTTTCCTTTTGTCTCTTCGCTCGCTGCGGCGTCCGCTCTTCCCCACGCGCGGCCGCCGCAGCAAGCGAAGGCTCGTGCGGTCTATCGCTTCAACGGAAACTGAGCTGCGTAAGCACGGCGCGTACAAAGGTCAGAGCCGTGTGGAGTTCGCTTTCAAGATACGGTGCGCGCGACGACACCGACAGCCGGCACAGGCGCAAAGTAGAAGAACGCATTTGTTGGCAGAGTAGGAGCCGCCCCCCCCCCTCACTCCCCCCCTCACTCCCTTCCTCCCGCGCTACCTTCCCGCTTTGCTCCTTTCGCGTGCGAGATTGCGTCGCCAGTTACCCTTGCGCTCGGTTGCAAGATACGGATTTGGTGACGTAGCACAGCGTCGCCACGCGCTCCTCCCTCCCTTACCCCCACGGCCTCTCCCGCCACGGAAGTCGCGTTTTCTCTCCGCTGTGCGTTTGCTCTCCGTGAAGGCGCGCATCCCCTGCGCGCTTTTACTGGCAGATACGGCGCGCAGCGACGATTTTATCGCCCTTGGGCTCATGCTCCACGTCTCATGCTCCTCCTCCGCATCGCCCTCGTTGATCTCCTCTCCCATCGCTGGGCGCACCTCGTTGAGAAGCGTGCTCGCTACCGCCCTTGTCGGCGATATTTTACCGCAGAAGCCGCATTATAACCGGTATTTCGTCTCACGCGGCTGCACTGTAAGCGGGATGCGTATACATGGAGTTCTATGGGAGGGTAAACGGGAGTCGGAAAAGGCCGCATTGTAGCCAGTTCTTCACTATAAACGGTTACGTTATAAGTGATCGATACTGTAAATGCTTTTTACGTGCATGTGCCTGAGTGAGTTCACCTCTGACTCTTTAATTTAGCTAGCTTTAATTGTGTTTCGATGATACGAATTTATGCTAATACGAATATTTTTCATGACCCAGTGAGATTCGTATCATCGAGGTTCCACTGTACCACTACTGGGATTTTTGAGTGCTGACAAGCCCGTTCCAGTGCAAGCTTCACCACGACTAGTCAGATGGGCACTGAAACTTTCTGCTTACAAGTAAAAGCTTGTGTACAGTCTGGACTTTGGTCATCCTGATGCCGTCAGTAGGTTACCAGCTGCCAACAAGCAGCGTTGATATCATAGAGTTTCTTACTATATTAGTAGAGGGAAATCTGGCGCCGCTGCTTGGGAATGCTGGTACATTGTGACTTCAGATTGGCATCGTTCTCAGACAGCTAGGAAGCCTTAAAGATGCGCCTGGATAGTACCGTTCCGTCTGTCACAATGATTAATTTCCTGCTGAAACAGCACCTAAAAAGCTGTTTTAGCTATATTATTACACAAAAACATGTTTTGTTTCATTTTGAGGACTTATTATTGGATGTACGATTATATGAAACGTAAAGTATCAGCTGGCCACTAAAGTTGGAGGACAGGCAACAATATTTTTACTCGCTTTGGAACAACTTGTCGTCTGTTCTTGCTTTTCTTCTGTTTATTCTGCATTGTAGGTGAGTAAACTTTATTGAGATATGTAATATGGGTGAATGAAAGCCTTTTATGCAGATTTTATTTTAGGAACGCATTATTTGTGTAGTCGTATCCACGTTTGAGACGAAGCCTTGTACAACACCCGCCAACATAAGCCTCGCAGACACATATCCCGTCATTCCCATGACGGCACAGTGCCCTTTTAAGAAACTCGCATAGGTGGTGGCACCAGATTACCCTCTAGGTGTTATAGTGAGAAACTCTATGGTTGATATTCCTGCACCTGCCAAAATGTTCATGCTTGAGCAAGCACACCCTGGACTGTTGTCACCAGCTTTTGTGCCACAGGCTACAAAAAATGAATGAGACAAGTTGAAAGCGGAACCGAAATACCACCACACTAGAACAAAAGGGAGCTATCGTAAAAGTTGTGTCTGGTGCTATAAATTCTCATGATGCCTAAGCCTTTTGTGGTTGTTTCATTATAATTTTATTGCCTACGTGACTGTGTAGTGATTTGGTGAGCTGTGGAGCGGTTTCTTTCTTTGGATGTTTAAAATTGTGCGCATCATTGGGCATATGCTGCAATAGTATAGATATTGTCACGTGCAACAGAAGGCCTTCAGAGCAAGAAGTACTGCACCGGCAGAGACAAGTACTAGCCAGGAAGATGGCTGACCCCAAAAACGAAAAACCTCTTCTTCTTCTCTCCTTGCCTGAATACTGGCTCGCGCTCGCCGCAGCTCGTGACCTGGTGGCATTTTCCCCCTGTGAAAAAAAACGGGCATCGTCCCGATGCTAGCGCTAGTCGACGTAGGTAGAGGGAAAGAAAAAAAAGGGAACGAACATAAAGTATGCACAAGTGGGGGGTGAGGGAGAGAAAAATAAAGTGCGTCTTAAAGTTGAGATGCTGTCGCACTATCGCGCGAAGTAAGGTTTAAGTCGTATAACGTGCACAATCTCAGAGTGGTGCCTTCGACGCTGGGGCGATATGGCACTATCCGGGAGAACCTCGTAGTTGACATCAATAACGCGACACAGCACTTTGTAGGGTCCAAAGTAGCGACTGAGCAGTTTCTCTGACAACCCCTGGTGGCGCACCGGCGTCCACACCCAAACTTGATCGCCCGGGTGGTATTCCACTTGGCGATGGCGAAGATTGTAGTGGCGTGCATCTACACTCTGCTGTTGCGTGATGTGTAGGCGTGCCAATTGGCGAGCTTCTTCGGCGTACTGCGTAAATTGCTCAGCGTCAGGGGTGAGCAGCGCGTCGTAATCGTGTGGAAGCATCGCATCCAGCATGGTCTGAACCTCACGCCCATAGACAAGATGAAACGGCGTGAATCGCCTTGTCTCCTGGATGGCAGAGTTGTACGCAAATGTGACGTACGGTAGAACCTGATCCCACGTCTTGTGTTGTACATAGGCGTACATGGATAACATGTCGGCGATGGTTTTGTTTAATCGTTCCGTCAACCCGTTGGTCTGCGGGTGATATGCAGTGGTCTTGCAATGGTTCGTGTAGGTTAGCTTGAATACGTCGTCAATCAGCTGGGCCGTGAAAGCTGTGCCTCTGTCAGTGATCACGTAAGACGGGGCTCCATGTCGAAGAACGATCTGGTCTATAAAGAACTGGGCAACATCGGCAGCCGTAGCGCGTTGTAGAGCCCTTGTCTCGGCGTATCTGGTTAAGTAGTCTGTGGCGACTACGATCCACTTGTTCCCGGCTGATGATAGTTGAAAAGGCCCGAGTAAATCCATTCCTATTTGATTGAATGGTGCCCTGGGCGGTGCGATCGGTTTCAGCAGCCCCGCGGGCTTCAGTGGCGGGGATTTGCGGCGTTGACATTCACGACAACTCTTGACGTAGCGCTTTACATATGTAGAAAGTTTGGGCCAGTAGTACGCCTGTTGAACTCTGGCGAGAGTTCGTGAGGAGCCTAAGTGACCAGATGTGGGCTCGTCATGGCAGGCAAGAAGAATGTCATCGCGCATGTCAGCAGGTATGACGAGAAGGTAGGGTTTGCCGTTGCTGTTCAAGTTTTTCTTATACAGGACACCACTTCGAAGGCAGAAGGACGAGAGACTACGAGAAAGGCGTCGAGGTATGGGAGAGTTGCGTCCTTCGAGGTTTTCGATGATTGCGCGGATTTCGGCATCCTTGCGCTGTCATTCAATCAAGTCCGTTGCGGTGAGGGCCCCAAGGAATCCGCTGTTATCCTCAGCGGCCGGATCACTAACATCGGTGGGTGCACACGACAATGAATCCGCATCTTCGTGCTTGCGGCCTGATCTGTATACGATGGTCAGATCGAATTCTTGCAGACGAAGGCTCCATCGTGCGAGTCGCCCAGCGGGGTCTCGTATATTGGTCAACCAGCACAATGAATGGTGGTCGGTCACTACTTTGAAGGGGCGACCGTAGAGGTAAGGCCGAAACTTCATGGTCGCCCATACCACTGCAAGGCACTCTTTTTCTGAGGTGGAATAGTTTGCTTCTGCGCGTGAAAGAGTACGGCTGGCGTAAGCTATCACGCGCCGTGTGCCCTCTTGGTGTTGGACCAGGATGGCGCCAAGATCCACGTTGCTGGCGTCGGTATGGACTTCAGTATCAGCGTCCTCGTCAAAATGAGCAAGAACTGGTGGTGTCTGCAAACGCTCCCGCAGCTCGGTGAAAGCCGCGTCCCACTCTTCATTCCAGACAAATGGTACATCTTCTCGTGTGAGGCGAGTCAGAGGTTCGGCAATCCTAGAAAAATTGGCAATGAAGCGGCGATAGTATGCGCAGAGCCCCAGAAAGCGACGGACTGCTTTCTTGTCACGGGGAACAGGAAACGAGGCTACGGCGGTGGTCTTGTCAGGGTCAGGCCGAACGCCATCCGAGCTCACAACATGGCCGAGAAACTTAAGTTCT
The DNA here is from genome assembly GCF_013339745.2 of Dermacentor silvarum. Taxonomy (NCBI): domain Eukaryota; kingdom Metazoa; phylum Arthropoda; class Arachnida; order Ixodida; family Ixodidae; genus Dermacentor; species Dermacentor silvarum. The sequence continues at coordinate 3,599,374 of NC_051155.1, read as the reverse complement.
TTATAACCGAAGTGGCATTTCTCTGGCTGCAGCGTGACGTTAGCGGCACGGAGGGCGTCCAGCACAGTCCAGCACATTCAGGTGTTCCTCAAAGGTTGCCGAAAATACGACGACGTCATCAAGATAAACGAGGCAAGTATGCCACTTCAAACCGGTGAGAACAGTATCCATCATTCTCTGGAATGTCGCAGGTGCAGAACACAAGCCGAAAGGGAGCACTTTGAATTCATACACTCCATCCGGTGTAACAAAGGCAGTTTTCTCGCGATCTCGTTCATCAACTTCAATCTGCCAGTATCCGCTTTTCAAGTCTATAGAGTAAAAATACTTGGCGCGTCGCAGTCTGTCGAGTGAATCATCGATGCGGGGCAGTGGGTAGACGTCTTTTTTAGTCACGCTGTTTAGCCACCTGTAGTCAACGCAGAAACGTAGCGTTCCGTCCTTCTTCTTCACGAGGACGACCGGCGATGATCAGGGACTTTTGGAAGGCTGTATAACATCGTCCTGAAGCATCTCTTCGACTTGCGCATGTATCGCGTCCTGTTCTTTGGCCGAAACTCGGTAAGGCTGTTGTTTTATGGGCGAGACGTCGGTATACGTAATGATTCGGTGTTTAGTGATGGGCGTCTGACGCACCTTAGAGGACGAGGCGAAACATTCTTGGAATTGAAGCAGCAATTCATGCAGCGCTATTTGTTGGTCCTCCAGTAGAGTCGAATTAATGTCGACTTTGCCTTCCTTGAAATTTTTTTCCTTCCTTGAAAATCCTTGAATTTCGTGAGCAATGCACTCTTGATATCGACATTGCGACCTCATTTCTGTGGTAGATCGGCATCAAACTCCCCACACATGGTTCCGTTTTGCAGAACTGCGCGGAAAAAATAAAAAGTTGTCGCAGTTTCACCTGAAAGGTGAAGCATCAATTGCGATAGCAAATTTGAAGAGAGCTATACGCAGGGTTTGCACAGCCCCTTGAAATCCTTGAATATCCTTGATATTGACAGTATAAGTTCAAGGGCCCTTGAAACTACTTGAATACCCGTGAGCTCCTTGTAATCCTTGAAAATCCCGTGGGATTTGTTCCGCTAGAGGAAATTAACGATGTACCTCCGCAAGTCATGCTGATATTTAAGGCCCTTTCGCTTACGAATGCCCATGAAAACAAGCTGTGTTGACTAAAGAGCAACATCAGGAAGTTTCGGTTTAAAATCTCGCAGCCCCTACGTCGTCTGGCAACTAATATGCCTTGGAAATCCAATCCAATCCAATGCGAGGCATATCGCTTGCTCGGCTTGCGCATAGTGCCTAGAATATACTCTAGTGTGCCGTCCACCGAGCGTCTCCAACGCGGGACGGTGGCGCGGGCAGTGATGCCTGCCGCCGTGGGCCACCAGATGGCGATGCCTGTCGGCACCATGCTAAATCCTGCGGTGTTCGACTCGCGTTCGTTTGCGATGCATTGATTGCTACATGTTGATTGCAATGCGTAGTTCATTTCTCGCCTTGCTGCCGCTTTCGTTGCATTCTTTTCTTCTTGTGAGTGGGTTTTTTGCATCTATGTGTGCACTCGTCTGTCTAAAGAAACTTTGAACAGGCTGCGAAACCGCGATTTCCCAGAGACGCGGAAAGAACCGGCTCATCTCATTACCCAGCGCGTCCGCAGACCCCGAACGTATTGCGGATTGGGACAAGAACATAAGAGGCAGATCGCCGGGCAAATGGGCAGACTCGCGTCGTGTCTTGCCTGAAGTCCGCCCATGTCTCAGCATGGTCCGGCACAGTCTCGAAGTGCAGCGCACCAAGCGGCCGGCGGCGGCAGGCATCACACTCGGTGCTACCGCGACACCCGCTCTCGGCACACTAGTATGTGTCATTTAGGTACTATAGTCGGGCTATAGTGCCTAGAAGTATATTCTAGGCACTATAGTCGGGCCGTTTGTTGGCCTCGTGTGCGCCATTGCAGTGAAGTACGCGTTTGCGTTGTGTGTTTACTTTGACAAGATGCCAGGCGGGAAGTGCAAGTTTCAGCCTGCGTGGCTGCAACATACGGACTATCGTCACTGGGTGAGACCGGAACCAAGCGATCCTTATCGAGCAATGTGCGCATTATGTCAGAAGACGGTCGACATTGCAACGATGGGGGAATCTGCCTTGAAGAGCCACCAGAAAGGCGCGAAGCACCGATCCAAAGCTGCAGCAGGTGAGGGCTGCTCATCCGTCGCAAGTTTCATGCAAGCGGCAAATCTGTCGTCCGAGGCTGCTTGTCAGCGTGAAAGCACGGCAACTTCCTCTCGGGCTGCGACACTTGACGAAGACTGCAGAAAGCATGATTCCGTGATCGAAGCCGAGATTTTGTGGACGATGAAAGTTGTGTCCTCGCACTACTCCTACAGCTCCAGTGGATCCATTTCCCAGCTATTCCAAAAGAGGTTTCCGGATAGCGAGGTCGCGAGAAGCTTCACTTGCTCTGAGAAAAGTGCGCGTACGTCGCGTACCACGGTCTGCGCCCATTTTTCACTTCGCAAGTACAACAAATGATGGAGAAGTCTGACAATTTTGTTGTGCTTTTTGACGAAACCTTGAATGAATACCTGCAAAGAAAACAACTTGATGTTCACGTCAGATTGTGGAATAACTGTGAGGTGACAACCAGATATCTGACTTCGACATTCATGGGTCACAGCATAGCGGACGACCTTATGCAGAAGTTGACGGAAACACTCGCGTCCTTTTCCCTGAGCAGGATTGTGCAGCTCTCGATGGACGGCCCGAATGTCAACTGGAGTCTTTTCAACAAGTTGCAGCAGCACATGAAGAATGACTTTCAAGTTCAGTGCTTGGATATTGGTTCATGTGGCTTGCACACAGTGCATAATGCTTACAAAGCAGGAATGTATGCGACAAGCTGGCCAGTTGACATCTTTCTGTCGAGCTTATTCTCACTCTTCCATGATGCACCGGCCCGCCGTGAAGATTTTGTTGCAGAAACAGGGAGCAAGCTGTTTCCACTTCCTTTCGTACCCCACCGTTGGGTCGAGAACGTGCCCATACTGGAGAGAGCCCTGGCTGTGGGAGCATTTGAGACACTACACCGAAGCAGTGAGCGACCATAGGCTACCCTTGCCGAAATGTAGAGCGTATGAGAACGTCAGTGCTTTTCTAAAGGACCAGCTTGCACTTGCGAAACTGAACTTTTCCCTAAACGTTGCAATCGTTGTGCAGCCTTTTTTGACTGTTTTTCAGAGTGATTCTCCAAAGACATTTTTTTAGCAAAAGAGCTTGAAACTGTCTTGAGGAGCCTCCTTGCAAGGTTCGTGAAGCGCTCGGTATTGACAGACGCCACGAGCATCACGAAACTGCTGCGAATTGATGTTCATGATACTGCCAATTACACGTCACTTGAGAAGGTGGACATTGGACGTGTGGCTGAGAAGATCTTAAAAAGCGGAAAAGCGAGTACCAAGTGTGTTTTTGAATTTAGGGGCGAGTGTCGTTAGTTCATTGTGAACATGATCCTGAAAATCATGGAGAGAAGTCCTCTTAGGTACCCTCTGGTTCGAGGGTTGTCATGTTTCGACCCCAGAGAGATGGCGAAGACAGAAATGTGCCTCGGGAAGCTGAAAGTTGTTCTTAACTGTTTAATTGACAGTAAGCTTCTTTCTGAGCACAAGATAGATATTGTGTGTGCACAATACATTCAGTTCTGCCAAGAAAAGCGGCATGAACTGCAAAATTATGAAAGAGACCATGAACGCCTTGACGTTCTCTTCGTGCGCCTTTTGAAGCATGACCCGGCGTTCTCGATGTTATGGGAAGTACTGAAGGTCCTTCTCTAGCTTAGCCATGGGCAGGCTTCAGTAGAAAGAGGTTTCAGTGTAAACAAGCAGATCGCGGTCGAAAATATGGCAGAGCTCTCGTATATCTCACAACGAGTCATCTGCGAGGCCGTGAAAACCCACGGTGGGCTGCTTAACGTTCCACTGTCGAAAGAACTGAAGTCATCAGTGCGCCAAGCCAGGCATAGGTATTATGCGCTATACATTGTGGGAATTCTCGGGTCCCATAACCGCCGCACGGGCAGCGAACGTCGCGTCAAGCGCATGCGTGCCAGGGAGAGTTGGGAGAGGGGAAACTTTCCTTCCACGGGCGGCGCGCGGGAATCGCAAGCGCTATCAGCGCCACCGGGTGGGTCACGTGATATCCCGCTGATATCGCCCGGGTCGCTTTGGTCCCCAGCAAGCGGCGATGGCGGAAGTCTCCGCCGCTGCTCCCGTATTCCCGCACGTGGTTAGTCAACCGCGTTCTTGCCGCGGCAAACGCCGCGGCCCCCCCCCCCCGTATTCCCCAGTTGGTAAGTCGGAAGCCCTTCTTTACCTAGTGTATTATTCTCTTCGAGGGAACCCTCAGCGATGTCAACTATAGCTAGCTGGCCTGCTCGAAGTGTTAGTTGCAGTCGTAATAAATGCTTTCCGAGTGTACACGTGGTTGTCGTCTTTTGTTTCCTCGAGCTTGTACCGGACCGCGGTTGATGCGCAGGCATGCGCCAACCGCGGGGCTCGGTGTGTCGAGGCTGAGGGCCGTCGGCAATCCCCCTTATCCCGACAACATGGACGCACAGAAGAAGCAAGCTGTAGCTCAACAGGTAACCTTGAAGAGATAAGCACTCGAGCTAGAGCTACAGAGCATGCAAGAGAAGAAGACAAAGCTCCAAAAAACTCTGAAGTGCTTGCAGGAGTCAGCGGATCGCTTTTCGGAAAACGCCGAAGCAAAAAACGACCTGACTTATCTTGTCAAGGCAAACAGTTTCCGTCGAACAGCCAAAGAAAAAGAAGTGGAGATAACAGCTCTTGAAAGAGAAATTAATGCGAAAATAGGGCTCCTTTCCTAAGTCATGTGAGGAAATAAAATTACGCTAACACTCCTTGAATTCTGCCTTTTTGCATCCTTGAAATCCTTGAAATGTCCTTGAATTTCCAGCCAAATATTGTGTACGAACCCTGTATACGGAGTAATGATAGCAGGTTTATCAGCTGTATAAACTTGGACATGCAGCAGCACCGGCAACACGCAGAACTGTTGTCGATGCCGTCGGCGTTTTGCCCGCGTTCGCTCAAAATGCGTGCGGCGTTGGTGACTGTTGCCGGAGCCTCTGATTGCCGCAGCTAAACGTCGCCTCCCTTCCCTCCCCCTCCCCCCCACGGCCTTTCGTGCGTCGGAAGAAGGCACGTTTGCTCTACATATATGGTGATTGTAGAGGAGGAAAGAGACGCCTACTTCTGCAGCCCTTAAGGGAGCACAGAGCAGAACGCGCGTTTGTTCTCCGGCGTGCGTTCACTCCCCGTGAAAGCGCGCGTCCCTCGCGCCCTTTCACTCGCACATACAGCGTTCAGCACGCGGCAACGATTTCATCTCCATTGATGTCATGCGGAACTTCACGGCGACGGCGACGCCGATGGCAGAAATCTGCTTTTGAGTGTCCATATAATTGCTATCGCAATAAAACTCTTCACCGCGTCAAACCGCGAACGGAGCGAGAGACTTGTGCCGCGCTTCGGTGCTGGCTCGGTTGGCAGTTTAGCTGCTTTCCTCACCCTATCATTCGTTTCACTCCTCGCCCGTCGGTCTGCCTTGTGCCTCTTTCACTCTTGCGCGCGAGGTGGAGCTAGTGAAGCTAAAGAGAGCTATAGTAGAGCAAACTTTACCACTGTTGCTCAGTGCCTTTGCGTGGAGGTTTGTGATAATATTATTTATGATAATACAAGTGCAATAACATTACCGTATTTTCCGTTCTATAAGTCGCACCTTTGTATATAAGACACACCGCCCTCAAAACGGCAGTTCTTCCGAAAAAACAAAACGTGTATAAGTCGCGCGGTTGTATAAGACGCACCTGTTCTTTCGTTAAGCGATTTAAAAAAGTTACAGTGACGGTTTCGCTCCGTGAACGCGGGTCATGCGCAAGCGTACGGGTGCCATATATTTCCACTACAGGCATATTTCTGCCGTCGTGGTTGCCGCGATGTTCCGTATAAAGTCCAAGGGCGATAACGTCGTCCCCGCGCGTCGTATGCTGTATTATGTGCGAATGAAAGCATGCGATGGTGAGCCGAATCGCGCTGTACTCTCGGAGCAACTTCGTAGTTTGCGCAGCGGCGCGCGCCGTATCTTGATAGTGATCTGCAGATGCGACGACTTCGTGGTCGGCCTGCCGCCGCTTGCATTGCTGCACCATCCTTCTCGCACTGCGCTTGGGCCCGAACTCGATCACGAGAACCCGGCACCTCGATAGCGCGCACAGAACCCGTAGCAATTAAGTCAACCAGCGCGCTTCGCGTGGCCATAACATCGGATCCGATTTTGACGGAAGTTTTTCCGAAAAAAAAAACAAGCATAGGTCGCACCATTCTGTAAGACACACCGACGAAAATTAAGAAAAAAAACGCATCTGATACACCGGAAAATGTGGTATGCTGAATGTTTTGGAAATGTTTGATGAACCAACCCAGCTAATGCTGCAGAAGCCTGAGCAGCTGTTGTGAGTGTTCGTTGTGTTAACTTTTAATATTGCGGACTTGAGAAATGATCAAGACAAGGCATGTTTTACAAAATTGCAGTATACATCTATTTGTTACAATATAATGGATCTGTAGCAAGACTACACCGAATGGTTTGGAAATGTGCGGTAAACTTACCCAGTTAATACTGGAGAAGTCAGAGTAGCTGTTGGGAGCATTCATTGTGTTTTGTGAACTTTTTTTTGGTATTGTGAACTTGCAAAGTGATCAAGGCTGGACATTATTAACATCATTGGGATATGCATTTGTTTCTTTTTATTTTAGTGCAATAACCCTATGCTGAATGTTCTGAATATTTTTGGTGCACTTTACCCAGCCTATACCGGAGAAATCTCAGCCGCTGTTGTAAGCGTTCATTTCGTGTTGTGATATTGAGAAGTTATCGAGGCTAGACATTTTTATTATAATTGTGATATACATTTATTTATTGTAAGTGCAATAAAACTGGTCATTTTTGGAAATGTTAGAATAAAGAAATCCTACTTTGGGTGCCGCTTTGAGTCCTTGAAAAACCTGTGACAGCTCCTGGAAAGTCCTGGAATATCCTTGAATTTTTGCCTTAGAAACCTGTACGAACCCTGTGAGATGGCTGTCGTCGGTTTTGTCTGCTGCTCTCTCTGTCGAGAAGGTCACAGTGCGCTCCCGCAGGTCGATAATAGCGCCATATTTCCGTAGAAAGTCGATTCCCAGGATGATGTCTCGGGAACATTCGCGAAGTACAAGGCAACTGGAGAGAAACGTACGTCCACGGATGCCAACTCGGAGTGTGCATATACCAAGTGGGGTGACTGCATGTCCGCCGGCAGTACGAATTTGTGTTCGGTACCAAGGCGTAACTACTTTCTTCAGGTGTGTCGCTAGTTTTCGGCTCACGATCGAGTAATCAGCCTCTGTGTCCAATAATGCACTGACTTCATGGTGACCGTCGAGCACCACAGGTATATCCAAAGACAGTCGGCTTCCGAGTTCAGTTGTCGTCGAATCACTGCCAGTACCTGGTCGCGTCGCTGGGAGGCCTTGCTCGCGTCGATTACCAGTGGCCTCACTCCCGAAGGTCGCTGTCTTTAGTTTTCCCGTCTAGGGCTTGGCGAACGCCCCTGCGCCACCACGAAGAGCTCCGGGAATTTGGGGAAATCGTCTCGGCGACGGTGACCATGACTGCCATCGCAAGGGCAGTGGCATGCGCTGTTGAGACAGGTATTTATTCCTCAATGGCTCTTGGTCTTTCGCCGAATCTTGGCCTTGGAGAGTCGACGGCAAAACCCTGATCTGATCACGGCAAAACCGTGAGCAAGTCCAAGGCAGCGATACGGGCATTCACGGTATACATGTCCGGCTTCGCCACAGTGATAGCACAGCGGTCGCCTGTCCGGTGTGCGCCAGACGTCCGATTTTCTTTGAAGTGGTTGGCGGTTCTCCAAGTGCTGGTTCGGTTGCACTGATGGAAGCGTATCGTGAGGCGTGGGGCGCACGAAGCGTGGAGAAGCAGGAATATACCGGCTCGCAGCTTCCGCGTATGATGCGTGCTGAAGCTCCTTCGGCACAGGTGGTGTGACCTCCCTGGCAAGCGGGACTTGCAGAGCATGCTGCATCTCGTTCCTGATGAGGCTGGATATGGATCACGCAGTAGGTTGAGGCGGGCAGTGGATACTTTGCAGCTCATCGCGTACCACTGATCGGATGAGGTCGCAGAGGGAGTCGATGTTGATGCTACCTCCGGCAGCTCCGATCTGATCCATCGATGACGCGACGCTGATTTGCCGGTCGTACACTGCTGACCACTGCTGAAGCACTTTTTCCATTGTCGTGGCTTCCGTAAAGAACTCGGCCACAGTTGTCGGGGGACTCCGAACAAGGCCAGCGAAAAGCTGCTCCTTAACCCCTCAGATTAAGTGGCGGAGCTTCCTATCTTCTGCCTTGTCCGGGTCAGCTCGACGAAAGAGGCGCGTCATGTCCTCAACGTACATCATCATACTTTCGTTGGGCATTTGGATGCACGACTGAATGGCCTGCTCGGCGCATTCACAGCGATCAGCATTGGCGTAACTTGCCCGCAGATGACGACAAAAGTCGCTCCACGACGAGAAGGGTTCGCGGTTCTCGTACCAGGTGCGAGCGCCATCCTCCAGGCTAAAGTACACATTCTTCAGCTTATTCACATCGGTCCACCCATTGAAATCGGCGACGCGTTCGAACTGAGCCAACCAGCCTTCGACGTCCTCAAAGATGGAACCATGGAAGACTTTTGGCACTTTCTGTAGCGTATAGTGAGCAGCAGTAGTAGTGCCTTCCATACCGCTTTGGTGCGTAGCTGACGTAGTCTCGGGAAGAGGTCCAAGCTCAGGGGGCAATCCTCGGACTCTTCGGCTGGCCCGGTGAACAGGTGTTGTCACTGTAGGCACAGGGCTACCAGGAGGCGTGTAGGACATTTGCTGGGACTACCCAGCACCTCCACCAGTTTGTCACGTGCAACAGAAGGCCTTCAGAGCAAGAAGTACTACACCGGCAGAGACGAGTACTAGCCAGGAAGATGGCTGACCCCAAAAACGAAAAACCTCTTCTTCTTCTTCTCTCCTTGCCTGAATACTGGCTCGCGCTCGCCGCAGCTCGTGACCTGGTGGCAATATAATGAAATAATTTCGGCTCCCCCTTGTGGGGATTGAGGTATGCACCGACACTGTTGGCATGGGCATTCACCTGTCTGGCAGTCCCTGGGCCTCTCCCCGTTCCCCCCACGACGTTTGTTGGCGTGGAAGTGTTTGCATGCGGGATAGTTACTGTCGGTTGC